>NC_062290.1:85996825-86322325 GCF_902655055.1 Lutra lutra
CTCAAGCAGGGTCTCATCCTCTTTCTTCAGCCCTTCGGACGCTCGCTGGATACTTGGGACTTTGGGCAAGTCCCTTTGCCAGCCCGCGTCTCAGTTTCCTCATCTGAGAAGTGGGTTCATGACCCTCTGGTTGTCAGGATTCCTGAGGAATAAGGAGGTGATGGATATTCAGGGGCTGTTCCAGAGCTCAGACTGTGGCTGTGTGAGAAGAGCCTGCTTTTCCTTCCCTCTCTGCCTCCGTATACTGGGCTGCTTGCCCTCCCAGTGCTGGATGGAACCAGTCTGACATCTCCCACCCATGACCCTGGGAGTCCAGCTGTCCCTCTGGGGCACGGTGACCACCAACTGTCTCAATTTGCCCAGGACGGAGGGGTTTCCTGGGATGTGGGATTTTGGGGACTAAAACTGAGACAGTTTCAGGCAAACCCAGACAGCTAGTCACTCTTGTGCTCAGAGCCCCACAAAACTCTCCTTATCGATGTGCCCTAAAATAAGTGAAAAACAGCTAGCTTTATCTTCAGGCCTTGCGAACGTCTGGGGAGCCCAAAGGTTATTTATTATCATTAGTAAATTTCAAGAACCAAACAGCCAGTGTTTGCTTAGCATTTTCCAATTCACGAAGTGCTTTTAATTTACGGGATGAGTGTTTTGGGGCTTCCTTTCCATGTACTCAGCACCCACTCACTGAACCCCCAGAGTGGATGTGGGAAGTCGGAGTCCAGGGGCTGTGGCACGCTCTTAGCCCTGGTCCTCTGTGAGGCCACGCATCCTCAGAATCCACAACTGGGCTCAGGGCACTGTTTCCGTCCTTCCCTCTGCCTTTTTCAGAGGCTTCCGTGTCTTAGAAAGGGTCCCTCGCCACAGAATAAAAGATTAACCTGCATAGTGTGAGATTACCCTCTCTGTGGATCCCTCCCAGTCAGATTCGGGCAGTTTCTTACGGCTCAGCCGGGTACAGTAGTGGTGACGTTCAGACCGCCATGCAGCTGGAGAAGCTCCGTTTCTCGGAGCCTCTAGTTTCTCATCTGAGGAATGGGGATATTAGTAGTTTCTATGTCCCAGCCTTGCTTTGGGAGTTAAATGAGATCGTCCATGCATAGCATTTCAGTAATGCCGTATGGGGCACAGAGTTGGTGCTCTCTGAATGAGCGTTCCTATTTTTGGCTTGTATCTGCGTGTGTCCTTCGTCTTTCTGAGTTGCCTGTGGTCAGCCATGGGGCAGGCAACCCACAAACAGTGGAATGAAGGAGCGGAAGTAAATGCGCACATTTCCCAAATGACCTTGAACTCACACAGGCCGAGTCCCCCTCTGCCAACCAAAGGGCTCTTCCTCTCCCCACCCCCTTCCCTTGGAAGCCTCTCAGTAAAACACCCCATTTCCCATGGCTCCCCTCGGGGGACCTGATGGGTTGTGAGACATGTTTCCTTCCCCCCTATGGTTTCCAAAACATACAAATCATTCTGGCTGCACTTCTGTGTTTCATTACTAGGGATGCACATTTGAAAACAGAGGGTGAGGCTTAAAAGCAACATGCAATTTTTATTACATACATCTCCAAATCTGCCACTACGCCCGTCCCCATGGTGTTATTGACCTTGGTTCTTTCTCATCTGCATCCTGCATTTTTCATCCTTTGGAATATGGTGTTTTGGGACTTCTCCATCATTAAGTGGATTTACAGCAATTTCCCTGTGTGTTTTCTCCAAGGGATTCTGTTATGAGATGCACATTAAATCTCCATTAATACCTCATTATCCGACCGATAAGATTACCATGATAATGAGGCAGAAATTCTAATTGTTTCACTTCTTATTGTGCCTTCCATTTAATCCTTTACTCTACCTGGAAGTTGGTCACGAGCTGGTGAGCACCGGGCTGAGAAAGACTTTCCAAACAGAGGACCAGAGGCCGGGGTTGTTGTGATCAGTAGTGACTGGGGGAGAGAAAGGCGGTGGAATAGTGTTTAAATTAATCACATTTCCTGGGCAAAAATTTGGGGGTGGAAAGCCGTCTGAGATGGGCCTAGTTGGCTTATAGAGCTCCTGTCGGAAACACACTCACACACACATGCACACGTGTCCACGTGCACACACGGGCATGTGTACGGATGCGTGAGCCCGTATTCTCACACACATATCACCACTCACACATGAGCACATAGGACACATGTCTGAACTCCAAGTTCAAGAGAGCCTCACCTCGACTTCATGCTGTTTTCCCACTGGTCTGGACTCTCTTCTAGACCTTTCCTAGCTCTGGAGCTCTCTGTGAACCTGCCTTCCAGATTGATGAACTCATCTAACTGAGGGTCAGAAGCACTGAGCCAGAAGACACTGCGGGGGCAGGAACGGAGGGATAGAGACAGCGGGAGAAGGGACCTCTTCCAGGCGGAGCCTGCGCGGGACTGTCTAGGAGGGCCGCTCCCAGTGGGACATCACTGCACGCCCCGACAGCCCCCGTGTCCCAAGTGTGCTCATCTGCTCCAGGTCAACTCCCGCCATCTGTTGGGGCGGGAATTCCCCCGAGACTGTCCTAGCGACACTGTCCCCCAGCTGCCCGCCACCCAGAAAATCCCCAAGTGGGGTTGCTTTGACTTTCGAGGACACCGGCTCTTCTTGGCCTTTATCCTGCCCTTGTGCTTGGAGAGCTGACTCCCACTCCCACAGGAGACCTCCCTCGAGGCGGAAAGAGCATTTCCAAAGATTCTGCAGAGATTGGGAAGGATGGTGGCTGCAGGCTTGGAGGGTCTGTGGCTGGAGAAATGGCCTGTCAGTGGGCCCAGCTCTTTGGGCATCTGGAGGCCTGGCTGGTCCTGGAAGGCAGGGAGCCGACCCACTCGCACAGCCAGGAAGGGCAGCACGGCTGCGGGGGCCACACTGTAATGACGTGTCCTAGGCTGGACCAGATCAGATGGCCCTCGGGGTCCCGATTTCCAAGGCAGTTGTAGAGCCACAGATGGCCGAACTGGAAAGCCTTCCTGGGATCAACTCGACCCCGCCTTGTAGGGGTTATGAATAATGCTGCTGTGAGTATGTCCGAACATGTCTTCAAGTCCCCGCTTTATGTCCTGTTGAGCAGCCCCCAAAGCGAGCTTGTGGGGTCATATGGCAATTCCGTGTTTCATTATTTGAAGAGCCTTTCCACCTTCCCCGAAGCGGCTGTACCGTTGTATGCTTCCACCAGTGACCCACAGATGTCCCAGATTCTCTGCTTCCTGAACAACACTTGTTATTTTCTGGGGTATTTTGTGTATTTTAAACAATAGCTGTTCTAATGGGTGTGGAGTGGTATCTCAGCACAGTTTTGATTTGCATCTCCCTAATGATTAATGGTGTTGAGCACCTTCTCACGTGCTTATTGGCGGGTGTCTGTCTTCTTGGGAGAATTGTCTGTTCAAGTCCTTTGCCCATTTTTGAATCGGGTGTTTGGTTTTTGTTGTTGAGTTTGATTTTAAGTATATATATATATTCATCCATATGCATTTGAGATGAATTCCTTGTCGGATATGTGACTTGCGAATGAATGTCTTCTCCCGTTCTGTAGGCTGTCATTTCACTTTCTAATGCCTCTGTGCTGAGGATGTATTTCTTCTATTTCTTTATTTTATTTTATTTTAAAGATTTTATTTATTTATTTATTTGACAGAGAGGGAGAGTACAAGCAGGGGGAGCTGCAGAGGGAGAGGGAGAAGCAGACTCCCCAATGAGCAGGGAGCCCGATGTGGGGCTTGATCCCAGGACCCCGGGATCATGACCTGCACCGAAGGCAGTCGCTTCACTGACTGAGCCACCCAGGAGCCTTTTTTTTTTTTTTTTAATTATTATTATTTTTTAAAGTAATCTCTACACCCAAGATGGGGCTAGAACTTACGACCGGGAGATCAAGAGTCACACGCTTCCCTGACAGAGCCAGCCAGGTGCCCCTCCCAGGATGTATTTCTACCCCTCCCCCAGAGGTGGAGGGTTTTTCTGTTTGCTTCCCCCAACTGCAGTGGGTCCGGAGGCTTTTCCTGCTCTGTTCTCAGCTACTTAAGGCTCTTGTTTCATAGGGGAGAGGGTGGAAAAGGCTTTATGCCTTTCCCACGGGGACTGGCGATCTATGAGGCCTCTTGCCCTACCCCTGATCTTTCCTGTGAGCGTAGATGAGGTGCTTGGAGGTGAGCCTGTGAGTGGGTAAGAACTCCCCCGTGTCTGTAGCTCCTGGGGATTCTACACCTCACACTGGCTCACACTTTGCCTTCAGCAAGTTACCCAGATTTTAAAGTGAATTCTTAAAAAAAAAAAAAAAAGATAAATCTATTTATTTAAGGGGATTAGAGGGGCAAAGGGCGAGGGACAGAGAGATTCCCAAGCAGATGTCCCACTGAGCAAGCAGCATGACTCGGGGCTCAATCTCACAACCCTGAGACCATGAACTGAGCTGAAACCGAGTCAGATGCTTAACCTACCGAGCTTAGAGAAGCCTCGATTTTGTTCATTACCCACCTTTATAGAAGCTGTGAGTCTTCTGTTGGGCTCTCCCTAAGTACCCTCAGTGTGCCAGGCTCTGCCGGGCCCAAAAGGGGGCAACACAGGAGCAGGCCCCACCCTCAGGGGACACACAGCTGTCCTGCTGGGTCTTGTCGGAGCCTCTCAGCGGCCGGAAGCTTGGGCAGTTCCTGTCCCTACTGCACCGGCAAGACAGAGCTTTGGAGGGGGAGGCCGGCCCCCCAGAGCTAGGGAAGTAGTTCGGGTCCTGGTCCAGCTGGCCACCGAGTCCTGCCCGGGGCTGGCGTCCAGGGCTTCGGTCCCTGGACCCGGGCTTTCCCTCCTCTGAGTCTCGGTTTCCTCCTCTGTAAAATGGGAGTAGTTTATCCCCACCTTGCAGGGGCTTGGGAGGGGTCCACACGGCCAGGCCCCTAACAAGGGCTGAGCTAGGTGGGAGGAGGCTGCTTTGCCCGGAGGCTGCTGTGCTGAGAGATCAGACCCTCCAGGCAGCGTCTGCCGTTGCCCACCGTGCTCCATCCAGACCCAGCTCTGAACCCGCAGCCTGGCCGTCTGCCTTGTGAACGAACTGAGACCAGCCTGCTGTGAGTTTAACAACAGGACCCTCCAGGCAAGATTTGGGGCCGCGCAGCGCCTGGGTAGCAAATCTAGGCTCTCAGCCACTATTAGGCGTGTAATTTGTCTCTCATCCTCTGCCCCCCCCATGTTGAAGTCCTGACCCCCATAACCTCAGAATGTGACTTGATTTGGGGACAGGGTTTTTACATTGCTAATCAAGATAAAATCTTTAATCTCCTTTTATGAATGTGGGAAGGTGGAAGGGGAGGTGCAGATCCTGATGGCGGGGCTGGGAGAGGGAGGGCTGGGGGGACTGAGCGGCAGGGGTGGCTTAGAGAGCCCCGAAACCAGGCCCAAGGCCCTGCGGCCCTGACCACTCTTCCCAGAGAAAGCCTGATCTCGAGGGATCTCAGATGATCTACAGGTCGCCTGGAGAGTCCTGGGATGAGAAGCACCAGGGCGCCCTGGGGACTAGAGGCCCCTTGTCCCAGGCTGGTCCACCAGGGGTCTGGCTCACACCACCTACCACACAAACCCCAATGCTTTCACTCCCCTCCGTCCTCCCTCCCAGAGTCACAGCGCAAGGGGCCTCACCTCAAGTTAGAATACTTGATAGCCTCTGTAAAGACCCTGTCCTCGAATAAGGAAGCCATTAGTCATTGGGCCCTAATCCAATCTGACTGGTGGAGCCTGGTGTCCTCACAGAAAGGGGGACTTGGACACTGAGAGCACACGAGGAGACGAGGTGTTTCTACAGCTGAGGGCCACAGAGATTGCCAGCAACCACCAGAAGCTGGGGAGAGGTCCCCCTTGCCCCCAGCTGCCAGAAGGAAGCAGTCTGGCTCATACCCCGAGCTCAGCCTTCTGGCCTCCAGAACCAGCGCTGGGACAGTAAGTTTCAGAGGTTTCCCATCCTCTTTGTGGTACTTACCACAGCCACGGAAACCGCACTGCCTGCCCTGGGGAGAGCTTGGGGGCCAGGCCGACCCTGGGTCCTCCCCGCTTTACTTCCCGGTGTGCCTTGGACAAGTTACTCACTTCCCTGAGCCTGGCTCTCCTCATCTGTGCTGAGGCGGGGAACGTCCCTGCCCAGCCACCCCGCCAGGCTATTCCCAATGTCACTGCACCACGTGCCCTCAAGTTTGGAGAGGAAATGTCCCCCTTCTGCTTAGCCTGGGGCCTGCTGTCCTTTAGCCGCCACCAGACGCCGCTGTCCACCCCTTCCAGGCCTCAGCCACGGTGCAGGGCCCAGGCTGTGGTGGTGGCGGCGGTGGTGCTGGGGCCAGAGCTGGAGCTATGCTCACCAAGATCTGAGTCAGGTGTAGCGAGGCCCCAACACCTGCTTTGTTGTCGTTTGTTTGTTTGTTTGTTTGTTTTAAAGATTTTACTTATTTATTTGTCAGAGAGAGAGAGGGAGAGAGAGCAAGCACAGGCAGACAGAGTGGCAGGCAGAGGCAGAGGGAGAAGCAGGCTCCCTGCCGAGCAAGGAGCCCGATGCCGGGCTCGATCCCAGGACGCTGGGATCATGACCTGAGCCGAAGGCAGCTGCTTAACCAACTGAGCCACCCAGGCGTCCCTGTTTTTGTTTTTTATGGGGGGAGCTCTGTTCCCCCAAACCAGATACTTCCCAAAAGAGCAAGCCTGGAAGCTGGAAACGTTTTTGTGGATGAGTCTTCCTGCCCCCCTGTGTACAGGTAGGGAAACGGATACAGAAAACGCAGGGCTTGGCTGAAGTTCCTACGGAGGTAGGGGGCAGGGGGCACAGCAGGTATGGCTGGCAGGGCGGGCGGGGGACCTTGGTGGCATGGGGCCGTGTGGCATGAGTTTCCTCATGCAGATAATGTTATCTCTCTGCCTCCTCCCCCGGAGCTGCCCGCCCCCACCCCGCTGCCCTTCTCCGCTCTAGGAGCAGACAGAACTTGCCTCGTCCGTCTCTCACCACTGAGCCCTGGCACAGGGGTCCCTGGAGTCCATCAGGGTCCCTCCTGAACTGCCCAGAGTGCTACAGGCTAAGAGGTTTATATATAGTTAGGCCTGACACGATGTGAAAGGACCTGGGAAAGTGACCCTCAAGGAGAAATTGGAGGGTCCCGAAGGACCCCAGCCAGCCCATCTGAAGCCCGGTCAGCAGCAGCTGCTGGCTGAAAAGGGGGCACTCAGGGACAAGTCTACACGGGGCTGCTGCTAATGGGGGGCTCCGCTCTGGGGGTCTGTGGCTGCGGGGTACACGGGGCACACAAAGTCCCCTTCATTCGTATAGGGGTGATGTTTATTTCCCTTCCGGCTGTGAGCAGATAGTGCTTTAGGCAGGGAAACCCACACTCGGAATCAGTGTCCATGCTAAGAAGAACGAGGGGCTCCTCCTCCTACGATGGTGGGGGGACCTGCTGCAACCCACCTGCAGCCGGCTGTCTGAGCTCCTTGGGGAGTGGTCGTCCGGGGGGCTCAGGAGACACATGCGATAGTCTGTGGAAGGGAGAGGCTCTCTGGGTCCCTGGCGTCTAGTTTAGGAAAGGGGACTGGGTGGTCGGCAGAACCCCAAAAGTGGATGGGAAGGTATGTTACTGGCCCTGCCAACTGAGCGTAAACTGCTTCGATCAGAGAAGGAGCCAGATGTCCCGAGCAGCTCCAGCAAAGAACCACATCTGGAACGGCAGCTGCAATTGGAGGCACCACCTGAGCGAGTTTACGATGCCGCCTGCCGTCCCGCGAGCTCCATCTGTCCTAGGTGAGTGGAAGGGGGACGCGGTGGGGATAAGCACGCCGGCTTCGTGTGAGCCTCCCGTGCGGGACCCGGTCCCTGCTGTCCTTCCAGGAATGCGGTTCGCCTCCGCTTTACCATTTGGCGGGGTGGGGGGTTTCCAGGTGACCCTGCCTCCCACGAGAGCCCTGGCTGCCCAGGTAAGGAGCCGCCCATGGCTGAAGGTGCCCATTCCAGCTGTGCATTCCCAAACTGGAAAAACATCCCTGAGCTCTGTCCAGGGACCCACTGGGTCCCCGTGAGCTGGAGCTCAGCCAAGTGACCCTAATGACCTGATGTGATTTTCTGCAATATTCTCAACATATGGCCACACATGCTTGGACACGTCTCCCCTTGAATGGCGGGGGGGGACTTGTGGCTGCTTCAAGTGACACTATGTGACCTCTGAGGCCAGGTTACACAAGGTGAGGCACTTCCTACCTGGTTTGTTGGTCTACTTGCTCAGGGAACCCAGAGTTGCTCAGGGAACCTACAGATCGCCACCAGTCCCAGCTGAGCCCCGCCTGCCGGTCATCCTTGCCAGGGGACCAGATATGTGAGAGACCTCCAGACCAGCCCCTCGCCAGCTGAGTACCCCTAAGTGACCTCAGCTGACAGCACGAGGAGTGAGACTCTCTCCCTGAGCCCCATCTGCCCCCTTGGACTGGAGGTTAACAAACAGAAGAAAATGGTTATGGTTTGTTACACAGCCGTGGATCTCCAGAATTCCTCCAGAAGCCCATGCTCTGAGTGGACCACGGTGGACTTTTAGGTCTTCTGGAGTTAATGTCAGCTCCAAACCAGCACCCAATAATCCCTAAATTATTTCATATTTCTTCTCCCAGGCACACTCTGATAAGTGGCCTTAGGGCCCTTTGGTGCAAAAACAGGAGGAAATGTTATACTGTACACTTTTGGCTGCATAGCTGGGTCCTTCCTCAAGCGGTTCCTGCCTATGTCCTTCGGGGGGCCCTGCAGGACCCATGACCCACCCAGTCCGAGGGTCACGGTTCTCCATTTTGTTGCTTCAGTTAGACATATGTTTACCAGACCTGCAGCTTTTCTGCTTAAGGAAATCAAGATTTTATTAGGTTGCCCACTTTTTTCAGTCTTGGAGGTATCGTGACCGATCGATTGATCAATTAATTAATGAATGTCACTGTCCACCCCAGGTATTAAGTAATAAGTTCACTTCAGCATTCGAGACTTCTCTTAAATCTTTCGAATAATTTCTTCTACACTAAAGAAATCCTCGCATCTCAGCTTTCCTCAGTATAGGCTCCCTTCGGGGTCCAGGTTTACGTGAACCAACTGAGCGAACTTTCCGAGCCTCTTCTAGTTGCTTGAGCTAACACAAGGAACCCAGGATCTCTGCTGAGCACACCCACCCACATCAATAAATTTGCCCAGACCCAACATCATGTCCCTTCCATTAGGACGCACCACACTTTGGGGTCCATTGCCATACACATTTCCCTGTTGACATGAGCCCACAACATCTTGTGAGGCACTGGTGTGCCCCCATGCCTCCTCATGGGTCACACCTTGTACCCGACCCCCTGAAACTTGCCGGGTCTTGAGTCTGGTTCTACATCGAGAAGCATCTAGAAGTAAGGGGTGGAGGGAGATTGTCTTGAGGAAGATCTCACCTCCTCAGGAGAGGCCGCTAGGGTTTCTCCAGGTGTAGAGAGAACGTGTGGCTCTTTACTCAAACCTTGCTCTAGAAAGCTCGGAGCTCATCTTCGTTTTTCTGTTTTCCGGTGCACTTAGAAGCCACCAAGAAGCCCCATGGTCCCTCCCTTTATTTCTACTGACACAGGCCATGCCCGCATCTGCCTGGTCACCCATACCCCGCCATAGGCCTTGACTGTAGGATCTAGAGGTGAGCATTTAAGGGACTTCCCCACTCCTGCATGGCACGGACCCTCAGAGTCCTCTGCACCCCCCGGAATGCATTTAATGCCACCACATCTCCTCAGAGCAGAGAACCAATGCCAGAGTCCCATCCTGAAGGTTCTCTGTTCTGGAAGTGTGGCCACGGCCAGTAACTACCACGCCAGGGTTGGTCGCGAAGGGAAGTCACTGTGACTTTTATGGGACAGGGACTTATTATGCTTATATTATATTAGTCCTGGCGTGACTGTGAGGCGGGGTGACTGGGGACACGAAGGTCCAGAGGGATCCTTGGGGTCTGAGAGGGAGCCTTTCCCCGGGGCAGCCCGCGAAGCTGGGTGTGTCCATGGTCTCTGGGAGCGGCTGTCCCTGGGGGTTCTGGGCCTGGGGCCGCTGTTCTCATGTGAAAGTGAGGCCTTCTTGAGCAGATGAGGGAGACTGCACTGCTTTTGCTAACTTCTCCAGTTATTACCCGCACTTTTTAGACACAAGGACAAGTGTCAGAGAAGGGCACAAGGCTGCTGGTGGTGGGGCCAGATTTCACAAGCAGCTCGGTCTGATTCAAGGGACCAATAAACACAGGAAGCCGTGTGCTGAGTAAGAAGAAAGGAAATCAAGGGAAGACTCTTGTGAGTTACTCATTTTAAAAAAATTTTTAAAAAGATATTTATTTGTTTGAGAGAGAGAGAGAGAGAGAGTGAGAGAGAGCATGAGAGGGGAAAAGGTCAGAGGGAGAAGCAGACTTCTCATGGAGCTGGGAGCCTGATGCGGGACTCGATCCTGAGACTCCGGGATCATGACCTAAGCCGAAGGCAGTCGCTTAATCAACTGAGCCACCCAGGTGCCCTGAGTTACTAATTTTTAAATTGTTTTTTATTAAGCGCATGCTGCCCTTACCCCAGGACAGGCCCAGGGCTCGCTATGGCAGTGCTCCTGCCGCTGTTTGCCTTTCTTGAAAGGGGAGAGAGTGGGCCTCCCAGGACCCAGCCCAGGGGCCACCTTGGAGTCTGAGAGGGCCTCTCAGGGCAAGCGTCCCCCTCACAGGGGTCATAAGGACGCTTCTGGAACAGCGTCCCTGGGCTCAAATCCCAGCTCCACCCTCCACAACTTACTCGTGCTGTGACCTTGGGCAAGTTATCTCTCTTGGCCTCAGTTACCCCATCTGTAAAATGGGTTAATAGTACCTACCTCACAGGGCTGTTACGAAGTTTAAATAAATTAATATTTGTAAAGAACATAGAACAGTGACTGGCACATACTAAGTCCTACATCAGCAAGTGCTTAAACACCCACACAAATACACATACACACGTGATTGTCAGAAAATGTTTGAGAGTAATTTGAGCAGTGCCTATCAAACTTTTTTAAAAAAAAGATTTTATTTATTTATTTGACAGAGAGAGATCACAAGTAGGCAGAGAGGCAGGCAGAGAGGGAGGGAAGCAGGCTTCCCGCTGAGCAGAGAGCCCGATGTGGGGCTCGATCCCAGGACCCTGAGATCATGACCAGAGCCGAAGGCAGAGGCTTGACCCACTGAGCCATCCAGACGCCCCTCCTATTAAACTTTTAAATGAGCAACAATGCCGCTTTGTGGAATCAATCACAGACACATTTATACAAATTCGTGATGAATATCGAAGAGTGTTGACTGCAGCATAATCTGTGAGGACAAAAACCCCAACCCCCCCCCCCCAAACCGGGAAACAACACAGACATTTATCCAAAGGACGGAGGTTAAATAAGAGAACGTACATCCCCAGGTGGGCACTACCCACGGGGGAAAAGAATACGTTCCATATATTCTGTTGAGTCATCTGAAATTGCTACCATTTGGTCATTTTTGAGTTACACGAAGCAGTAACATGGCAATTTCAGATGCTTCAAGCTGAGAGGAGGCCCTTGTCCGAGAGCAGACGGAGCTGCCGTAACACACAGACCCGCACACGTTTGCTGCCGGGAGTCCCAGGTTGTGGAGGGACGTGACATGAGTAAAGGCAGAGAGGGGCTCGCCTCCCCTTGGTGCTTTGGGGCCCCGGGCTCGGGAAGGATCTGACCTCTTCAGCAGGTGTGTCTCCGAGGCCGTGGTGTTGCCGTTTCTCAGCAGGAAGGGGAAGGGCACGCAGGAGCCCGGGACGCAGGCCTACAAGGGTCCCCTCAATAAATTTCAGTGCGGCGGGCTACCTCCCGGAGGCCCCCAGTGCAACTGAGTTCCAGTGGTGCCCCAGGGAAACTTGGCTGGTGACTGTGGCCGAGGGTACCTCTGCACATACATCGGGCTGTTGACATCCCCCCATCCCTGAAATCGGGCAGAACTTCCGACATGCAGCAGAATCGTTTTCTGTCGGTCTGACGATTGCACTTGGAACCCAACCACATGTTTCAGGAACCCAGGCCACCCAGAGAGGCTACGAGTGGGGGCTTCAGCGGGCAGGCCTAACGGGACCCCCGGGGGACATCCAGCATCCACTGCCCGACGTGTGAGTGATTGACCCTCTGATGATTCCAGCCCCAGCCTTTGAGTTTTCCAGCCCAGGCTCTAGACACTGGGCAGCAGAGATCATTCACACCTGCATCCTGCTTTCCTGACCCGCAGAAGTCCTGAGAAGTAACAGTGATCCCTGCTTTAAGCTACTAGACTTGGGGTCAGTTTGTTACAGAGCAATAACTGACCGGAACAGTCATGCCCTGTTTGTGGGTTGTTTCCTTTTCTTTACCTTCTTTCTCCACTTCCCTTCTGGCTTTGCCTGGGTCACCTCGCAGACCGTGCACTGCCTTCCGGTTCCCGTCTCAGGCTCTGTTTCTGCGGGAACCCCAGCATAGGGACACATGATTGCAAAAGGATACGGGCAGGGAAGGGACCCACGGAAAATTATTGAGTGGTTTTCTGGATGGGTTTGAGAACCAGAAACTTGGCTTTTTAGTCAATAGGTCTGAATTATTTACATTTTAAATAATTCTTTATTGTGATTTAAAAAAAAAAAACCAAAAATTGCCCATAAAATCAGAGTCAGGTCTCAGGAGACCAATGGATAGAGTGAGTTGACCTGAGGAAAAGGGCAGCTTCTGACTTCAGTGCATGCCTGGCAGCAGAGCCCAATGGGGCCACCCCCCTCCCTCCCCCTCCTCCTCTCCTTCTTCTTTTTTTTTGCTTTTCAGAAACCAAGAAGGTCGTGGTATAGACACATAACATACAATTTACTGTTCAGCTGTTTCAAGTGCACAGTTCAGGGCAAGAAGCACATTCACACTGTCGTGTGACCCTCACCACCACTCGTCTGCAGAACTTCTCGTCTCCCCGTGCTGAGACTTGTACCCCTGAAACACTGCCTCCCCATTCCCTCCTCCCCCAGGCCCTGGCAGCCACCATCCTACTTTCTGTCTCCGTGACCTCGACTGCTCCGCGGACCTCATCGAAGGGGACTCACACACTGCCTACCCTTTTGTGTCTGGCTTATTCCACGTGGGGTGGTGTTTTCCAAAGTGGTCCCAGGATCACTCTCATGGTCATGGCCACTGGTGGCCACGCTCCCCTGCACGAGACCTGCACCCGCCCTGCACCGGTCTGTGGCTGGCGGACGTGTCCTGCGGACGTGGCTGGCCCAGACACTCTGTTCCGGACCAGCTCATGGCACCTCCCCTTCCCCAGTTCCAAACAGAATTGCCGGGTGAGGGTTAATCAACATTCAGTCATGTTTCCAAGTTTAAATGGAGCATTTGTTTAATTATGTGTAAGTAGCAATACATTGTGGCCATTATCTAAATCACTATTTTATTTCCTGGATGTGGTTTCATAATGCAGGGTTTCTGCTGCAGCCTAGCATCATTAACAGAGAAGAGTTAATGAATATAAAAGCGTAAAGGCTAATTACACTTTAATTTACAATCATGGTCTCATTTTGGGACCACATGAAATCTGTTTTGAAAACAATTAAAAAAAAAAACCCCGCTCTTGCCCTGGTAAGTGGAGGGACCCCGGCCAGGAGCCCGGCTCTGTCTGCCACGTCGTGGCTGAGCGGTGTTGGCTGGCACGGATCCCCTCTCTGGCGCCATTACTCATTACCGAGAGGCTGCTGAGGCCAAGTTCAGCGCCCTATGACTCTGTCTTTTGTTTCCAGCAATTTTCCTCTTGCCTTCAGTGTCTGCCCTTGTGGCTGCTGGGGAGAGCTGGGGGAGCCCCAGCTGGAGCTCCGGTGGTCTGGCCACGATGCTCTGACGTGGCCTCACATGGAGGCCACTGCTCAGAATTACCTTATTTTTAAAGGTGGTGGTGATGGAAAGTTCATGGACCAAGTTTACTAAGTTCCTACTGGATACATATTAGCTATTCCTTGAAACTGCTGATCAACAGGAGTTGGTTTCCCTGAAATTTGAATTAGTCCCTCTGAAATGCTTAATGGGATGAGAGAATAATTGTAAATTTTGGGGGGGTATAATGAAGGCATTGTAATTATGCAGGAGAAGGTTTTCATCTTAGGAAATGAAAAGAAGTTTGGGAGTGAAAGGCTGTGATGTCTACCACTTACTTCCAAAGGGCTCAGGGGAAAAAATTCACATGTACAATAAATATATATAACATTAATATTATATAGAATAATATTAATTATATATTAATATTAACATATAATATTAATATTATAATAAAATATCTTAATATTACATATATAAAGAGAGAGAAAGAGAGAGACAGGTAAACCGAAGCATGAATCATTGTTGAGTCCAGATAGAGGGTACATGAATGTTTGTTGTACAATTCTTTTGACTTCCCCTATGTTTTGAAAGGTCTTATAATAAAAACTGGGAGGAAAAAACATCATCCCTCTGGCTGCCACAATCTATTTTACCTTCCTGTTAAATAAACTCCTTTTCCCCCAACGGAGGTCAAAGTTCTCTTTAATTACGCCTCCACTTTGTCTGCATAGTTTTGCTTAATGGATTTCTGAGGTCTGGAATAATAATGAATCAGATAATCCAATATTAATTAATCAAATAAATATGCACAAAGCCGAAAAGGAAAATAAAGCCACAGAGGGGTTAGTCAGCTGTGGGGCCCGCTGGCCTCTTTTCCTTCTGAAACCCTCAATGCAGGTTCCCCTTGTTGAGAACAATCAGTTAAGAAAATACCAGCACCTACTGTCCACTGACGGCATGGGGGGCTGGGGAGGGTGCAGTAAAGGGAACTTACCAGCCAGGGCCATTGGGTTGGTGCAGTGTGGGCAGCTGCCATCTCTGGGAAATCATCCCCAGGAGACACTGGGGGAGGGCTGTTTGCTGTGGCATCATTTAGGTTAAAAATAACAGTAGAGGGGCGCCTGGGTGGCTCAGTGGGTTGAGCCGCTGCCTTCGGCTCAGGTCATGATCTCAGGGTCCTGGGATCGAGTCCTGCATCAGGCTCTCTGCTTAGCAAGAAGCCTGCTTCCCCCTCTCTCTCTGCCTGCCCCTCTGTCTACTTGTGATCTCTCTCTGTCAAATAAATAAATAAAATCTTTAAAAAAAAATAACAGTAGAGAAAACCAAAATAGAAAAATCTGAAAAGAAACATCAAAATTTCTTTATGGGGGGCCTGGATGGCTCAGTCGGTTGAGCCGCTGGCTGACTCTTGATTTTGGCTCAGGTCGTGATCTCAGGGTCATGGATAGAACCCCACATGGGACTCCTGGCTCAGTGGGGAGTCTGGGAGTCTTTCTATCCCTCTCCTTTTGCCCCTCCCTCTGCTTGCTCTCTCTCTCTCTCAAATAAGTAAATAAATCTTTAAAAAATTTATTTACAATTCAACAGTAAGGTGCACTTTAATAATTTCCTTAGGTCTCAACAGGTTTTGCAACACCAACTTGAAAATCCATGAGCTATGCTCCCCAGGCATGGTGGGCAAGCTGACCGGCCTCCCTGTGACCCCGCCCCCGTGGCCATTGCTGATTGGACCAGGACAGGCACTGTACCCAAGCCAGGCCAATCAGAATGTCTTCCCCAGGAATTTGGAAAGGTGACCACGGAATCCCAGACTCAGTGTGAACCTGGGAGCTGTCCGGAGCCATCTGCTGCTGCCAGGGGCTGAGGACCCGACGGCCACGACAAGTAGGAAGCAGACACATGGAGAGAAGTAGGAGACAGAGGGAGAGCCCTGCAGACACCTGGTAACCTTTCCCGGTCCTGGGTCCAGGCTTTGGATTTTAGAGACTCTCCTGTAGCATTTTATTAAATTCCTTTTTGCCAAGTTTAACATGGCTTGAGTTTCTTTTGCAACCAAAACAGTTTTAATACATTGAGCATGCCTTATTTTAATCATAGAAAGAAAAAGAATGGGGGCAGCTGGGTGGCTCAGTTGGTGGAATTCCAACTTTTGATCTCAGATCCGGTGTTGATCTCAGGGTCGTGAGTTTAAAAAAAAAAACAAAAAAACAAAGAAAGAAAGAGAAAGGAAGAAAGAGAGAGAGAGTGAGAAAGAAAGAAACAAAGAAAGAAAGGAAAAGCATAGGAATTGCAGTGTGCTGGGCTGACCCTCCCCTAGATGGACCCTCTCTGGTTCCAGCCTCCAGCAAGTGGCCCCTGGCAGCCCCGTCTCCTGCCTGTGTGCCCAGAGCGAAAAGCAGCTTCCTGCTACAATAATCTCTGGGTCACTGTCCCAACCCATTTAGCTTCTCAGCTCTTCTGTCTCCTGCATGGTTAATTCCTTGGATCACGTTCCCCATGTCACTAAACACTCTTTTCCTGGTCGATGTCGACGGATACACAGGTACTGGGATCCCTACCTTGCAGATGAGGACACTAATGCCCAGAGAAGCTGAGCGATGTGCCCCGAAGTCACGCAGCTTGTCCCAAATTTGGGTCACTATATTATACTGTACTGCTTTTCATAATCACCTCTGAAAGCAAAAACCCCAACATAATCCTGACTTCCAGGCCCTTCCAGCCCTGCCCAACTGGAAGGTTCAGGAAACTTCTTCGGGTTCAGTCCAGCTTCTCTCTCTCTCTCTCCGCCCCGGAGCAGTGTAGGTGTTGGTCCTGGACCCCCCGCCTCAGCTTGCTAGCTGAGAGCCCTTGGGCACTTGGGCTCACCAGCCCTACCCTCGCAAGCCGAGTTCTCTGTTTTATCACAAGATATGTCATGTCTAGCAGGTAGGCAGGTAAGCAGGTGAGTGTCCCTGGCTCCCCGCAGAGCCTGGCGTGAAGCCGCCTGGAGCAGCCATTGAGGCTGACTGGTTGCACACTGGTCAGAGTGCCCACACGAGACCTGGCACGGGCTCACACCCAGGAGCCCGTGTCCGCTGGCCAGGGGTCTTCAGCTGCCCGCGTGCAAATGGAGAGGAGGCGGTGGGTGTTGTGTCTCAGCCCCTCCCAGGTCTGTCAAAAATGCCACCTGCTCTCACTTACTTGTGATTTTTCTTGCTGCAAAAATATACATTCATTTAAAAAAATATTTTATTTATTTATTTGACAGAGAGAGAGAGATGGCGAGAGAGAGAACACAAGCAGAGGGAAGTGGGAGAGGAAGAAACAGGTCCCCCGCTGAGCAGAGAGCCTGATGCGGGGCTCGATCCTGGGACCCTGAGATCATGACCTGAGCTGAAGGCAGATGCTTAACCCACTGAGCCATCCAGGAGCCCCATACGTTCATTTTTAATATCCATGAAATGTTGCACTTGAAGGGATGTGTCTATTTTTTTCTGACACATGTGGAATTAAATGTATAATGTGAAAAACACTCTTTGGATATCCTGGGAAACCCCAAGCTTGGACAGAGTCCCTCTGTGACATGACCATGACCAGCTGCCTCAGTTTCCTCCACAGTGTCCTGCTGCGGGGTTGGGTGAGGATTCACGGGGTGTCAGTCACTGCTGGAGGATTGTGGTCCCAGCTGGGGGAGTGCTCCTCATACCTTTGTAGGTTCTGAACCTGCAGTTTGGGGATGGGGCCCGTCTGATGTTACCCCTGAGGGCAGTCCCCTCACACGCTTCTGGCTGGCAGGAGGCCTCTGCACTGCCTCTGTCCCTCTCGAGGTTGCTGGGATGGGCAGCTCCTTGCTGCTTCTGGCTTGATTCTCCTAGAGCCGCAGTGCAGTTAGGGGACTCATACACCGCTCAACCCTAGGCATATTCATGCTTCATGTCATAGACATGGCAGGTTTTTTAAAAAAGATTTATTTATTTGAGGATGGGGAGGGGCAGAAGGAGAGAGAACCCTCAGGCAGAGTTCCTGCTGAGTGTGGAGGCTGACTGGGGCTCCACCGCGGGACCTTGAGACCACGACCTGCACTGAAACCAAGAACTGGATGCCTAAAGGTTTGAGCCACCCAGGCGCCGTGATGTGGCAGATTTTCTGAAGTTAGGACAATTTCCTGAAAGACGGGAGTCAAGAGGAAATAAGGGTGTCTTCTTGAATTCTCACAGAGATGCCACATGAACCAGAATCATTTCTATTTTGGGAGGATGATATCTCAACCCAGAGAACTCCCATTCAACCTTCAAAGCCTAGCTCCAGTGACCCCTCCCAGGGAAGCCTCTGCCTTCTGTGTAGGAACCACTACCCGTTTCCCCAGCCAGGGCTCCCTCAGCGCCTTCCTTCCTTCTGCCAGGCGGAGAGCTCCTGGGTGCAGTAGTGGCTGCCCTGGATGCGACTCTACCTACCCCTTGGCCTCTGCCTGTCCAAGAAGAGTCCATGGGCATTCTAGAAGGTCGGCTTGCGCCTGAACCAGAAGGCCATGTGGAGTTTGGCCAAACTCTGATCCACCCATTTTATAGATAGAAACACTGAGGCCCAGAGCAGGGAAGGCCTTGCCCAAGGTCCCACAGTGAGTTGGGAGCCAAGGCCTCTTGACTCCCACTGAGGCTGTCTGCATCTGCTTCCTGAGACCTGTGGAGAAGCAGGCCGGGGACGCGGGACAGGTGGTGGCGAGGATGACACAGAGACGCTCAGGCCACCACTCCCGCCACGGCCCCAGAAGTCCATTCCAGGCAGCTTCCCAGGCAGAGTCCCGACATGGAGCCGGGATGTCTGACTCCTTGGTCACCAATTCTCTGGCACAACTGTGGAGGTCTGGCCAGGAGTCTGGGGGCGCGTGAAGACCCCGCCTGCGGCTGTCTGGACACAAAGGGACCCTGTGCCCTCTGCCTGCCCGAGCGCCCCATCCCCAGCTCCCCTCCTCGTCCGACTCACTTCGTCCTGCCGAGATTTATTCCCGGGCCTCAGAGCCTGGAAATAATTTGCTGACAAAGCCTCATCCCAGGCAGGTGCTTTAATTGGTTTTGTGGGAGCAGGTCTGGGAGCATCTATTTAGAAGGAAATAGAAATTATGGCGGTGCCGCCTGTCCTTTCTCTGTAATGGGGACTCGGGAGTGTGTCTCTGTGTGGTGGGGGGAGGGGCGGCTCCAAGGAAAGCAGAGGCCGGCTCACGGGGAACCCCAGGTCCTTCTCTGGGGTGCAGGTGCTTGGGCCTGAGGTGTCCGGCCTACGGCTGCAGGCCAGCCCCTCCTCGGCCTTGTGCAGCCTCAGAATCAGGGTGGGGGTGGGGTGGGGGAGGGGGATCTTCTCCACCTCACAGAGCTGAGGATGAGAAGCATCAGTCTAAGCGGGGAGGGGCAAGGACAGGGACACCCCAGGCTTTGCTCAGGGGGCACCCTCTAAAACACAAATCCCATTTGTAATTCCTCGACTCCAACCACGCCCTCCTGCTGCCCTTGGCATGAAGCCGAATTCCTTAGCTTGATTTTCAAGGTCCTTCCCGGTCTGTTCAACCTCTGACGACCTCCTCAGCCACCTCATTCTTTGTTCCTATCTACTCCCCGCCAGTAGTCTCTGGTCTTCCCTCCGGGGTACCCGCGGGCTCCCCTGTGGTCCCCCCCTGGGCTAACCTTGCGATTGCCCCGGGACTGAAGACATGACCATTATTCCATTTTACAGATGAGGACATGGAAGCTCAGAAGGTTATGGCCCCGGCCACAGGTCACAGAGCAGGGCTGGGGTCCCAGCCTGGGCCTGTCTAGTGTCCAAGCCCACACTCCTAACTACCAACGTATAAATTCCCTCATGCTAAACTCCCTCATGCCTCTGCACCTCACATGTCTCCTGAAATACCCCTGCCTGCGTTTTCCACGGGCAAACTCCTACTCACCCTTCAGTGTCCACTAGATGTCACGTCCTTGGGACTCCTTCCCCGGCGGACCCCTCCTGCATCTAGTCTCTTCCTGGGGCTTCCCCCCAAGCCCCAGGCAAACGCTTGTCTCAGTTCTGTCCTCTGGGTTTGTTATTGTTTATGTCAATACCTGTCCTTTCCCCTTCGTCCCTCTGTTCCCAGACAGAGAGCTCCGGCTGCATGGTTGATCTTACAGATCGGGGACCGCAGCTCGGGAAGCTGAGCCGGGTCCTGACTCTCATCTTGCCTGGGTTTCTGAGCGGCTTTGACCACAGCCGCTGTGTGGTCCTGAGCAAGGCGCCGAGTCTCTGGACTCTGTCATCCCAGAGACATCCAACGTGCAGGCCCACGGAGGGCCAGGCTCGGGCTGGAACCTGACACCCCGTGACCAGTGTGATTCTGACTCTCGCACGTGTGAGTGAGTGGGTCATGCCACAAGGCCAGCCTCAACTCTGCCCCTCACCTTCTCCCCGAGAGCTTGGGCCAGCCTCCCCGACCTTGCTGATGACTCTCGGGTTAATCTGTAATAATAATGCCGCCCCTCCCGGGGTTGATTTGTGGCGAGGTTTACAGGGCCTGGCCCAGAGCATTACCTTCCAAAGCTTCCCGCTACTGTCATCAGTGCAAAAAAACCTAAAAAAACCCACTGGGGGCCAGTCCCTGCAAGTCACAGTACGGGGTGGCAGGGGTAGGGGCCCAGGATCTGGGTCTAGACAGAGGAACTCAGGGAGCCCAGGCCAGAGCAAAGGAGCCTGCACCAGGCTTGGTTTTCTGGGCCCACGGTGGGCAGGGAGGCTGGGTGTCCGAGCTTCTTCTCTGGTGTGATTCTTCTACGACTCCTAGACAGTGTTAAACAGGTGGCAGCAGTTCCCTGGGGACAGCTAGGCAGGCTGCGGAAGGCTGGGGGCTCCCATCTTCCTCGGGGCGGCAGGTGGTGCAGATGAGCCGGGCTGTGGCAGGCCAGCTCCAGCTGCCCCAGTGTCAAGGTCGCGGCCTGGTCTCCCCACTTCGGGGTTGTGCGCCTAGGCTCCGCGGCTGCCCTATAAGGAGGAAGCGTCCCTCCTGGGGCGGAGGGGGGACAGCAGAGCCGAGGGGCAGGTGAGGGGGCAGCTGTGGGCTCCGGGGCCTCTCTGCACCCGACGCGGAGGGCAGCTCCTGCGCCTCCCCCGGGGCGGAATCCAGGAGGGGCGGCGGGGTCCCGGCGGGCACCCGGAGAGTGAGGGAATGTGCAGCGCCGAGCCGCGGGCGCCCGGGGCGGGGAAGCCGGCGCAGTGCGGACTGTAGGTGGCGCCACGAGGCTGCAGTTGGGTCTCCCTGGCGGCTCCCGCGGCCGCGCGTCCTGGCCCTTCTCGGTCCCGCGTGGCCGTCCCCGCCGTCGCCAGCCCGCCGGTCTGCGGACAACCCCGTGTGTGTTTGGGGCGTTAGGGGTAGCACCCCCGCAGGCAGAGGCCAAGGCCAAGGCCCAGACCGACGCATGGGCGTGGGACAGGCGGCCGGACCCCTCCCCAACCTTCTATGAGGTCCCCTAGCTGCAGAGAAAGCGGGGCGCCTGCACCCTGGGCTTTCCCGGGCCCTCGGGGTGCACCGTGGGGCGGGTTGTGTCCCTGCCCTGTGTCGCAGCAGGTGTTTGGGGGTGCTGGTGACAGTGTGACAATGAGTGCCCGTCCGCCCGCATCCTGAGAGTAGCCACGGGTGGGAACAGGGATGCGTTAGGGACTCCTGAGTCCGTGGGGAGGCCTGTGTGTGCTGTGCGCCGGCCGAAGTGCCTGGGGCTGGCGCTGGGCGCTGGGCCTCCGGCCTGGGGAGTTCTTGCTCTGTTCCAGGGGAGGTCCCTGCAGGGTTCTGGAGGCCTGGAGGATGGCCTCCAAGGGCAGAGATAGGCAGTGTCGCTTCCTCCCTCTCAAATCCTGGCTCCTTCCAGGATTCCCTGGGCTCCTTCTCCAAAGGGAAGGAAGACTTGAGTGAGAGATGGGCACCATCCCTATTGGAAGGAAACAGCTGGGGTGCTGTGTGTGTGCACACGCCTGCGAGTGTGTATTTGTAGGGACATCTTTTTGAGTCTGTTGGGCCGGGATCTCCCAGAGAAGGCCCAGAGGAGAAGCAGCCCTGAGAGCTGGCAAGCTCTGGGGCCACCTTGACCGATGGGGGTGGGGGTTGACTTGCCCAGGATCAGCAACAGAAGACATGGCGTTGGGGGTGGTGAGCTGTCTGTGTCTGGTGAGTTTGGAGCCTCAGGATTTTATATCCTTTCCAGCTCATTCCAGAATCTATATATTTCATAAGCAGCTGCCCTGAGCTCTGCCCCAGGAGTAGGAGGCATGGCAGAAGGGGTTTAGAGAGGAGTAAGGCCCCACCCCCGTCCAAAGGGCCCGTTCAGCAGAGCAGAAAGGACATGTCTTTGGTGGCTGCACGGGTTGGGGGTGTGATCAGAGGGAGAGGTAAGAAGAGCTCGGAGGACTTAAATGTCAGAAAAAAGGAACTTTGGACTTTCTCCCACAGAAGACAGGAGAATCTTTGCCCCCAATTACTGTGTCACCACGATCTTCCCACACAGACTTAGACCCTACCCGCCCCCCCCACCACAGATTCATGGCACGCTGTGTGATCTGGGAGGGTTGCTTAACCTCTCTGAGCTGTATTTTCTCCCCTTCCCTTCTGGTAGCAAGCCCAGTGCTCACTACTGAGGACAGCAAAGGAGGTACGATCCAGGCTTGGCCAATCCGAGTGCCCCATCCTGGTGCTGTGGTTGGTTCGGAGGTGGGCACGCGACCCCCGTGGCCAGAGTCTTTTCTGCTGGAAGGGCTTTGGAATCTTCATCACCACATTCTTTCTTTGGTTTTTGAGCCGTAAATCCTGCGTTGGCTTTAGCTGGTTTGCATTTTCACTGTCCTGCGATTGGGAGAGTCCTGAGCAGATCAGAAATGATGAAGTATTCCCCGAGTGGCGGGTTGAGTGACATGGTGTGTGGCGTGCCATTCCTTATGGGCAGGGGAGAGAGCTAAGGTTGAGAGTCAAAGAGATCTCAGGGACCCCCTTTCTGCAGTTTCTCTCTGAGTGACCCTGGACAGGTCACCGTCCCTTTCCAAGGCTTTGTTTCCTTGGGCGTAAAATGGGTCTCTGGCCCCTCCTCCCTCCTCACCCCTCCTCTCTCTCTGGCTCCCTCTACTCCTTCTTGTCCTCCAGCCTCCAGACTTTCTCTCCTACCCACCCCACTCAGGAAGGCCTGGTAGCCTTAAGCCCAAATGTGACTGTGAGCCTCCCTGGACCAAGCCCTGAGTCCTTGAACCACCTTCCGGCTCATGCCTGGCCCTCAGCTTCTGTCTCGCTGCCCGACATCCCCAGGTGCTGGGCGAACTGTGTTCTCTTGGGTTTCCTGACCCTGCACGCAGGCCTGGAGTAGAAGGGTGGGGGTGCTGTCCCCTCTCCTGCCCTGTGTGTCGCTGGTGAACCCCACCTTCTGTGCGCTAAGGTCCTGAACCTACAGGTGGTTGCATGAGCCCCCCACTGTCCCAGGTGTCTGCGGAAGCCAGTGTTGCACCCCAGGCTGCCTCCCACAGAGGGCTAGACCCAGGGAGACGTGATTTGTGGTCATGGTCAATGCTGGTCTAAGGAAGCCCCGTTCAGGTTCTTAACCCAGGCCCCCAGGAGCTCTCGCCAGCCATCCCTGGAGGCTTTGCTCCCACCAGGGTGACAGGATCAGTCTTTGGGGTGGGGCCGCTGTCCCCCACTGGGGATGCTTGTATCTCTCTCTGCCCTTCCCAGGAACTCAGACCCAGAGCCGGGGACAGTGGGACACCTGGCCCCAAGGGTGGCGGAGAGCCCTGAGAGGAACCAGGACAATAAAGAGACACAGAGCTGTGACATCTTTTCCAAATCATTGCGGCAATCAAGAAAGACTCCACGTTGTGTCCTGACAGAGGGAGGAGGACAGCTGTGCCCTGAGTGAGGCAAAACTTGACCTGAGCCCACCCAGTAGCTTGGGTAGGGTGGGGAGTGCATTGCCAGCCAGAGGGCCTTTGCTAACGAAGTTCTTTCTCAATGCTTAGTTTTTCATTGTTTTCGTTGTCTGGGCTGATGAAAAATGTACTCTTTTCCCATCACCAGAGAACAAGAGAATGATGACGCTTATTTACCACGCGCTGCTTCAGTCCTCCTGTCTGTGGTCCTGTCAGGGGCTCCTGCTTCTGGGAAGCTATGGAGGGATGTCCAGGGAGAGGCATGCCCCCCCCCCCGACCCCTTCCCTGAACCTCCCCTTCTTTCTGTCCTGTCTCACCTCACCCTCCGTGAGATCTGCGCTCCTTGGGGGCAGGTCCGTCTGGCTCTTGCCCTGGCCTTCCATTCTCAGCAGAGCCTGCACTGGGGACCGTTTGAGGGATGCTGAAGGGCTGAGGGTTGGTGCTTTTCTTTATGCAACAGTAGTCACTTATTGAGCACCTACTGTTTGCTAAGGCCCA
The DNA here is from genome assembly GCF_902655055.1 of Lutra lutra. Lineage (NCBI taxonomy): Eukaryota > Metazoa > Chordata > Mammalia > Carnivora > Mustelidae > Lutra > Lutra lutra. The sequence goes on from NC_062290.1 coordinate 86,021,083, forward strand.
TGCTGAGCTTCGTGAGCCCGGCCTTCCTAGGTTCCCGGTCTATGAAGGGCTGGATGCTAAGTATATATTATTCAATTTCAAGGAAGGCAAGAACTCATAGCAGGGCTTGGTCTCCTCGGGAGGTGCTGGGAGCTACGACCCCAAAGGTGAGAGGATGATGGCCCAAAGGGCAAGTTTGGCTAGAGGTCCTGAAACAGGAAGGACATCACATTTTGAGGACAGGAAGCCAAGCCACGGAGCCAGGGAGCTCTGAGAAGGGGGGTGTTGTGCGGGCCAAGGCAGGTGAGGCCCGTGGAGGGCAGGCACGTGGGAACTCAGACCACAGCGCAGACCTGGGGCTTTGTTCTCAGACTGTGGGGAGCAGCTCCTGGAGGGTTTTAAACCAAAGTGGGGTGGGGAGGTAGAGGGGTCCCATTGGACCTGGGTTTCTTTCTTCTTCCCTTTTTAAAAAATATTTATTTTATTTAATTCAGGGTTGAAAGAGAGAGAGAGAGAAAGAGTGAGCAGGGGTAGGAGCAGAGGCGGAGGGAGAGGGAATCTCAAGCAGACACCCGGCTGAGTGGGGAGCCTCACACGGGGCTCAATCTCACAACCCCGAGATCGTAACCTGAGCCAAAACCAAGAGTCAGATGCTCGAGCGACTGAGCCTCCCAGGCGCCCCTGGATCTGGGTTTCTAAAGGAACCCCTTTAGGCTGATGAGGGAGGATGGTTGGGGGTCGTGGAGGGGGAGAGATGGGGGTGCTGGGCCGAGGGAGGGGGAGAGAGGCAGGGAGAAGTGGCTGGATTGGGGATGTGCTTTGTGATGGGAGTGACGGTGCTTGCGAGGGAGGGGATGGGGAGTGAGAGGCAGGAGGGCCCTGCCAGTCTCTGGTTGGTACAGCTTAGTGGGTGGTGGTGCCATGGCCGGGAGAAGGAGCAGCTTGGGGCCCCCAGCCTGGCCTGATGGGAGCACTGGTGAGCCTTTGGTCCCGATCCATGCCAGGATCTGGGACTTGGGAACCATGAGTGACACATCTACATTGGATGTCAAGCCATCTGGCCTCCAGATGTTTTCTGATCATTAAAAAATGTGAGTCCCAGGAAAGTGGGCCCATGGACATGGCCGTGGTGGGAGCTGGGCTCCCCCAGAGGGGCTGACCTGCCTGGGGTCTCTCAGTCCTGCCCAGCCCCTGCCACCCAGGGACACAGGCCCTGTTGTTAAAGGGACAGGAAGGGCGTAGGGAATGGGGGAGAGCCAGGCCAGGTGGGTTTGCCCAGGCCCTGGACTCCCTAGGGTGTTGGTCAGGGGAACAGACCTGGATGCAAAGCCTGCTGGTCCTCCACAGCCTGGGGCAGAGGGCAGCCTGGGTCTGATGGGGGAGGCAGAGTATGGGGTGGCAACGAGCATTGTTTCTGGAGTCAGACAGACTTAGGTTCAAATTCTGACTCTGCCACATACTGACCTGGTGGCACAACTGGGTCTCAGAGCTTCCGTCTCCCCATCTGTAACTGGGAATACTGACACTCCCTGTCTCCTCACAGGGTTGTTGGAAAGACTAAAATTAGAGAACACACGTGAAGTACTTGGCTCAGCACATAGTAAATGCGCAATACATACGTTTTAACTGCTATTATGATAGATCTTGGAAACAATAGTCAATATTTTACTTCCAGACCTTCGCAAATGCTGTTTTCTCCTCTCAGAATGTCCTGGTCCAGTTGGTTTACACAGTGCCCAGGTCAGGGTCTTATCTTGGAAGCATCTCAGGGCTTAGCCCGGTGCCCAGCCAACTAGATTCAGCCCTTCGTGGGCCAACATCTTTACAGCAGTCGCTCACCAGTGGCTGCCTCTCCTCTCCTAGACTGGCCACCAGCGGTGCTGGGTCTGACTTTTCTGTGTCTCCGGGACCCAGCCAGAGGCCCCAGAACTCCCAGACCATGCTTTCTGGCTCTTTACCCGAATTCCAGTCTTGTTCCCCTTAGACGAGGAGGGCCTGGACTGGGCCCAGCGCTGGGTGTGGGATGAAGGGGCCATGCAGTTAGGAGAACAAGATCCCTGCTGGCCTGGGCTGGGCCAGGTGTGAGGAAGCGGGTCGGGAGACCCAAGCGGGGCTGAGGTCCCTGTGGTGGAGGTGATGGAAATTGAGGCCACATGACAGAGACAGCGACCATCTTTGCCTATGCTGCTCCTTGAACACAAATACAGGTAAGAAGGAACAAGAAATCTGGGGATCCCTGTCAGGGGCCACGGCCCAGGCAGCTAGATGGCTGAGGCCCCGGGGGCAGGTGCAGTTTTGATGCTCTCTTACCTCTCGGCCGAGGTCAGTACCAGGCCTCTCTCCTCAGCCTGAATGGGAGACCCCGTTAGCTTGGTGTTGGGTTTTGAGTGGAGAGGAGGGATTTTATGGCCTTGGTGAGGGGAAGTGGCAGACAGGCAGGGGGTAGATGGCTTTCCCGGAATCCCAGATCGCGCTTTAATAATTTGTTTCAGAATTAATGTCCATTCACGCCGTCTTCACTGTTCCAGCTCATTGGAAGATTAAATAAAACCCCGCGGTCCCCTTCCCCCCACCCAAATGGAGGGAGACCAGCCCTGTTCTTTCCGGCTGGGCTGGCTGCCTGAAGCCAGTGCGGGAAATAAATCTCTCAGAGAAAACCACTTTGCTCACACGATTTCAATCCAACAGGGCATAGTGGCCCCAGTCACTTCTTGTTTTATTTAGCTGATAATCTTTTATTGTATCAGGAGACCCTCACTGAAGCACCATGTCTTTACAGGCTGAGGCCTCCCCAGACAGCTGGGCCAGGCCTCCTCAGTGGAGCACAGGCTCTCCCCGTCTCCCGACCATCTTCCCTTTGCTGCAAGCGGCAGAGCCAAGGACCCAGAAAGGTGGGTTCTTGGGTGCCGGGGCTCCAGAGAAGGGACAGGCCTTGGTTGCCCCTGGCTCCCAGGCACAGACCTGGACCTCGGTGGGGGTAGAATGGCGGCACTTGGTGGGTACTGGGCCTCCGGAACCCAACCCAAGGAGACCCACTGGCCTGTGAGGCCAGGGGCGGAAGCCCAACCGAGGTGGCACTCCCTCACTGAGTCAGCAAATTCTCACTGTGTGTCTTCTCTGTGCCAGACTCTGGGAATAAGACGAACGAGACAGGTTCCTGCCGTCTGGAGTTTCAGCCTCTCCTGGAAGAAGCCTTTGTTTTGCTGTGTTATCTGATTAAACTTTCCTGCTCGTGTACCATGTTTGGACTCAGGCACAGTCTTTTTTGTTTGTTTGTTTTCATACGGGCTACCAAGTACAGAAGCCAAGATATTAATTAACAATGTTTAGAAATAGTAAAAGCTGATAGAGTATTCCCAAAATGAGTAAAAACAAGTCTTCGCATCAAAGAGGCACATGGTCGTGAAAAACCAGAGAGCATTAAGATACTTGAGTACTGGGGCTCCTAGGTGCCTGAGTGAGGAGAGCGTCTCTTGGTTTCGGCTCAGGTCACGATCTCAGGGTCCTGGGATCCAGTCCCCCATCAGGCTCCACGCTCATTGGGGAGTCTGCTTGAGATACTCTCTCTCCCTCTGGCCCTTCCCCCACTTACACTCTCTCTCTAAATAAATAAAATCTTTTTTAAAAAAGATACTAGAGTACTTCTTTATCCAATATTATGATTTCCGCTCCCTCTATTTTCTTTTCAGTGTGTCTCTTTAGGTTAGTATCAGCTAAGCTTTGTTATGTACTGATAACCATCCATACTTTTCCAGACGAAGTTCTTTTGAGTTTATAAATCATATCTCACCTATCTTTCACAGCTCAGCCTGGGTCGCTAGACTGTTCTGAATTCTCTCCAGGGCTTAATAAATGCTACGTACATAGAGATTTGGTTCTGATTTCAGCACATCTCTCGTTTTTAAATTTTCTAAAAAGCTTTTTGTTTTAATGTTAGTGATAGACTTATAGGAAGTTGCAAAAAATAGTAATACGAGTCCGGGTTATCCTTCCCCCAGCTTCCCCCAAAGGTGGTACCTTGTGCAGCTGTGAGACGATACCAAAGCCGGGAAATTATACTGGTACGATTCTGCTAGAGAAACACAGCCTGACGTTGGTTTCACTAGGTTTTACACAATTTCATTTGTGTTTCTATGTAGTTTAATCCAATGTATAGATTTGTATGACTCAGATGCATTTAACATTATTTTCATTTTCCCTAACTGTTGAACTGAGTTATAACTCTCATAGGCAAGGTGCACAGAGCTTAAGCAGACATGTGTGACCCCTCTCCAGATGACACAGCCCCTGTGAAGACTGGTAGCATGGAGGGGTCCTGCTGTTCCTGAACTTCTAGTAACAGTTTCTGCTCTCCTGTGCTTGCCTTCTTTTGGGTGGTGGAGGAAAGTTCTGGGAGGTTCCAGGAGGTTCTCGTGGATGCCTTTTGTCATGGGTATAATGTGGTTATTTCATGACTAGTATTAACCATGGTTAGGGAAATCTGTGTTGATTCTATTTGTTCGGTAAATATCTATAGGCTGTGTTTTGGGCAGAGCCCAAAAGAGCCTTTACTGTGGAAACGAACGGGCAAGGCCACATAAGCACGTCTGAGTTGCTTGGACGTGCCATGGGAGGCAGTCAAATCCATCTCTCTTGGAGGGAGGAGGACCTGGCCAGGGACCCGGTACCTGATTGGGAACTGGAGGCCATCAGACAGAAGCTGTGGGACACGGAGCAGGCCCTGGGGTGGCGCACAGGGGCAGTGCAAGTCAGGGACCGCCATGGAGAAGGTGCAGTCGGACCACAGGTCAGTCTTTGGTCCAGGAGCTGGAGGCCTACTTCAATTCCTGTGAGCAGTCCCCTGGGTCACTGTGCTTTGTGACAAGTTCTATGGACGCCCCAGGGGCTATGCCTACATGGAGTTTGTGCTGAGAGCTCAGCCCGGGCTTCGGTGGAGCTGGACAAGGTGTCTTCTGAGGCCGGGTCATCGCGGTGCTGCCCTCAATGGCCACCGTGCCAGGGACCCACTCTTTGGACCACGGGGGCTTGCGGAGACAGCCAGGTGCCCAAGGAGGACCATTCCCCCGCCGGAGCCGCCAGGTTGAGGCCCGCTTCAGACCACGAGGGTGGAACCAGGGCGTGGAAGGTTCTTATCGTGGTGGTCACCGTTTTGAAGGGAGGACCTGACTTGGAGAGTGGGGCCAGGGCGGGTCAGGAGGAAACAGCCGCACTCCGGGCGGGACCAGGGGTTCAGTGCGGGAATAGCTGCCCTGTCCCCTTCACTCTCCAGGGCTCTTGGTGGGGGGCAGGGTGGGTCCCCTCCCACATTCCTCTACCCAAGTCCTAACCCCTAACCCCCAACTGATGTCCCCATGAGAAGCGGGAGAAGCCAAGGAGAGAGGCTTCAGGACAAACCAGCCCCCTGCCAATACCTTGACCTTGTGTTTTACCTTTCGGAACTGTGAGAAAAGAACTGTCTTGTTTAAGCCATCCAGCTCTGGTGTGTGTCATGGCAGCTCTGAATCCTCTCCCTGGTGGCCTAATCTGCACTGAGGGGTGCGAGCGGGGCAGCTGGTCACCCAGGAGCCGATGCCGGATAAAACAGGACACCCAGCCCAAGTGGAATCGCAGAAGAACCACGAATAATTTGGGGGGCATTCATTGAATGGGACACACTTACACTAAAATAAACCCCTTATCCAACTGAGATTCAAATTTCATTGGCTGTCCTGTATGTGCATTTGCTAGATCCGGCCCCCGGCCTGAGAGTGGATCAAGGACACAGCGCCCAGCCGGGCCGCCCAGACTGGGGTGAGAGCCCGAGGGCTGCTTCTCAGGCCTGGGCCTCTCTCCCCGAATGGTTCCCACCTCCCGCACAAACATATTTATTGGGCTTGATGGCAAACAGATTATGCTTGTCCCGGGAAGGGCAGCTCGAGAGAGAGAAAACCTTGAAGTCCGGGAAATAATGATGAGGGGAGTTAAATTAAAGTGCATAAAACCCTCCCGAGAGATAACGTCAGGGTGAGTTACAGGCCCGATAAGGGACTGGGGGCTCGCAGAGGGGGCTCAGAAAGGTCGCCCGGCGGCGCGCAGAGGACCAGGAATCATAAATATGGGGCAAGATGCCCAGCCGGGGTCGCCGGGGTGAAAATATTGGGGTCATTCCAAAAACAATTATCCTGCTTGGTTTGCTCTTCGGGTCTTGTAAATCGTTCACCTTTTATAAAAGATTTCTGGGGAAAGAGGCACTTTGGAAGCTCTAACTGATTTTCGCGGCGGCCTCTTGGTGGTTCTGCTAAAAGAAAACAAAAAGACAAAGGGGGAAAACGTAATTACCCAGCATTCTCAGGGGCGTGGGGATGGGCTGATGGGTTTCTTCCCATGTCTCGGAGCGTTGAGGCTATCCTGGGCTCTGACTCACTTCGTTTGGAGCCTGGTCACAGTTCGATAATTCATTTGTTCCGTTTCGCATCCAGCTGCAGTGGGGCCCTTGCTACCCAGTGGGCCCTGCATTTGGGGGCAGACATGGCCGCCATGTGGCCGCCATCTTGACCAACGTGAGGTCATCCTGGCAGACAAGGCAGTGGTGTTCTGGGCCAACATGTACTGAGGCTCACGCGCCCACATGGGCTCCCAGAGCTAGAGCATAGGTCTAGGCCGGGCCTGGGCTCCAGCTCACTGCCCCACTGCCTTCGCCCCATGGTCTGTCCAAGAGGACCCTGGTTCAAGCTCTGTGTCTCTGTGTTCTGGGACAGTCTGCAGCACCAGCGGAAGCTGACAGTTAGTTCTGCGTGACTTTATTGGGAGCTGCCATATGCCTTCCACAATGCGGGCCCCGATGCCTCGGGCTCAGCCGAGGGCTTCATTCTGGAGGCAGGCATTTCCTAGGCTTTTCTGTTCTCTCAACATGCGCGGTCACAGAGCTGGTGCTACCTCAGAAATCTCTCTCCCATCTGCTAGCCCTTGGAATCCACCTTACGGATGACTGGCCCTATTTTACAGATAAGGAAACTGAGACTCGCTCAGAGAGGTGACAGGACTGGCCTAGTGTCACACAAGTAGGGGGTGAAGCAGAGGTGGGATTTCAGTCCAGACTCCAGAACTGTGTTCTTGCCTGTGTCCCATGCCATGGTTCTCGTCAAGAACGATGGAGGGTTAAGACTGCCGGGTCTGGAGTCAGAGGAAACCTGCGGCCCCGCTTCCCCCTCACTGTGTGATCTTGGGCGATTCACTGAGCACGCTGAGCTTCACTCTCTTCCTCTGGGTAATGGGCACAATGCTATAGTCCCGCCACAGGGGCGTGGTGTGGAGTCCAGAAGCTCATCACCTTGAGGGGGTGGGGACAGGTGCCGAGCCCAGGCCTGGTGCCTCTAGCGCTCTCCAGAGGGGGAGGCTGTTGTTTTTATGTGTATTTGAGAAAGAGTTTCTCCCAATCATGTTTCTGGTCAGCCAACTCCCCAAAGGATATAATTATTCAAATTGAATAAACGTTTGCTGACTGGGTCATGGACTTCCTTTAGATTCAGGCCAGACTGAGGCGTAAGAGAAGGCAGGAGGAGGGCCAGAATCAGGGAGTGGCCATGCCTGCCCCAAACTAAACTCAGTGCTCACAGAGAAATACCATGCATTCATTCTTCATTCATTCATTCATTCATCTAGCAAATGTTACTGTGTGTCAGGCCTGCTCTGGGTGCTGGGTGCTGGGGTACAGTGAATGGGGAACAAGAGGACTTGAGGCCCCTGTACCCTGAGATCATATCCAAGACTGAGAGGCAAAGGGGAGTCAGAGAAGCCAGGGAGGGGGCCACTGCTGCGTGGTAGAGAATGGCAATGATGGCAGCAGGGAAAAAGATAGAGGGGCCCTGATGATCGCCATGGAAGGGCATGGGCTAACTGTGGCTCAGAGAGGCCAAGTGACTGGCCCAAGGTCACACAGCTAATAGGCAACAGCACTGGTGTGCCTGACTCCAGAGGCCATGCTCTCAGCTGGCACCTGACACAGCTTCCCTTGGATTGCCTGAAACAGCATTGCCACCTGAGTTCTGACTTACCCCCGTTCTAGAAATGTCTACACATGCTTCCGCAAAAGAGAACTTGGGCGATGCTGAACATGGCATCCCCTTCCCAGAGCATAGTGGGCGGTGGTTAATTAAAGGCTCTGAGGGGTCCTGCAGCCTTTCCCCTCTGTGTCCATGGAACCCTTCTGGGGACTAGGACACCTAACATTCATTCCATTCCTTCACAAATATTTGCTGGGCAGGCGCTACCTGCCCGCACTGAGGAAGGAAGAAGGTGTGGTCCCTCCCCTGGTTGTAGACAGTTGGTGTCAGGCTTCACCTTGCGACAGTGCACCTGGGCAGGAGGGGGCTGCCGAAGATTGCGTGATCGTCCTCCTCCATGCTCCTGACTTGCTGAGTACCCCCCGGCCCGGTCCGGGCTACCATTGCTGATCCCGCCGGGAGCCTCCCCCTGGGAGTTAGTGATCAGAGGTGGAGGAGGGGCAGGGGTGGCAATGCAGATGGGGAGTGCGCGGTCTTGGGGCTGAGGCTCCCGGGCATCTTCACCGGTGGGATTCCCCGAAGGAGACAGAGAGAGGGAGAGATGACCCATAACCCAGCCCTCAGGGTGTGGCTCGGTCCTCGAGGGCCCGGCTTGGTTCCCGTGGTGCCTGGATGGGCTGAGGGCTGTGGATTTTTATGGGACTCCCATTGTCTACATTCTCATGGCTTCTTTTCCTTGCAGTCAAAATGTCTTGGCCAAGAGGATGACCAGGCCCCTCCTTGGATGCTCTGGAAACCAGAAACTCCAGTCAGCAGCAGGTATGAGGAGAGCGGCAGAGGCCCTGGCAGGCTTCCTGGAGGAGGAGGAGGTCTTGAAGTCAGGCCGGCAGGACCGGCCACCTCAGGTATCCACTGGAAGACTGTGGACATGATGGTGATGAGCAAGGGCTTGGGCGTCTGGAAGGGCCCTGCTCGAATCCCAGCTCTGCCCTTAGCAGCCGTGTGACCTTGGGAAAAATGACAGGACTCCTGTGAGCCTCGATTTCCTTATCTGTCCAATGAGATAAAGACCGAACCTCAAAGTGATCTTGAAGGCCTTCGCCCAGGGTGGCCCAGAAGAACATTCCACTGGTGTTGAGCGTTGGCCGTGCAACAGAGACAGGATTCTTTCTCTTCTCCTCACATTTTTTTTCTCCTCGGAAGAACTAGAGACTCTCTGGAAAATACTCCTTGACCTGAAAAAGCCCCAACTGGACGCTCCTGTGGGTCTGTTACAGACATGACTTTGCAAATCAGATGTGACAGGGAAATGTGTGCCAAGATGGTGGCCAGCTGTTCGGCTGTGGGGAAGGGGCTGCTTAGAGACGTGTGCGGCCTCCTCAGAGAGCAGACGGCCGTCAGCCTCGGCTGTGCCCGGGGCACAGGTGTGTGAGAGTGGGCGCCCCTGCCTGGGAGGGGGGAGGGCTAGTGGGCTGCTGGCGGATTAAACTCACACACACACTCACACACACACCACTGTTCCCAGAGAAGCTGGGGTGGGAGCGAGGACTCCACCGTACCCACTCGGAGGAGGTAGACATTCGGGATTGGAGTCAGAAGCAGGTGCAGGTCCCACAGACACCCCTTCCTCACCGGGCAAACTCCTTCGCTCTCGAGGCCTTGCTGTTGTGGAAGGACGCTAAGGGTCCCTGCTTCTCAGTGAGTGCAAGAAGACACACACAAAAAATTCAATTTTGTAATGACAGTGGTTGGCATGTCATAACTGCTACAGCGGTCCGCTGATCTCACCGTCCCCTCTCCTGCTCTGTAAGCGGGGTCTCCTCCCCGGAGGCCCACGGGCTTTGGAAGGGGTGTCCATCGCCCTGGCTCATTTCCCAGCCACAGGGATTGGCCCAGGGATGGACACGTGGCCCCTGCCGGGCCTATCGGAGACCTGGCCTGGGACGTGTCTATGGTATTTGACGAGACAAGCCTCCTTCTCAGGCTTGGAAGTCTTGTCTAGATTGTTCTTGCCCCGTGGAGGACCCCCCCACTTTTTTAAAGTTTCTTTTTTCATGTATTTAAGTCATCTCTACACTCAACGTGGGGCTCAGACTCATGACGCTGAGATCAAGAGTTGAGTCCCTGGCAACTAAGCCAGCCGGGCGCCCCAAGGTTGCCCCTCTCAGGAAGAGAAATGAAGCCGAGAAATGGGACAGTTGTGCATCGGGTCATCAGGGGGACACAGGGCAGCGGAGTGTCACCAGGAACTGCTCTGGGGAAACCCAGGAAGGATATCAGGGTCCTGTCCCCTGAGGACCCCTCTCGGCATCCCAGGCAGTGACGCAGGTTTAAGTCCTGTCCCTGAACCCAAAGGGCTCTTCTTCCAACATGGGAGAAACCAACCATTGGAAGTGGAAAATTTCTTGGCTTAAGGGTGAAGACAGCCATTTGGCCCATCGAGATCTAGGCCCCTTGGGTACCATGGCGGTGGGCCCTGGTGAGGCTGTCTGAGCCCAGAGGGAGGCTGAGAACCATCTCAAGGTAGGCCTTAGCGGACACTTGTTGAATGAACGCCAAATGCTTACATTCCTCCAGAGTTGGAGAACTCACTCCCCACCAGGATACGGCTCTCATCTTATAGTGGCTGCCTTGGAAGGATTCCTTGGGCTTCTTCTGGGGTTGGTTGGAATTGGGGGGTCCCAACCTGGCTCCTGGGTCTCCCCATCATCCCACGCCAGCAGCAGCTCCCTTCCCCCATGCCTTCCTCTCGCCAGGATGAAGACACTCTTTGTAGATCTAAGTTAACGAGGTGGTTGCTTTAGTCACAGACACTGGTTGGAGCCTAAACTGTGGTTCGTCTCTGTCGATCACTGCATTATATCTTTCCCTGAAAGTGATTAGAAAGAAGAGCTGTCCATCTCACCCGAATTCATGTCTCCACACTGTAAATTTATAATTCTGGCTAATGATTGCTTGGACAGATGGCTAAGCGAGCCCTTCCCTACACGCTGTCTCGTTCAGGAAGGCTCCTACTGCACCAGCCCCTCTCCTGTGGGCGATCTCGCCGGGTCCTCCCAGCAACCCCAAAAGGCGGTTTTATTATTTCTTTTCCTTTTTTAAAAAGATTTTATTTATTTATTTGAGAGACAGAGAGTGAAAGATAGCGAGCAGTGGGGGAGGGTAGAGAGAGAAGCAGACTCCCTGCTGAGCAGGAAGCCAGACCCAGGACTCCATCCCAGGACCTTGAGATCATGACCTGAGCCGAAGGCAGATGCTTAACTGACTGAGCCACCCAGGCGCCCCAAGTTTTATTACTTCTGCCCGCATTTCAGAGATGGGCCATCAGACAGATGGAAGGATTCACTTGAAGCCTCCGGCGTGGTGACTCACAGCTGAAGGGTGAGGGCCCGTTCAGTGGAGACCCAGATCCCAGAGTGCGAGGCTGTGGGGAAAGCTCTCAGGCAGGCCCCAGACCTTGATCTCAGAAGCCCTCGGGGACAGGAAGCCCCCACCCTACTTTCCCCCAACAGCAGCGGTGAACACCCTCCCTTGCCATTTTCCGAGCCTTCTCCTACTCTTCTTGGCCTACCCTAGGAGGAGGAGTGCGGTGAAGCCGCAGCCCTTGGGCCAATCGCGAGGCTTTGCAAAGACGCCCTTGACGCCTTGTATGTGGCGGTGTCTCTGTATCACTGGGTGATTGAGATCTTGCTCTGGGGGCTGGAGCATGGCACAGATCAACCCAAAATGATCCACTCGAGTTTACACACTTGTCACGCTGGCCTGCTCGGCAAGGCCAGGCAGGTCACCCTGGAGGTCTCCATGGAGCCGATAACCGCCCTCCCCCGCTTTCATGGACATTCACTCAAACGTCACTCATGCACAAGCTGACCTTGGCCCTGTTTGGGAGCCAGGAAACCGGCACAGAAAGCATCCCGAGATCACCTGCCGGCAAGTGGCAGAACTAGGGCCTGACCCTACCCCGACTGCAGCACCCATGCGCTGGGCCCCAGGCCACTCTGGCGCCCCAGACCCAGGCTGCTGTGGTGAATTCCCCTTGCACTCCATAAATCCAGTCACAGTCGCTCCTTCCAGGAAGGAAACGGAGACTTCTGACACCTCCCTAGGAACCCAGGGTTTGACTCAGGCACTCCCCAGCCCGGAGGAGTAACTCCTGAGGCGGTGGGCACAGAGGTTTGGGGGCCACCTCGCTTCTAGAACTTTCTCTCTTAATTTACGGCCTCCGCCAGCCCTTTTCTCCAGTGCACATCAGCTAAACCCTTAAAAGAATCAAGGGCTTGAAGAATGCTAAAAATTTAATGTATGTTAAAAGGGTATTAAATTCTAAACTAAAATTTACATGGAAATATGACATTAAAATATTTTTAGCTTTCAGGAAGCTGGGGGCTGGAATGTTATAATACAGATGAATTTTATCATTTGAAAAAGAATTAGCCTCACGGTATTTCTTATGTGTTCATAGAGCAAAGGCTTGAAGACGGGAGCCCTGCCTGGAGCTCCTCCAGAGGCAGGCCTGCGTGGTGACAGGGGGCCTGGAGGGCGCTTCCCTGGGGGGCCGGGGCCACCCCCGAGGCCCAAAGTCCTGCTGGCAGGGAAGGCCTAGGCCTCTGTGTTCCCAGCAACTCTGTGACTGGGCACCCTTGTCTCCATGGCTACCTGTCCTCTGCTGTGCACCAGGCCTGTGATATTATCTTATTTATGCCTCTGGCGACTCACCGCCACAGGGCTCCCTCCAGCTGGTGGCCCAGCTCAGGAGCAGTGTCCCGCTTCTGAGTTAGGAGGGGGAGGGGTACCCCAGGGACAGGGAGAGTTGATCCCTGACCCAGCCGCCCTTCCCCCAGCCCACCCCTGCTCCAGGCTTCGTCACAGACCAGAGAGCCAGAGGGCTTTCTCTGCCCACCTGCTCTGTGGCCCTGGGACCCAGCGAGTAACTGTCCACAAAGGCCTATTCCCCCAGGGGACAAGGTCAAGGGAAGGTCTGGCACTGGGTAGGCCATTCTCTCCATGTCATAGCCTGGGGGCCCTGATTGGGCACAATCGTCCTAGGCAGCCCAGAGTGGGACCTGAAGGCAGCCCAAGCCGGGCCCCTGACCCCTCACCACTGAGATGAGCTCTCTTCCTTTATTCCATTTTACAGATGGGGAAACTGAGGCTCCTTCTTCAAGGGCAGGACCGGGGTTCCCAACTGGGGTTTTGACTTCAGGCCATGGCTGTGTCCTGGGGGAGGTCCCTGGACCCCAGTGAGGGGATGCAGGGACAGCCAAGGAGGCCCAGCAAGTAGCTCTCCCACCCTGGCTGAGCTCATGGGCGGCCCCGGCCGGGACAGAGCGGGGAGCGGGGCTCAGCCTGGCTGCCGGCTCCGGTCCCGGGAGGAATCCGGGCCAGGGCACCGGCTGGCGCGGGCGGAAATGACCACTGGCTGCCTGGCGGGCGCCTCCCCGCCACCGCACCTCCGGGAGGTCACTCATTGGCAGTTAAAAATCTATTGTGACTTGTCAGAAAAATGAATAAATGGGCACATTATTTTTTCATTCCAGACCTCAGCATCTGTTTGTCTAATCAGGAAGGAGAGCAGGGAAGTCAGCGAGGGCTGCCTTGCACGTTTCATGTAAGTTTTCCTCTGTCAGAGGAGTTTAAATGGGTAATGAACAGGCTGTGGTGATTTGAAATATAATCCCATTACGCTGACGAGATTACAGGGCTTCAAGACTTCACAAATCACTCTTAGGGCATTTATGGCCAACACCACCCTGTTGGGACTTTGCATTTAAGCAGAGGTGTTTGGTGGGAACAGAACACGACAGGCTTAACTCTTTCCTCCTCCCAGGCGGCTTTCCCAACAGCAGGGCCCCTCCCCGTAGGGCCTTGGTGGCACCTGCAGGATCTGGGGCGTTTAGGCCGCAAGGCTAGGACAGCACCCGCCCCGCGGTGGCTGCGGGAGCTACATGGGCTCGTGCGTGTTTGTAAGGGGCCAGCATGCTGCCTGCCTGGCGAGCTGTGGGCCCTCAGATCTGGGGGGGCACGTCTCAGCTGTTGGCCGGCTGAGTTGGGGTCCAGCGGCCACCAGCCAGGCCGCCTGACTGCCCATGCTCAGCGAAGCCCTGGTGGCAGAAGCCGGGTCAGGAGATGCTGCTGGAGAGCCCCAGCGGGGCCCTAGGGTCACCTGTTTACCTTGGGGAGGCTGAGCTCCTGCTTGGTCAAGTGTACCCTTGAGGAGCGTGTGGTCTTAATATCCAGGGGTGAGAGCGGAGCCGAGGAAAAAACTGAATTTCACTAGTCTTGATATTCGGTCGACCTGGGAGGCTCGCCAGTGTTCCCCCTTCAACTCTTCCTGGACAGCTGGGCTTTACGTAGTCAACTGCGGGCGTGCCGTAAGTCACAACACGACAATGGTGTTGACTCTGTACTCGAGGGAGGTGAAGATTTCAGGGTCGCCCCTGAGTGAAGAGGGTCATCCTGTCTCGCTCGGTATTTAAGGGGGCCCGCGGTGCATTTCAGGGACTTCGGTACCACCAGAACCGCCAGCAAATGCCGCTATTCCAGAGCCATTCACTGCAGACTCACAAGTCAGGGTAATGGATTCAAGACTTCAAGAATTCAAAGCAATACACGAAAGATGATATTTATATGACTTATATTTTAATATCATTTTAATATTGAATATGTCACAAGATTTAATGACCAAATTAGTCATTTACATTTTTCAAAGATATCTAAATATAAAATTGCTAAAAATTCAAATACAGATAGATAGCGAGCTACAAATCATATTTCTTTCATTTCTGGGGTAGGTGGGAATGGAAGACGTTAGAAAAGGATGCTTCTGTTGGCTGAACAAAGATCAGAATGAAAGAGGAATTCATTAAAATGCCCCCAGTGCAAAGAGACACACTCGACTTGGAGATGCTGTTTTCGGCACATCTCTTCTTGTACAACAATTTAAAAAATTGTTTGAAATGCAGGTCCTCGGTGAAACGTCCGGTCCTCGACCCTGGCCGGGGACAGCATGAAAGGATGTCCCCCTGGGAGGGACCGTGGGGAGGCTGGTGAGGACCGCAGAGGCATCTGGTGTGGCCAGGGGTGTGGTGTCAGGGAGCAGTCAGTCGGACCCCGCAGGAGCAGGCTCCCCTCTGCCCGCCCCCTCTGCTCACCATCCCCCCCCCACCCCTCCAGCAGCCTGCTCAGACGAGGAGGCAGGCACTGTATGGAGAGGAAGAAGGGGGTGCGGAGGCCCTTCTGAGTTAGTAAAGCAGAGACGTTTCCAATTCCCGGAAAACCCCACATGCAGGTCTACTGGCTAGCTGAAACATACACTTGCTATTTAAGAAATGGAAAAGCCCACTTCGGCTGGGAGCTGACCTGAAGACCAGCCGCCACCCGGCTCTCCCAGCACGGGGGCCGGACCTGCAGTCCCGCATCTCTGAAACCAAGAGGGGCCCGGACGAGCTGGAGAGAGGTGGCTTCTGAAGGGGGAGCCCGGGACACACAGCACCAGGCCCCCCCATCCTAACTTTAGTAAGATACTATCCTCAAAGCAATGCACTCATTTAAACAAATGGCATAGTTAAAACTATTGACTAAGCCCTAAACATTTCTTCTGAGAAATCGAGCCATAGCTTTTCCAATCTGCCTGTTCAATACGGGAACAGGTTTAAAGAGAATGACATGATCAATCCTTTGCCCCAAAGAACGGCCCGTCATACCAACCATGATAAAGAGTACACCTGTTTATTAAAAGGAAAAAAAAAAGAAATGTACAATTTTGTTCTTCGGTTGTTTTAAGAAATTTGATCAAGTTGCAAGGAAATGTCTGGGCATGGCTATGTACAGCCTCAGGCAGGGCCGTCGGGCAGTGAGGATGGCTGCGGTGCCGTCTGTGTCATCGGGCCCCCGGCACTGCTCATCATAGCCACTGCCACTCAGGCTTCAGTCCCGTGGGGATGTCCCCAGCTCCATTCCCCCAAGAGCCCCCTGGCCTTGTGCCTGTGAGCCAGGGACTGGCCTGCCCCCGAGGACTGCAGGACACAGGGTGGGCTCTAGGGCCACCTGGCCCTGGCAGGCAGGCTCTGAGCTATGGTGACAGATTGGGGCTGGAGGCCAGTGTCATTGCTGCCCTGATTTCTTCTCCTTCTGGAAGCTGAAGCTTGTACGTCTGTTCAGTTTTCTTTGTTTTTGAGCAAAATAGTCAGCCCGGGCAGTGCTTGCTCGTGATTCCAGGATGTAGTTAACCTAGAAAGCAAGAGGACACAGCCCGGTCACTCAGCAGCCACTTGTTCGCTCAGGGCCAAGATGGGAAGGGCCCTGACCTGCGCTGGGAACCCCAGGGCCGGGTGCTCTCTTGCGTGTGGAGCCCGGTCGTCACAGCAACCTGGCGGGCTGGGATGGGGCCCACTTCACGACAGGAGAATGGAGGCCTGGAGAGGACCAGCGGCTGGTCCCGGCCTCTCAGTCCTGTTGGAGGGGGGTTGCGGGGGGGCCTGATTCCGCAGCCTGTGTCCCCTCCTCAGCACACGCTGCCTCCCAGAAGGCTGTGTGCCAGGCTTGCTGGTTCGGCTCCTCACCTGCTGCGCAGTCCTGGGCCTGCACATGACTCCCTGAGCGGGGCCCCCCTTTCCTCGTCTGAAAGACAAGACACTGCAGGGATGAAAAGCCAGCCGAACCAAGGCTCTATTTTCAGCCTCCCCCTGGTAGGGACAGAGCTTCCAACTACGGGCTTTCATCTCCTGCCCGTGAGCACCCTGCTGGCCAGCGCGCAGCTGGTAAGAAGGAATGAAGGTCGGGGAAGAGGGCTGAGCTGACCAGGATCACCCAGAGGTCAGGGTCAAAGCTGTGAAGGTCTCGTGTGCCGAGCGCGCAGCCAGGCCGCCCCCGGGGGGGCCGCAGCCGCAGCAGCACAGTCACTGCGCTACAGTCACTGTAGCGCCCACCGGGTCTGAGCCTGGCTCCAGGCTTGGTTCGAGAGACAGAGGGAAAAGTAAGACTTGGTCCCTGATCCAAAGAGCTCACTGCTTAGTAAGTATTCGACAGCATGACGCGCGGGACACCAGAGACAAAAGGAGGAGGATGGAGGAGATAAATATCGGGGACGTGTAGGGCAGGAAAATCTTGCAGATGAATGAGCGATCTGGGGTTTGAGAAATAAATAGTAGGAGTCTGGGGTGTACCAGGGGCAGGGGCAAGGGAGAACCAGCACACATCCCAGCGTAGCAGGGTTGGCAGCAAGGAGGGGGTGCGTCTGGGGAGCTTAACTGCTTTGTGCCCAGCCCAGGTGAGGCGGGCAGAGCCAGGGAAGAGCGGTGGTGCTGGAATTGGACTGGGGCCCAGTGTAGAGTCTGAACCCCTGGCCGGAAGGCGTGGTGGCAGCAGTGCTCCTGGAGTGAGACAGGCGCCACTATCATCCCACTGCGCAGGTGAGAAAATCAAGGCAGAGGGTGGTACTGTCCTTCACCCAAGGCCGCAGAGCTAGTAAGTGTCCGCACCAGGGTGTCCCTTGACCGGCATACTTGTAGCTCCCCAGGCCTCCCCAGAGGTGCTCTCACCGCCTCACCCCTCAGATACCGTCTCTCCCTCCGCCCCTGCCAGCCTCTGGCTGGGGCTTTTCGTAGCAAACACCCTTCTCTTTGCTCTCACGTTATTACCAGCAACCTGAATATTTCTGACTCCAGAAACCTGCCACGGCCCGATTCACCCCCGACGGCCGCGCGGCCCACACCCTGAGCGGGAGCGGCCCCTGCTGCCTCTGAGAAAGAAGCCGAGGGTGTGCAGGGGAGGTGGGCGGGATGGCGTGCCTCCCGTGGGCCGAGGCCCCGACACCTAGTCCCCTCCAAACTTTCTGCTCTGATAGTTGCCAGCAGCAGGCGTTAAAGGCTGGTGTGTGAGTACAGAAGGCCCGACATGCTTGGCCCGCTGCCTCGCCAAGTTACCAGCTGAGCGCAATAAATCATGAGGACTGCGGGGCCGGGCTGACAACTCGGGACACTACAGACAATGTATGGAAAGAAGAAGTTTTATCATTCTTAATAAGAGCCATCTTCGGATTATATTGTTTGCACGCTCAGCCAACCTAGTGTTTTCAGTGTATCTTTGGCACATGTAGTAACTTGACGAAAGCATTTAAAAATGATCCTTAACTAGCCAACTATCTCCTAAATTTATTATCTTCAGTGCTTTGTGATAATCACATAGATAATTTTAATGGAAGATTAATGTAATAATCAAAAGATAAAAACGCCCTTTGGTCTGCCATTAGCTGGTTAATATGCTGTGGCTTAAAACTTGCACAATTTTATGCACTACAGAGTGTTTCACTTTCAATGCATTTTACAGCTTAAGGCATAAAAATATAGGGAGTTTTCATGGTCAATAAAGCCACAGCCTCCATCACTCGATCACAAGAAGAACCCAATTTGAAGAGACCAATGATTCCTCTGAGATTCATCTCGAAGCCTACAGAATTAGGGACCACACATGGCTTAGCTCACTGACGGCTCGGGGTAGAAGGGGCTCCTCAGGGCTGGGGTTGGACCACCGTCGCACACTCTGCGGCCGTGGGTCTCTGTCCCCTCATCTACAGAACGGCGATAATAATGTCTACGCTCTGCAGGCCAATAGCGAAGACTGAAGAGTTACGTAAGATGTCTTGTATGCAATTGGTGTTCAGTAAATGGGAGACGTTATTAATATTTCTACGTGGGGAAAAACGCAATGGGATAAAACCACTTGATGGAGAGTTGCCTGTTCATAACGGTTTCTTGGACATCGGTCTCTGGTCCTTATCTTCTTCAGTTTCCGCCTCAAGCTCTCGTTTCATGTCAAACTCCCGAATTCTAGAACCGCCACATGCATTATTTGAGTCTAAGACTGACTCCTGGGAGAGCCTCTGGTGGGAACATTTCTGCCACGCTCTGGAACACAGGGCTGGGGCCTCAGTCACTTGGTATTGGTGCAAAGCTCAGACACTGTGGGGATGGCACAGAAGGCTAAGTATTTAAATTGCTATAAAAATCAGAGACAGAAAAAGTGAAATTTAATCTTCCATCAGGATCATGACCATTAGCTCTCTAAGTAAATCAGGCCAGGGTGCGCTGTGACTCTCCTGGAGTCTCAAGCATGGTGTAATATTTCTACAAACATTTTCATATGAAAACAGACATTTCAGGGGAGGCGACAGGCCTCAGGGATTTTGCAGCAAAGCATCTGCTTCGAGGGAGCATTTGGTCCCGTGAAATGATTTCTCTGCACTTGCTCCTGCGGAGCCTCGTACTGAAGTCATAAACCTGTGTTTCTGTCATCAATCTGCTGTTGTGAAAATTATTTTGATGTCAAGCACAGGATTATAATTTTACTAGAATCCTTCTCAAGTCTTGAATATTTTAATGCTGGCTATAAAAAAGAGGCCAGCCCCTGATGGGGTAATGGAATATTTCTTTACCTGGTCCCCAAACACTGAACAAGTTCCCTGTGCTGTCTGCTGGCAATCTGGCAGGTAACTCTTGGCTTGCTGGTTTCAAGCTCTGTCCCTACGGCCTGGTCTGAGGGGGGCTCTGGTCCCAGCTGTCCCCTCAGTGGCTTTATCCTTTTCATTGCATCTACTACTTTTGGAAATCTTTTGTAGCCATAAGGACTTGGCCTCCAAAAGTCGCAAAATAATTCGGTTGAAACCTGTCATTCAACTCCCTAAGGGTACACACATCCGGGGGTTAGGAGCACAGGTTCTGGAAGCTGCCAAACCTGGGGTCAGGTCCGGTCTGTCAGCCATGGTCCTAGCTAAGTTTCTTTCTTTCTGAGCCTCAGTTTTCATGTAGGAGATGGGGACGATTTTCCACTACTGTCTCGCAGAACCACAAAGGTTCCGTGGAAGAGGGTATACAGTGGTCAGCTCAGGTCCTGTACTCTGCAATCCCTGAGCTACTTTTTAAGAAATTTTATTTTATTTTAAAAAAAGCCAAAGAGAGAACACAAGCAGGCGGCATGGCAGCAGAAGGAGAGGGAGAAGCGGACTCCACGCTGAGCAGGGAGTCCCACGTGGGGTTCGATCCCAGGACCCTGAGACCATGACCGGAGCTGAAATCCAGACCTGAATGCTTAACCAACTGAGCGCCCCAGGCGTCCCCTGGCTTAGCTACTTCCACTATCATTACTCGATGGCTTTTACTCTCAAGAGGAGAAAGAACACTCATCCGGGTAGTTTCACTCTACCTCATTTATCGGTGTTCTGGGGTGGGGCAGCGCACCTGCTACGATCCCCATTTTACAGGCAGAGACACTGAGGCCCTGAGGGGACGGGACGAACAGGAGTGCGACAGCCACAGGCCGGGGAGCCCCTCTGCCGGTGAGTCCTGCTCCGCCAACACGCGCAGCGTGGTGGTTTCTACCTGCTCTGTCTGTGCAAGACTCGGCTGGGAGAAAGGATTCTCCGTTTGGAAGAGTCTGACAACCACTCGTCCAGAGCTACTCAGAGCACAGTGCACACACCACAGCCCGGCGGCACCCGGAAACTTCTCAGAGACCCACAGTCTCGAGGCCCACCCCCGGCCTCCCAAACCGGCAAGGCCCCAGGGGAACTTTTCTCGGCCTGGCCCCACTTTGCAAGGCTCTGTGCGACCTGGCCTTCCCCCGCTGCTCCGCTCCCGCCACGCGCTCGCCCTGCCTTGCCGTCCCCTCACAGGCTGCTCCTGCCTGAGGTGCCTCCTCTCCCCTCACCTTTTTCACCCATGCTTCAGGGTTCAGCGCTCCCTGAGCCCCGCCATCCCCCATCAGTTTACCTTTTTCACATCTACATGGGACCTTTGTGACTGTTTAGCAATCTCTGTAATTTAATGTTAGTCTCCTCTGAAAGAGGAAGAGCTTTCTGGCACCAGGGCACGGGTCTGTCACTGCAGCATCCCCAGGGCTAGCCCAGCACACGAAGGTGCTCAGTGCGCGCTGCTGAGACACAGTAACGCACAACTGTAGCGCAGAGACGGATATGTTCAGAAC
Source organism: Lutra lutra (assembly GCF_902655055.1). Taxonomy (NCBI): domain Eukaryota; kingdom Metazoa; phylum Chordata; class Mammalia; order Carnivora; family Mustelidae; genus Lutra; species Lutra lutra. The sequence goes on from NC_062290.1 coordinate 86,042,022, forward strand.
AGGTTGCTAAAATTATCCCGAGTACATTAAGTGTCTTTACCTAATAACAACAATTTCCTCTGAATCCATTCCAGGAGCCTCAGGGAGCTCCTGGCAGTGGAATGGAGGAAATACGCGGTGCGTGGAAAGGGTAAGTACACGAAGAATCCGAATGACCGGGGGCGGGGGGGAGCCGGAGGGGGCCCTGCTTTGGCTGAAGTGGGAGAAGGGCAGCTGACCTGTGGGGCGGCCCTGGGTGTGGGTGCTCCCCACCTGGGTGACCAGAAGGCAGTTCGTTCTCTGCAAACTGGGCCCAGGAGCCTTGTCCATGCTGGGAGGAGGGGGCCGCTGGCAGCGGGAGACCCGGCCCTGCATGCCCGCCGCACGCCCAGCGCCCGGCCTGCGGGGGACACTCACCTTGAGCACGATTTCATTGACAGTAGCAGCGTCAGATTCAAAGTAGAGGTGTTTATAGTCATGATTGCTTAGATACGTGACTTTAAATATTGCGTGACCTGGAGAGAGACAGAGAGAGAAAAAGGTAGTGTTGAGGGAGTTCTGGTGAGTTCCCCTTGGGGAGGCCCCCCCCATTCTCCCCTTGGCACTCCAGTTCAAGCGAAAGCAAGGGAAGGCGGTGAGGCTGGCTGACCCTGGAGCAGTTCATTCTTCTCATCCCAGGCTGGGGAGAAAATGGGCCCCCCCCACCCCCCCCAAAAAATCAAATGGCTTGTTAGGTCTCATTCCACTGACTGTGTTCAGGGCAGCGCCACATTAGGAAGGCTTTACAGAACTACTTCTAGACGAGTATGTGGAAAAGGTGGTATTTTTAAGGTAGAAGGCCAATGAACTCCATTTTTTAAAAAATTTTTTTTAATGATTTTATTTATTTATTTGAGAGAGAGCGAGAGCATGAGAGGAGGGAGGTCAGCGGGAGAAGCAGACTCCCAAGCAGGGAGCCTGATGCGGGACCTGATCCCAGGACTCCAGGATCATGACCTGAGCCGAAGGCGGTCGCCTAACCAACTGAGCCACCCAGGAGCCCCTGAACTCCATATTTTTACTCTAAAAATAAAATAACTGTACTCAAAGCCAAATAAATGCACAACAGGAAGGACAAAGGCTGCTGGTAATCCTATCATCCAGAGCCCTGGCTACTGCGGGGTGGGGGGTCCTGGTCTTGTGACCCTGCCTGGAAGCTGCTCCTGGGCCTCCAGGTCGTTTCTACCCTGGAAGGATGGCAGGTGTCTGAGCTCAGGGGTTCAGATGCTCCGAACACACAAATCTCTCCCAGAACCAAATTCTTGAGTGCCCCTTTCCCACCGCCTTCAGAATAACCTTGTCATTTCTGGGACTGCTTCCTGCCTTGCCCCTCTCGCTTCCTCTCACTCCCATGCACAGGCTGGCTCCCGGCACTGCACCTTCTCACCAGCCTAGGCCTGGGATGTCCTCTCTCACGACCTGTCTGGAAAGGGGCTGCCGATCTTGTGTGACTCAGCTCACCTGGTACCTCCTTGGGTGAGTCTTCATAGCTCTACTTCTAGGCGCCCTCCCATACCATATGTGGCTGGTCAAAGAAACCTGTCTACTGTATCGTGACACCTGCAGACAGGGGCCATGTGTCTGTCCTCTGGACCAGACATGCCAATCACATTCCCTCTTCCAAAAAGACACGGATGCCTGCTCGTCTCAGTCCCGAGTGAAGCCCTCCCTTGCCCATCGGCACATGCTGTCCTTTGAGTTATGGGAGGCTGTGGCTCTCCAAGAAAGTCCTCTTTTTCCCTTAAGCTATTTTGAAGTTGGTTTCCCTTCCTGGCAACCGAATGAGCAATGCTTCCGAGAGACCCGCAGTCAGTGCTCAGCGAAGTTCCCCGACGGGAGCAGCCGGTGTCACCCTCCTGCAGACAACCTCAGCAACAACCTTCCCTGGTCTGCTCTGTAGGCCTCAGGGCTGGTGAGATGAAGCACATTCTTTCTAATAGGCCTTCTCATCCATTTTCCTTTTAATTGAAGCAGCACTGGTCATAGTTATTAATTAATAATATATCACCCATATTACTGTAAGTTCACCTCTTTCCCGGAGAAATCTTCTTGGGGACTTTATTTACAGTAGCTAATTCTTCAGATCTCCAAAAATAAACTGATATATGTTGTACATTTGTGGCCAGAAAAGTTGAGCTGCTGGTATTTTATCCTGGAAACATCATTATGATATACTAATTGTGACTATAAATTCTATAATGAAAAAATTAGCTAATAATTTCTGAAAAACCTCACTTTCAGTCACTTGACAAATTTAGCCTGATTCTCAATTGTGGCACTAAGATGTCAGAATTCTTAGCCAGAAGCTAATCATCCTGTTAATATGTAAATGACTTGTTTCTGATAAGAAACCGAATCTCACATAAATAGATCTGTGTGTGTGTGTGTGTGTGTTCCTTTATTTTCACAGGACCCATCTTGGAAGAGTAGAGTCTTGCTGGTGATCTCACCGTGTGGAAGAACAATGCCATTATCTTGTTGGCTCTGCTGTGACCAAGCAGAGACACCCATGAAGGTCACAGGGCTCTGAAGGACAGAGAGAGACACGCCCTCCAGGAGGCCTTTCTGCTGACACCTGGCCATGACAGACACACACACTAAGGCCTGGGGCTAAAAAGGACCAGAAGGTCTCAGGGAGGCCCGCAGACCCGAAGCTTCAGGGTTCACTGACCACTCTGATAAGGGATCTCACGGACTGCCTATACCACCTGCTCCCACTCGTCACTGACAAAACCAAACCCAAGCTCGAGATGCCAGATCCTGTTTTGCCCAAACAACTCAGATGCTATTAAAACCCTTTTCTGCACTCTTTAGGTAAAGCCAAATCTAAATGTAGCACATGCGACAGGCAGTCTGTGCTGGCCTAGAAGCCTCTAGAAACTGTGCTCTTGGGACCCCACGGCCCGGGGAACATACTGACGGCGGGCTTACGGGGGGAGGCCTGCGGCTTGTCTGCACCACGGTCACATGAAAAACAAGAAGAAAACATCCCAAGTCAAGCCTCCTGAAAGGCTGCCTGTTTGGGCCAGGTGACATCTGTCTTTTGCCACGCATGTTCCTTGCCTGTCCCTGGTGCTCATTCCAGAGCCCCAAGGAGGAGTGAAGCTCAAAGGAGTGATGGAGAGTCCGCCACTCACCCTCTCTCTGAAGCCTCTGCTTTACTGGCCTTTCCCAGGGAAAGCGTTCACGTCACAGAGACGAGAACACTGAGAATGTTACCCGGAGGCCTTGTACTTTAACTTCAGGGAAGCAGCCCTTTCGTGAGGATAACAGAGCCACGGATGATCGTAACTGGGACGAGGCGTGGTGAGACAGTGACGGCGCACGGCTCTTTTGTACACTGTGCGAGAAATTTCGAGGGACAGCTCTGGGGTATAAGCTCAGGTTAATATCAGTGGCCACGGTTTCCCCCATACCCGAGCCAGGGGACATACGGCCGACTCAATCCAGCAGAGTTTTTGCTGTGAGGACACCGCACACACTCCCGGGATCTGTTTCGCTTCGGGGCTGGAAGGGCACTTTCACTCTGTCCAGGCCCTGCGAGCAAGGGCCAGAGGCGTGCACCGAGTTGAGAACGGTGGGCACCAAGAGCATGCGAAGTGCAGGCTGCTGCTGTGGACGGCCCAGGCAGGGAAGGGAGAGCAGACAGTTTCTTGGAGGAGCCGACATTGGAGCGGGCTTAAAGGAGGATGGGCGCGGGGCGAGCTGGGTAAAGGCAGGAGTGGAGAAGCGTGCAGCAGGGTCAGGACGATGTACAGGGGCAGGAGGCAGCAGGTGTCTGGGGGGATCTGAGCAGACAGAGTCACGTGCACTGGGTGGCCAGGAGGTGACATGTGGCAGGGCACAAAGGGCTGGGAATGTCGGAGCCACTCGTGGCTCAGAGGGTCGTAAAGCTGGGCAGTAAATGGTTAAACTGTGCTTCTGGGGGCTCCGCCTGGCTCCCCAGGGCTAGGAGCCCAGCTGCCACAGTCACCCAGGTAGGAGTGTATGCAGATTTGAGCTGAACAGAGGCAAAAAGGAGGCTGAGCAAGGGACTGACTTGAGAACTGCAAAGAAGAGAACATTGGCAGGACTTGGGGATTGTTTTATGACCGAGTAACAGTTAATAAGCGGGATTCACACTTGTGTAACTTCCCCTCCCCCAAACCTATATTTGAACGTGTAACAAGTTAGTTGACCTCTTGCTGGAAACGAATCTTTCAATAAGCATGAGTCATACATGTTACGTGGTTAGCTTTCACCAGGGGAGGAAGCAAGGAAGAAGGAATCGCTGGCATTTCAACACCAGCTGGACAGGCCAACAACAGAGTAAGGGAAGTCTGTTACCAAACACTTTATCAGCCTCAGGCACACCTTGCGTAAGGGAGGAAGAGGGGGCAAACGGCCTCCCCAGCGGCAGCCTACCAGGGCATCTGTCCTGGGGTGTGAGACGGAATCTGAGCTGGGCAGGTTATCCTCCAAAATTCAAAGAACGTCAGCTTTCGGGGGGAGGGGGAAGCCAGAGAGGCAAAGTGTCTTTGTAAAAATGTCAGTTGAGAAAAAAGTTACGTATCCGTATGCTTGAAAAGAAAACGCAAAATCTAATATTCTAATTAGTCTGAATTATTTTGCTTGTATTGTTAAATTCTATTTGGAAACTAAGGCATGACAAGGGCCTTCAAGGCAGAGGGGGAAAGCGCGATCCCTCTGGATTCAGGCTGAGGATGAAATTCCAGCTCCGCTGTGTTCCAGTGGCGGGACCTGAACAAGACACTGTCCCCGTAAGTGCCCAGGTTTGCCCTCAGGCGTCTCGTGTATCACCCAGATATAGCAGGGCTCAGTGGTGCTGGCAATCATTCTGTGATGCAATAGATTTTCGAACAGAAAATCCTCCTGATTTTGAAGATTTGATCCGCCTTTGAGCAGATTTGCTTTTACTGTTGTAGGAATAAAATGGAATATAATGGGGGCATAAAATGGGCATCTAAGCATTGGTCACATGCCCAGGGCAGACACCCCAACTATACATTTGCCTCTGAACAATGAAAATCTGGATATGTAAAAATGTATTTACATGATGTATTCTTTCCAAAGGAAAACAGAAAGATGGAATGTGACACTGAACATCAACTACTTGTCAGAAGTGGAGACACTGGAACGCTTGTGCTCTAATTTCTCTTCTGTGTTATGGGCTTTAACTTAAATAAGAAGCTGTGCTGGAAAAACAGTTTCCTCTGGTCATTCGGGGGAAACGACCAGAGACTGTTCCAAGAAGCTGCTGATGTCACCCGACGGGCCACTGTAAGCAAAGGGGTGGCAGCTTCTTCTATCCACCTGCTACAAATGCTCCCAGGTTTCCTCTGCACACGGACTGGAGATTACGGTTTGAAGGAGCCCCCTTCTTCTCAGCTCCCTGCTGAGCAGGGAGTCTGATGCGGGACTCGATCTGAAGACCCTGGGATCATGATCCCAGCTGAAGGCAGATGCGATTGAGCCACCCAGGCATCCCAAGCTGTGTTTTTCAAATGCAGCCTGCAGCCCGCCTTTGTCTAAAATGCCCCAGGAGTCACCGCTTGCCAGGGAAGCCAAAAATAAATGTTCCCTTTTTAGCTTTTCAACTAAAAATATATATAAATCTATTTTAAAGTTATAATAAACTTAGACATGAAGGAAAACCTCCACACTCTACCCCCAGAATAACAACACCTGGCACAATGATTTCCAATCTCTTTTCTAGTCATTCCCACATGTCTGTTTTCACATAGTTGTAATCTGACTGTATACCAAAACTTGGGCTTTTTTTTTTTTTTAAAACAATTAGTTTTTTTTTTTTTTTTTTAAGATTTTATTTATTTATTTGACAGACGGAGATCACAAGTAGGCAGAGAAGCAGGCAGAGAGAGAGGAGGAAGCAGGCTCCCTGCCAAGCAGAGAGCCTGATGTGGGGCTCGATTCCAGGACCCTGGCATCCCAGGGCTTTTTTTCATTTTAGTTAACATTTTACCATAGCCCATTCCATGTTGCTACATAGTCTCTACAACCATGTTTTTCAAGGGTGCATTCTTTTGCAACGAGTAGCAAGTGGATGTGTGCCAAAGTTCATGCTCTCATGGGCATTTACAATATTTATAAAATCTCCAGTATTACCAATAGAGCTATGAAAAACATCTTTTGAGGATTTGGATTATTTTTCAATTCCTTTATATGAGGCACGGATGCCCGTTAAAAAAAGTTTTTAAGCGGAGAATTCTAATTTTATTGAGAAGGAAACACTTTTAAAAAAAGTTGTGGTAAATTTTACCATTCAGGCATTAAGTGTAAACTTAAATTGTATAAAGTGCATTTACAATGTCCTACAACCACCACCACTATCCATTTCCAGAAGTTTCCCATCATCCCAGACAGACATTCTGTACTCACTAAACAGCAACGTCCCTTTCTCCCTTTTCCTAGTTGTTGGTAATCTCTGCTTTACTATCCTTAACTACGAGCCTAACTATTCTAGGTGACAAATATTAGTGGAGTCATACAGTATTTGTCCTTTTGTGTCTGGCTTATTTCATTTCTCATGGTTTTCAAGATTCATCCATGTTGTGTACTAATGTACCAGAATTTCATTCAAGGCTGAATAATATTCCAGTTTACAGATCTACCCTATTTTATCCGTTCACCTGGAGGTGGATGGACATTTGAGTTGTTTCTATCCTTTGGCTCTTGGGAACAGTGGTGCCATGAACACTGGTGTGTAAGTATCTATTGGAACCTCTGCTTTCCGTTCTTCTGGGCATATACACAGAAGGGGAATGGGCTGACCATATGGTAACTTTATGTTTAACTTTCTGAGCCAAACTGTGTTGTGCCCTGGCCGCCCTGTTTCACATTCCCACCAGGATTCCACGAAGGCTCTCATTTCTCCACATCATCACATTTTTTTTTTCTCTTTCTTTCTTTCCTTTCTCCCTCCTTCCTTACAACCAACCTAATGGGTATGGAGCAGTACCTCGGCGCGGTTTTGATTTCCCTGATGACTAATGATGTTGAACATCTTTTCATGTGCTTATTGGCCATTCATGTATCTTCTTTGGAGAAATGTCTATTCGAGTCCTTAGCCCACCTTTGAATTGGTTTGTTTTTTGAGGAAACTGAGTTTTAAGGCCTCTATAATCTGGGGGCGCCTGGGTGGCTCAGTGGGTTAAAGCCTCTGCCTTCTGCTCAGGTCATGATCTCAGGGTCCTGGGATTGAGCCCCGCATCGGGCTCTCTGCTCATCAAGGAGCCTGCTTCCCCCTCTCTCTATCTCTGCCTGCCTCTCTGCCTACTTGTGATCTCTGTCAAATAAATAAATAAAATCTTAAAAAAAAAAAAAAAAGACCTCTGTAATCTGTATTTGTATTGTCCAAGATTTTAAGTGGCAGAAATAGCATTCGAACTCTATGGGGTAGGCTCCCAACCCCTTGCTGTCTTTGTAATTCTAAATGGCTTCCTTGCAAATCAGTGCATTTTAGCCCAAATCCACACTCTCTGCCACCTCAAACAAAGAAGGAAAACAAACATTTATAAACTGTAACAGCTGTTGCAGCATGGATACATTTGAAAACTGGGTTTCCAGGGTCCGATCTCTTCTGGTTCCTCTGGCCTGGAAGGAAGTGGAAACCTCTTATTGAAATTCCTGGGGAAAACAAGTGGGAACGCGTGTTCTTTGAGGCAAAACTGTACCTTTCTGTAGACCCTGGAGTTCTCAGGACAGGGTTGCAATGCTCTGGTTTCTAGGCTGAAACCTATATGGACCCAGTCTCCACTGTAAGCAGCAGTTCTGAGCTGCCTGTAGGGGCTTCAGGTCGATGTACTTCAAGTGGCAAAGGCTGGCATGGCTCCCCCAGCACTCCCACAGTGGCAGAGGCCTGGGAACTGTAATGACCCCTCTGACCTTTAGAGCAAGGGCTGAGTCTGACCTACTTAGGTTCTGCCTGCATCTTTTTTTTTTTTTTTAAAGATTTTATTTATTTATTTGAAACAGAGAGAAAGAGATCACAAGTATGCAGAGAGGCAGGCATAGAGAGAAAGAGGAGAAAGCAGGCTCCCCGCTGAGCAGAGAGCCCGATGTGGGCCTCGATCCCAGGACCCTGAGATCATGACCTGAGCCGAAGGCAGAGGCTTAACCCACTGAGCCACCCAGGTGCCCGTGCCTGCATCTTTCAAACCTTCTCTCTCTCTCTCTCTCACTCTTTGGCTCCTTCTTATAAACATAATTAAAGCTCTCTGATTATAAAACTCCCCTGGCAATGTGATTCCCCTTTTTCCTCTAATTTATTGAAAACATTCTTGCTAAGGTCACTGCGACCTTTATGTGGAGAGACCCAGTAGATACTTCTCAGCTTTTAGCTTGCTTGGCTTCTCAGCTGTATTTGCTATCCTGGAACTCCTCTCTTCCCTGGATTTCCACCCAACCACAGTTACTGACCCTTCAGTAGACTTCTCCAGCCAATCTGTTTCTCACTTCTTTTGTGATCCTGTCCTTCATGTGTCCCTTAAGAAATAGTCTTCCCAGTGTTCTGTGCTTGACCATTGTTCCTTCTAACTCTGCTCTTTCAGGTTTGCCCCTTAGATTTTAATTACCACTCATGCTGGTGATCCTGAAGCAGACAGACCTTTCTCCAGAGTTTCCGGGCCAGCTACTAAGTACCGCTGTCATCTTCACATGCCTACAGTGCAGCACGTCCAGAATTGGTCAACATGTCCCTTTAAATCAAAAGCTGTTCCAGGCATCCAGTCTCCTAAGCAGTTCTCACACATTCATCTTCTGCACCCTTCCATTTGTTTTTTGACCTCACCCAGGTCCTGACCATCTATTGCTTCCTTTCTGGTTTTCCTACCTTCAATCATGACTTCTTCAGATCCAAACATCTACCTACAGGAGTCATCCTTTTGTTTTGTTTTTAAAAGATTTTATTTATTTGACAGACGGAGATCACAGAGAAGCAGGCTCTAGAGAGGAGGAAGCAGGCTCCCTGCTGAGCAGAGAGCCTGATGTGGGGCTTGATCCCAGGACCCTGGGATCATGACCTGAGCCGAAGGCAGAGGTTTTAACCCACTAAGCCACCCAGGTGCCCCAGAAGTCATCATTTTGTAACCCATATCTGGCCAATGTCACTCTCCTAAAACCCTGTGTGGCTTCATTTCCTGTTGTCCTCCCAATAAAGTCCAAAGTTCTTAAGACGATTTTCAAGATACTCGATCAGCAGTTCTGACTTTGGTCTCGGAATTGCTTTATATCACAAACATTTTGTTTGTGTGAATTATATCAATATTTATTGCATTAGAAATTAAAACTGAGAAATTTTAAAAATATTTAATTCATGAAAAATAATAAACCCATTACAAGTTAAAATAAACTATGTATTTTTTAAAATGGAAAAACCCTGATATTTCCCCAAACAAAAAGTTTAATGAGTGGAATTACTTTATATTTTTGAAATCTAATTAATATTAATAGAACACATCTGGACTATCCTATCTGCTCCTGCATTTTGTCTGTTGGTAGACTATTTTGGCTGAAGCGTTTGAAAGAAAGCCAGCCTCAAAGAGTATGTTTTTGGAAAATATCTTTGCAAATATTCTTCTTTGACACTATGTCAAACTTGAAACATGGTAGTTTCTTAAAGAGTAGTTGCAATATGGAATGTAAAACCACATTAATAAACTTGTTGTCCACTGGTCTGTCTGGAACTTTGTTTTTTTGGTTTGTTTTTGTTTTGTCTTGTTTTTGGTCTGGCACTCTGAATGAATCTTTTACTCTTGAAGGATTTTGTAACACTGTGCAGTAGTCTGGAAAATACTGGTTCATGGAGTTATGCAGGTCTTCCAAATGCGGACATATTTCACGATGCAAAAAGTTATCACAAAAGAAATCACATTCATTAATATTACCACTAATCTCGTTAGGAAAGTCTTTAAGCTATGAGAAACCAAGCTCAGTGACAGAGACAAGTTTTCCAAAATTCTAATTGTCATCTGAAATCTTGAATTTCATCAATGGCATCAAATATTATCCCTGGTTTTCCTTGAAGCGAAGGGCTTCCCTCCTTTATTTTCAGGAAAATGTCTGCTAAATACTCAAGTTGGAATGACTATGGTTTGTCGGCTTCTTTCAAGTAAAAGTGGTGTTCCATGAAATAGATAAATGGCTAGTTCAGCTTGCAACTCAAACAACCATCTGCGTATTTTCCGTATTTCTGTATTCTACTCCCATATGTGGCAGAAATGCTTATGTGGACTCCAGGAAATGAACTAAGAACAATGGTTTATGGAGTCTTTTGATTCTTCAGTTCATGTGTAAGTTGTTGTAACGAAATATCCTGGCATTTCAGTAATCAAGTACTGGTTGAGTTTTACCCTTTAGCTTTTAGAGAGGTAGCGGACAGCCAAGAAACAAGTTTTGTATCTGGACATTCTTCCATAGTTTGTAACAAAGTCTGTGTTTCAAGTACCCTTGGGAGGCTAAATTACAACACATGAAACCCATCTATGCAGAGTCCGTAGAGCACACAGCTAGTGTGAGCTTTGTGCAAAAAGAAAAAAAAAGCCTTTTTCAATTTTAAGCATTAAAATTTCACATTATAAAGTTTCCTCCTGGATTAGAGTGTAAGGAAAATAAAATTACTATGTTATGTTCATCTTTTTTTTTTTAAAGACTTTATTTTTATTTATTTGACAGAGAGAGAGCACAAGTAGGCAGAGAGGCAGGCAGAGAGAGAGGAGGAAGCAGGCTCTCCGCAGAATAGAGAGCCCAATGCAGGGCTTGATCCCAGGACCCTGGGATCATGACCTGAGCTGAAGGCAGAGGCTTTAACCCACTGAGCCACCCAGGCACTCCTGTTACATTCATCTTTATAGGTATGGAATATTATGATTTCCTCAGAGCTGCAAAAGGCTCTATGTCTTGCCACAAAATAGTTCCTCGCTGCCATACTACTCTGTACTACTCTGCTTACTGAGTTCTTGGATTGCTTTTTAACAGTTTATGTTTTGTTTCAGTTTTGGTCAACTCTTGTAAGTTTTTACTTCCCATTGTCTTTATTGTCATTCTTTCTCTCCCTCTTCTAATTTCCCATATTTCATATCCTTTAGGATGAAAAACCAGATAATCGAGCATGACTGACATTTGTTTAAAAAAAAAAAAAGACTTTACGGAATCTGAGCTGGGGCTAGAGATAAGTCTCCCATCAAAGCAGCACAGAAGTTTAAGTGCCTTGGATTTGTGTCAGTGGCAGAGAGAATATGAACCTCTCTTACCATTTATACCATTGATCTTTGAACAACATGTGTTTGAACTGTATGGTTTCACTCATCACTAGAGTTTTTCAGTAGGTATGGTATCAACAAATACAGCAATCTTTATGATTTTCTTAACATTTTCTTTTCTCTAGCTTACTTTATTGTAGAATACAGTATGTAGCACACATGATGTACAAAATGTGTTGATCCATTGTTATGTTTTCAGCACAGCTTCTGGTCAACCATAGGCTATTAGTTAAGTTTTGGGGGAGTCAAAAACTATACACAGATTTTAGACGACATGGGGATTAGTGCCCCTAATGCCCCATGTTCGCCTTTGGACAAGTTATGTAACTTCTTAAGTCCCAGTTTCCTTAGTATTTTAAAAACAGGAATAACCTCAGCCTCATAGCATTGTTGCTAGGATAAAATCAACAACTCTAGAATTCTATAATAAATGTATATAAAACCTCACAGAGCTGCTGTAAAAATTAAATAGTGCATATAAAGCGTGTGGGACACTGTCTGGTACATGGCAGGTTCCTTTTGTCTTTTTACCTCCACTCTCTAAGACAAGCAAACTAGTCCTGAAGAGGACTAGATAGTAAATATATTAGGCTTTGCAGGCCCAGAGAAAAATTAAGGACATATCATAGATACTTATGGGAGAAAAAAAAGTTTCCAAAGTTCTTATTGCCAAAATTTGAAATATAATAGTCAAATCTATTTTTAGGCGGGTGTAATACAGGTCTACTAAAGAGAAGGACAGAATTTTTTTGAGGTGGTAGATAACTTTGCTTAAATGTAATTCAAAGTTAGTGTTCCCTATCATCAAATCAACTGCAAATGTTCACCTGTAAGGACCATTCTTAGCTCACAGGTTGTTGGCTAGATTTACCTTTGGGCCATGGTTTGCCAATCCCTGCTCAAAGAGGCCTCTCTTATTTCCTTCTCCTTGGTTTATTCTGTGCAGTTGCTAATAATGACATTTTGAGGGCTCCTTGTGTAGATCTGGGCTTCTATCTGGCATTTCCACCCCCCCTCCAGCCTTTAACCTTTCTTATAGTGAAGGCTTAATGGCAACACATTCTTTCGTCTTTTGAGTGTCTGAAAATGTCTTTATTTCACCCTCATTTCACAGAATACAGAATTCTAGATTGACAGATTTTTTTTCTTTTAGCGCTTTAAGAGATGTCACTCCATTGTCTTCTGGATTGCATTATTTCTGATGAGAAGTCAGCAATCATTCTTATTTACCTATCTTAAAGTACTAAGGAAACTCTTGGTTTCCCTGGCTGGGTTTTTTTTTTTTTTTTAATATTTTATTTATTTGAGAGAGAGAGTGCAAGAGTCAGAAAGAGCGAGTCAGGGGAGGGGCAGAGGGAGAGGCAGACGCCCTGTGAAGCTGGGAGCCCCATGTAGGGCTCGATCCCAGGACTCTGAGATCATGACTGGAGCAGAAGGCAGATGCTTACCTGATTGGCCCACCTAGGTGCCCCCCCTCCCTTTTAAAAAGATTTACTTATTTGATAGAGATGAAGAGAATAGCACAAACAGGGGCAAGGGCAGAGAGGGAGAGAGGATCTCAAGCAGACTTCCCACGGAGCATGGAGCCAGATGTGGAGCTTGATCCCATAACCTTGAGATCATGACCTGAGCTGACAATTACAGACGCTTAACCGACTGAACCACCAGGTGCCCTTCTCTGGCTGTTCTTAAGATTTTTCTCTTTATCACTGGTTTTCAGCAATTTCATTATGATGTGTCTTGATACAGTTTTCTCTGTATTTATCCTGTTTGGTCTTCATTGGTCTCCTAAAATTGGTGGATTCGTATTTTTAAAGCAGATCTGGAACAGCTTCCTCCTCCATCCCTGAGACTTTAAAAGTTACCTGTACGTTAGAACACTTGATATTATTCCACAGTCTGTTCTCATCAAATTTATTTCTGTGCTTCTTCTGTGCTTCAACTCCTGTCTTAAAATTTACTGATTGTGATAGGCAGATTCTGAAGTGGCCCCCAATGATCCTGTCTCCTTCTTTTCATACTGTGTCATCTCCTTGTCTTGTGTGTGGTGGGCTAGACCTAGTGACTTACTTTTTTTTAAGATTTTATTTATTTGAGAGAGAGAGAGTGAGCTCGAGTGGGGTTAAGGGGAAGAGGGTGTGGGAGGAGCAGGGAGCCTGACATGGGGTTTGATCCCAAGACCTCAGAACCATGACCCAAGCTGAGGGCAGATGCTTAATTGATTGAGCCACCCATGTGCCCCTAGTGACTTACTTCTGATGAATAAAATTCAGGGAAAGTGTATTTCAAAGCCACTTCTAAGGTTAGGTTATAAACGATTGTGACTTCTTCCTTGCTGGTGCTCTCTTAATCTTCCAGTTGCCATCTTGTGAGCTCACCTACAGAGAGGACTCTTTGGCGAGGAACTGAAGGTGTTCACAAAGAAATAAACTCTGCCAGCAACTACTCAGTAAGCGTGGAAGCAGATCCTACCCCAACTGAATCTTGAGAGGATTGTAGCTGACTGCAACCTCGGGAGAGTCCCTCTGCAAGGGGACCTAGCTAAGCTGTGCTGGATTCCCGACCACAACACTGTGAGGTCATAAATGTTGTTGTTTTAAGCCACCAAGTTTTGGGGCAATTTGTTATATGGTCAATAGGTAACTAACACTGGCCTTTTAAACAGATTTCCTAATCTGGCCGCATCATTGTTGATTCAGGTATTGTATTTCTCAGCTCTAGAATTTTCATTTGGTTCTTTTTTTTTTTTTTTTTTTTTTTAAATAGCAGTTCCCATTTCTCTTCTTTTTGAGTTATTGTTTCTTTAAATCTTTAAACACATTTATGATAGCTATTTTGGAAGTATTTACCTGCTACTTCTGTGATCCCTGCCATTTCTGGCTACTTCTGTTGACTGAATTTTCTTCTAGATACAGAACACATTTTCCTACTTCTTTGCACATCCGGTGATTTCTTACTGAATGCTGGACACTATAAGCATTACATTGTGGGTTGTTTGCATTCTGTCATCATCCTTTAGAGAATATTGGGTTTTATTCTAACAGCCAGTTAATTTACTTGTGGATCATTTTGATCTTTTTAGATCCCCCTTTTTCTTTAAAGATTTGTTTTTTACTTATTCATTTGAGAGAGGGAGAGAAAGAGAGAGAGGGAGTGAGAGCACGAGCAGCAGGGAGGGTCAGAGGGAAAAGCAGGTTCTCTGCTGAGCAGGGCGCTGGACATGGGGCTCAATCCCAGAACCCTAGGATCATGACCTGAGCCGAAGGCAGATGCCTAACCTACTGAGCCACCCAGGAACCCCTTTTTAGGACTCCTTTTAAAGGTCTACTGGGCAATCACTATATTGTACACTTAAAACTAATATAACACTGTATGTTAACCAACTGGAATTAAAATAAAAACTAAAAAAAAAAAACTTTATCAGGCAAGGATTAGAACAATTATTAATCTGGGGCTGGTTTAACCTTAGTCCTAAGATGTGGCCTTTGTTGAGTCACTGCTACATGCCATGGAAGCTCCCCTCTGGTTGGCCAGAACTCCAGATTACAGCAGTCTAGTAGTTGTGCTCTGGCCAGCCTTGTAGGTCCCACTGTAGGCATGCACAGCTTAGTACACAACAGAAGATCTGAGAACCTCTTTCTGGAGTTTTTTCTCAGTGTAGTGCTCCATCCTCTCACACTTAATTTACTGTAAATTTCAGCCTCCTCTAGCTCTGATTTCTGTCTCTGGACTTGGTGAGCCTGCTATACTCTTCTTGGGAAACCCTGAAGAAAGCTGAAGGGCTTTCTCTCAGGGCTCAGTCCTGTACTGCCTGATTTCCAGTGTCTGAGAACAGTTTCTTATATTTTGTATAGTTTTCCAGTCATTTATGATAGAAGGGCTAATCTGGTAGCAGTTAGCCTGTCCTGGAAGTTGCCTATGGGAATCTTATAAGCAACACACACTTTGATTTTAATGAAAGAATGGCTTACTTTTTCCATGTCTGTGAGAAGAACTTAAAATCTAAGCATCCCATTTATTTATTATGAAAACACAATTTGGAGCTTGGCAGGAGGCAAGGGAAACAGATTTTTCCTATCATTTATCCAGCTGAGAAATCTTCACAGTTTTTCAGTAGGGAACAGTCACTGCCCTAACCCTCTTCTCAATCAGGATCTCTTCTGATGTTAAAATCAGAAAAGAAAAAAATTGAAGAAAGGGTAATACAAATCTAGGAAAATACAAAATGTATGCCAATTTTCCATTTTACTTGTTTTGATATTACAGATCCATAATGCCCAAGTCAACAATTAGATGCAAGCTTGATAGCAAAAAAAGGTTTTTTCCAGGAAGAAAAAAAGTTGATACCCCAAAATATTTTCTACTCTAACCAATATCAACATTTTAATTGACACAAACATATTCTTTGTTCATTAATAAGTCCTAGGGAAAAACGAAGCAGATTTATAGAGAAGATAATGAAAACCCATTGAGAATCTCAGCACCAGACAATTTTCCTCAGAAACACATTCTTACAGGTTATGCAGTTAGCAAACACGCCCTCCAACTCCTATGAGCAACTGTAGTATGTGATAATGAATATGGGAGATGTGTTGTTCTTCTCATTTGTCTGGGGCTCAGAACAGAATCTCCTGGCTCCTAAATTCATAGAGTGTTGACCTTCCTGAGACCATACACTGTACCGAAGCACCTCTTTCCACTAACTACAGAGACAAGCACCCTGGTCCCATCTACCATATGCTGAGGGCAATCAGCAAGAGTAGGTCAAGAACAAGATGTTGGGTTTGCCTTTTCACTACAGCCTTGAGAAGTTCTCCATTGTACCTCCATATCTCTTTGCTGAAAAGCCACACTTGCTGTTGGCTAATTCCAAATTCTAGAAGCAACTTTTAAATGCTTCAGGTGCCTAGGCAGAGTTAGAGAGTCATCAAGCACTGACTGTAGCCCCTGGAGAGAAGGTGCTGGATTTCTAAAGGATGCGGCTGGGAGCATAAATCGGCAGGCCTAGTGCAAACATCAGGTGTCAGTTAATAATGACCAGGTCAATGGCACACACGCTGGGTTGGTTCCCACCGGCTGAGTTCTCAGGGGTCCGGCCAATGTTATCCAGCCCCAGAGAACTGTTCCCTGAAATACAGTGGCGGCCTATTTAACAGCAGATCACAGCGTGAGGTTACTGGAAACCAAACTGGGTCAGAGAACCTAAGAATGCAGCCTGGCAGTAGATGAGGCACATGAGCCTCAAGCTTAGAGTTTTCTCCCCACCTTTATTCTAGGGCACGCTCCGGGTCTTTCTCTCCCACACACTTGGAAAAATGGAGGTGGTCCCCGGGTTGCCCAAACACCTCTCCCCGGCAGCTCCCTTGTTTTGGAAGGAGATGATAAATAAATCAAAATGCACTAAGCAGCACTTCCACAGGCACTCGCCTCCTCCACCGAACGTGCACCTCATCAATCACACTATTGTCTGCTTGAAAGGCGAGCCTTGTAAATGTCATATCCACTCAGGCCCAAGGAGAGGCGCATCCAAATGCAGCAAGGAGTTTTAATTGGATAGTGTAATTAAACTAAAAAACCCCAGCAGACTCCCTTTGACAGGATAGATGAAGACCCCTTTTAATAGGGCTAGGAAACATATCTGTTAAAAGGATGAGGCACTGTCTGCTCCTGATTGTGCTCCAGAGTACTCTTATGAAAAGGCAATTCAATAACTGGGGCATTTAATATGTTAGAGTCCACTGTGTTCTGTAATCTAACAGTACTTACCGTATTTGATCTGGAACTTATTTCATAAGTCCTTGTCAGAGAATAAAAGCATTACATAGCTTGTCCACCTGATGTTTGGGGTACCTGGACCTCCTGGGAATCATGAGAGCCCAAGGATGGGCTGTGGTCTTCCTGGTTACAGGCCCACGTGAGTATAAATGCACGTGCCTTACTTACTGGCCTACAGTACGTGCTATGGCCGTGGCCATCCACCCACTCACTCAGGGGCTGTAACTCTTTCATCCAGGGGTGGCTAACGTCATCTTCATTTCTCTTTCATTCTCATGAACATCTAAAGAACATGACAAAATTCTTGGGTAGCTCCTCCTTTAGGTACCGGAATGCCTGTCACCTCAGTGTGTGGGTGTGTGTGCGTGTGTTCTCTCTGCTGGAACTACTATCCCCATCAAATAGGCAAAAAAGAAATCAGGTGATCAGAGGATTCGAATATGGGTTGGGGTGTGCCCAAGTCGATTTTAATAACAGAACCCGAGTCCTTCTGCCACCCTCCCTACTCTTCTTTGTTGGGACAGGGAGTGGGGGATACACACAAAGACACATACACACACACACGCACACACACACATACACACACGTGTACACTAATGGCCTACAGCTCCACAAGCAAGGTAACAGACTTAGTAGGAACACACGAAGAGGTTCATATCTGCACGGGGCTGTCTTACAAGTAGACCATAACAATCCCTTTCAGATGGAATGCTAGTTCCCAAGGACAACGTCAAGGAACTCAGCATCTGGGTGGATCAAGAGAGCCTGAGTTGGGGCTGAAGTAGGATACAGACAGAATTCAGACTCCCCCATCTGTAGCTTTCCAGAAACAGTGAGACACTTGGCTTTCTATACAGAAACCTCAAAGTCAGTTTGCCTGGACCCTCAGGCTGATTTTCCTTTTTTGAGGATGGTGAAGGTTTTGTCTGATGACTGCTTTTACTTCTCCATAAAAGCTGCTTGAAGCTCTTTTGTAAACCTCTGACCACTCTTAATACTGGTCTTTCACTATGAGTTGATGAACCCATTAAGGACATATAAGTGAATGCTTATAATCTATGAAAACTGGATACTGAATTAAACCATCAAATACCTTTAGGTTTAAATGAAAACTACATAAAAGCATTTCAGCCATCAATTTGGCTATCACTTCTGGCCAGTATGAATTCTGCTGGAAAAGCTATTTTCGTGCAGATGTGGAATTCAATGGGAAAGACTGACTCGTGTACCAACATCAATCAAAATGTCGACTTCCCTGGCAGCTCTCAACAGTAAGGCAGGTTCAAAGGTCACAGGATAAAGAAAAAGCCAAGCTCTGGTTCAGCTCTAATATCTCCTCGGTAGAAGTCTTGCAAAAGTACCCCCTTCTGTATTAGCCTTGCTTTCATTAATCTTCTTGCCATCTTCTTTAACTAGTCATGCAGAACCGCTCGATAGCAAGACGTATAATGGGGAAGGCCCTGTGCCTATTACCACGTTAACATTCTCTTAAGCCCCAGTGCAACAATGGAACGAGAAGGCAAAGGGAATCTGCAACTGCAGGGCGCAGGGTAGGCAATTCAATTACAGCCCGGGCTTACCTATGTACTTCTGACCTATAAAACACAAGAGGCCTTTGTGTCTAACTGGCTTGGCCATTAAGGTTGCTGAAGATCACAACAATGCTGATCTTTTCTATTTAAGCTAAATCAATGTGGACAAATCATTATTCAGTAGCTTTAATTTAATTAGTAAATTAAATACACTACTTTACAGATCTTGTCAAGTACTTATGAAAAGAAAGATTCATTTAAGCGGGAGGTCACCAATAAGCCCCGCTAATTTCACTCATAACCTTAACTGAATCTCATCTCAAATATCTAGCAGGTTCTATTCGTGAGGGCTTGACAGTCTCCTGCAGTTGTGGTTGACTCATAATCCCAAAGAGTTCCTATCCTGTATCCAAACACTGTTCTGGACAAAAAACAAAACAAAACAACCAAACAAGCATTCCCCCACCAGCATCAACAGAATCAGATTTCCTTTAAATTATACTATTGCAAGAGAACATAATCAGGTTACCTCTATTATGTTGCTTCCTTAAGATTTTCTATTATCTATACTTAATTGAGATACAGAGCTCTTTTCAGCTATAAAGACGACAGCTACTTTATTAAGGTTTAAATCTGATTTCTTAATGATAGGCTGCTTCCTTTAAAGACTCGAAACCTGCACAACCTTCTTATGATAAAACCAGACCTGGCGTGGCTGAGTCTGGTACTTTATTTAAATACAGCCTGAGAGTCTCTGAAGGGTGTTAGTTTAAAAGAAAGGTCCCTTGCTTTTGTTTTCAGTGTTGGAATTTGAGGCTAGCACTTAAAAAGAGAGCCCGCTACACCCAAAGCCTAGGTTTAGACCTGTATAAGGACGGAGAATGCCATGGTAGGTCCTCATGGGGAAACAGTTTCCCCTTCTATGCGCTGTATACATATTCGTTCAGTTAAAATGAATTAAAATGAATTCATCTTTTAGAGGTTTGTGACATCCTTCAAAATAGCAAAAAGCTATCCTAAAGAGTGGCAAAACCAGACTGCAAAATCACTGATTTGAATAATAATGGCAGCATGCAGCCTTTTTTTTTTTTCCCCCTCTCCAATCTAGAAAGGCAGAATTTATTCTTAATTTCTCAGGGCTTTTGATATACAGATTTTCTCCACTAACTCTGGTAAGAGTCCATATTTATATGTACAAATTTCATCTAAGGCATGTATCTATTTAGTCATTAAGTTCCAGGTCCTTAAACACTCACAGGGACAGAGTAGTAAATCTTCCTTCTGAGAAGGCAGCCTACGAGGGAGAAGTTAGGGGAAGCAAAGAGAGCCATAGAATGGCTATTTATGGTGCCCGGCTGCAGAGTCTGGGTCTTTCTGATCCATGGTATGTGTAATTACGTGTCTCACTGCAGGCGCTCTGCAGCTCAGTCCCTTTGCCAAGGCCGCTATTCACATACTTTTTGGATATGGCATCAATTAAACTTGAGCTGTGTTCCTTATGACGACCAAATTAATGGTTTGACAGTGGCTTTTTCAATAAACACTGCAAACTGGCCATATTCGAAGGTTTTAAAAACCGTTTCTTTTCTGTTCAAAATTCTGACAAACATGTCTCAAGACAGACCAGGACAACTTCATTATCCTCCCAACACTTAATGCCTTTTTTGTAAAGAAGGCTGTTTAATAACACGTCTGCTGTTTTCACAACTAAATTATTCCAGTTGGTCACACGTTCCAGTCTTCGGCAAGACACTTGTGTTACGAGAGATAAAAACACGAAAAAGGAAATATATTGCAGAAATCAAAAACCTTATCTATTTCTAGACTCTCTCTCTTTGCCATAATTCATTCAAGAAGGCCCCAAGAATAATTTTTGATGTAAACTCAGCTACAAACATACATCACTATGCTGATAAAAATCACAGGCTAAACTTATGAAATATAGTGACTTTCATTTCTTTAGTGCTGTTAAAATAACTTTTTTCTAAGGTTCAACAGACACAAAAGATAAAAGGGGTTACCATTAATCCTTTAAGAAAAGAAGAAGAAGCAGCAGCCCCATAGATTAATTCTGTGGTCTGATGATGGTCTTGAAGATGAACTTTTTAGATTAAGTCACTGAATTAATTTGATGAAGATACTGGAAATCATAAAAAAAAAAACACAGCATCAAGCTGATTCAGTTAATACATCTTTGTTTGGGCACTTTACAGCATAAATTATGCTGAGAAACTTTTGGTTTCCAAATTCTGGCCTCAGTAAGGGCAGTGTGGAGACAGCAAACATTCACTGAGGACAGCTCTGCAGGTAGGCACTGGGTTAGGGATGGGGCTACAAAAACCGGTTCCGGGATCAGTCAGCTGAGCACGGAGATGGGGGTGGGACAGAGGGACAAACTTCAAGTCATTAACCACAGCGCAGTTGGAGAGGTGCTGTGCCAGAGGTGTGACGAAGTCAGAGAGCCCGACCCTGGAGCTAGAGCCAGGCATGAGGAACTGGAGGCGCCTGTCCGTCAGGGGGCGGGGCAGCGGGGACAGACACTCCAGGCCATGGGAACAGCAACAGTACACAATGCGAGGTGTGTTTGTGGGAAACAGTTCACGGCGGCTATACCCCAAGTCCAGGATGGGAAATTGTGGACTATGCACCTGGAGCGGTCAATGTCTGTAAAGCCCTTTGCTGAGGAGCCTGGAGTCTATTCTGTGAGTCTGCAACTTTCAAACTTTTTTTTTTTTAAAAGCAGCAAAATCCTTTTTAATTCGTTGACTTTTTATTATTATTATTATTATTATTATTATTATTTTTAAAGATTTTATTTATTTATTTGACAGAGAGAAATCACAAGTAGGCAGAGAGGCAAGCAGAGAGAGAGGAGGAAGCAGGCTCCCTGCTGAGCAGAAAGCCCGATGTGGGGCTCGAACCCAGGACCTGGGATCATGACCTGAGCCGAAGGCAGCGGCTCAACCCACTGAGACACCCAGGCGCCCCAATTTTTATTATTTTTTAAAATAATTTTTTATTTTTTTTATTAACATATAATGTATTATTAGCCCCAGGGGTACAAGTCTGTGAATCGCCAGGTTTACACACTTCACAGCACTCACCATAGCACATGCCTTCCCCCGGTGTCCTCCACAACCCCACCTCACCTTCCTATTACCCCCCCAATAGAAAAAAGTAGCACTCTATTGGTTGAAGGGGAGACCTTATGCCCAAACCTGCCCCTTCCCCCACCTCCAGGCCCCTGAGGCCCCCCCTCCCCACCCAGAACCTAGACCTCTGAGGAACATGGGTTGGAAAGCACTGTGATGGGCAACAGGGACTTGGGAAATGTCTCACTGGGACAGTGAGCCTCTCTGTTCAAGGAAACCACAATTTCTAGATCTCTGGAGCCAGAGTGAGAGAGCAGGAATCCTCCCTAGGACCCACATGTGCAGTTTTTACACAGAACCCCCCAGCAGGTCTGAAAATAAGAAAAGACTCTGCTTGCTGGACTGCCAATACTGAAATGGCGGGGACCATGTCTGCTCTGTACCCTCAAGGCTCGAGACTTGGCCTCACTCTCAGAGATGGGTAATACTTGCTTCCGACTGCCTAACGGCAAGAGGCGACTGGAGGTGGGTGGCTGTGCATCTTTTCTTCCTTTCCTCTTGGATGGGGTGCGTTACACCCTCACCATTCAGTGCCTGAATCACACGCAGCCTTCCTTGGCAAGTGAGTGTCTCCGTATGAGTGTAAAAGAAATGTGAATCCTATTTCTAGTTCTTTCCCTAACCTTTCTACTCCAGCTTATCCCTCTATGCAACATGTGACTGCCTTTCATTTCTCAGAGACATGGAGAATTTACACAATGTTACTTTTCAAAGCATCCTGAATTCTTGGGAAGAAAGATGCTAGAACAATGACATCTTTATTGGCTGATAAACTGGAGTGAGAGGAATTAGGAAGAAGATGTTTATCTAGAGGCAGAGGCAAGGGCCCCAGAACGGTAAGCAATTTTCTCACCAGCCCTTTCTGGCAGCCATCTTGCAGAATCCCCTCACTGGGATGAAAAGAATGGTAGAAGTGGGGGGAGGGGTAGTGGATGGGCACACCTTGCCTCCTTTCCCCTTGTACCACTGAATTCTCCCTTCCTGCCAAGCTGGAGACTAATGGGTTGAAAGGAGGAGACTATGTAGCCTAGCACAGCTGGATGTGACAAAACACAAACACCCACCCATAAATGCAATGTGGCAGGTGCCCTGTCCATGAGACCCCTCCATGGGGCTTTCTGCTTTTTAGGTCTCTGCTCAGTCAGTGTTACCTCAAAAGCTTGAACCATATGATAAACACTTGCTGGCCTTTCTATTTCTTATTGTCCCTTTTGAGTGTGTCATTCCTTGTAACATTTGTTCCCCAACTCAGTGGGCACTGGAATAAAGGGGATTAACAAAAATTAGAAGCTCGCGTCATCCTCCAAGTTAATGAACCAGAACCCACTGGGGAGGGGTGTCTGGGTGGCTTAGTCGGGTTAAGTGTCTGACTCCTGGTTTTGGCTCAGGTCATGACCTCATGATCTCTTGAACGGTGAGATGGAGCCCTGCAGCAGGCCACCGCTCAGCAGGGCGTCTGCTTGAAGATTCTTTCCCTCTGCCCCTCCCCCTACACGCACGCTAATAAAATAAATACATCTTCAAAAAAAAAAAAAAGAACCCATTGGGGATGGGCCCTGGAGAACTGTGTTTTAAATAGGCTCCACAGGCAATGCTGATATGTGCCAGACTCTGATAACTGCTGTCTTGCAGCCTTTCCCGGGCAACTTGTACGGCTTAAACTTTTTTCTTCCATGGAGGAATTTCAGTGTGATCCGTGTCCTTTCTGCCTCTTGATGGGACTGAAGTCTTAAAAATGATTCATCTAAATACTACACTCAATTACTTAGCTGCAAAAATATAATATGCCAAAATATACAACCAGACTGTATCTACTTCGATAATATAAGCAGAGGAGTGCCAACCCAGCAGCGATCTCTTCTGCAGGACCAGGCAGGAGTTTAATTATGAGCTGGTAGGTCATGCAGCTGCCAATAATCTGGAGGGCGTTGACACTTCCGGCTTGATGGATATCTAAATCTAGTCTTTGGCTGCCACAGGAAATCTCCCAGCTTCCCTTGATCTGGCAAAGAAGGCAGGCAGGTCCGGGTCTGACTGCTCAAGTCCCCCACATGGGTAGAGGAAGGGAGCACAAAGTGAAATGAGGGCTCTGGTGACTCAAATTCTCAGCAGGAACCCGCCCCCATCCCCCAGGGCAGGGCTCCTAAGGTCAGAAGCCAGGCTGTGAGGTTCTCTGCTGCCATCAAGACCTAACAGGATGGGGGTCCATGTCAGGCTCTGGGCACCATAATACAATCCTGTTTGATTAAAAGAAATTTCTGGTAATGAATTAAACAGACCCAAGGAAAAAAGGACACGGTGGCAATATATTCTCCTGGCACCCAGCACACAGAGGGGAAGAGGGGGAAGAGAGAAAGAAGACATAAATAAAAGGGACTACTCACTGGGGCTTTTTTCTTCAGCAAGGTCACAGGCACAGAGCAGGTCAGAATCGATCGAGATGGGTTTCTGCTTAATCCAAAACTTAGTGCTGGCTTTCTGATTCGTAACAGGGTCTATCTCTACTTTGTCTCCAGAGATACCTGTAAGGCCGGGGTGGGGGGTGGGAGGACAAAAAAGAAGCCACAAAAAGTGGAAGGTGTAAGTGATTTCAGTGTAATCATTTGACCAGTTTTAAAAATCCTAAATTGGATGAAAAGAGCTCTTTCTTATGGCTTTGGGGAATGCCACCAGCTCATCAGACTCCAAATGGCACACAGAAGTGCACAGCCTGGTTTTCTGGGTGGGTGAGTTGGGGGGAGAAACCAGCAAAACCTATACAAAAAAGGTATTAAGAAACATGCTGTCTTAGATGTACCACAGATACAATACAGAGTTTACCTACATATTGTTAACCCTACACACACCTCTGTGTTGTAATGAAATAAAACATAACGTGAAGTTCATTTAAAAAAAAAAACAATTTTGATCAGTGATCTTTTTTTTCTTTCTTTCTGGTCTAGAAGAATCTTACACACTAAAAATAGGAAAAAATCTCTCTCTTTCCTTCTCTGACACTAAATAATTATCCCAGCTACATTGAGAGGAAGTCACAGGGGGATCAAAGGGTCCTTTACATAAAGCCTTCCAAGTTCAAGTCTGGGAGCTTGGCTTCAGTCTGTGGAGGTCACTGGTTCTCCGCTGAGGGAGAAACAGCACTGGGTGTGAGCTTTATGCAACAAAGACTTTACAACAGGAATCCAGCATGTTAAACACTGGCACTTCAGGTTTCATTTTCAGAGCTGTGGAAGACATAACATACTGTACAGTGGCTGGGAGCAAAGGTTTTTGGAGAACAAAGGTAATGCCAGGGATGAAAGGTGTCCCAGGATAACAGCGGCAATGCCTGGCAATTGCTCTCCCGGTGTCACTGAGCAGTACATGCTCAGCTGGACACACACGATCTGGGCTAGACATGCTCTGCTCCCCTTTTTGCCGAAAATCGAGGAATCTGTTCATGGAGTAAGACAAAAACCTTCAATATGCCTTCCAGAGTGGACCCCAGAGAGAATCTTGAAAGTAATTAATATTTAGGCCATACTTTAAAGGTCAGGGGCAAAGTAGAAAAAAGCAAAATCAAGTGAAGATAGGAGGTAATTAAAACCATCAAATGTACATACTGTAACAAAAAGACCATCAGAATTAATACATTTCACCCCATGGATCACACTCAGGAATTTTTCAAGACAACATGAGAAAACTTCGTAGACCAGAAGAAAAAGCAGATAAAAGAAAGAGCTCAATTAAGAAACAAACAAACAAAACCCCCCAATAACACCATGATCTCAGTCTGAGAGCAAATTCAAAATTAAACAAGAAAACAAATATAAAAAAAATTCTAGTGATTAGGTCTGCCACACACTCCATTTTTATTTTGTTTTATGAATAAAGAAATTCCAAATAGCAGACAAAGAAAGGCAAGAGACCGTGCAGACTCTGGTAGAGTCTAGTCTGCTGTCTTCAGAGGAGACAGTGCAGTACAGTTGCTTAACCCTGGCCATTACTGGGTGGTCTTTCGAAAAGATGAACAATTGGTATTTTTTTATTAATTGAATGCTGGAATTTGTCATTAGACATATTTCAGGAACACCATATTTCAATCAGGCACAATGTCATAAGTTCAGTGGACTCTGGCCATTCAGGTCTAGATGATTTCAGGAGGGTGAGAATGTATCAGGAGACCAATTTTATTACATTTCACTTAAAATAGATTACGACTACCCAGTTACACTCTTCCCTCCAATTTGGTCATTAATTGTTAAAGATCTGGACTTATGCCATGGCTGTTGGTAGCAAGTGTTTTTTGTTTTGTTTTGTTTTGTTTTGGTCCCCTATCCTTCCTCTGCTTATTTTGACATTTATAAAAGTCAAAAACGAGCAGAGCAAAATAAATGTGCAAATCTCTTATGTAGAATAAACCCTGCCCCACATTCCCTTCTCAGAAAGAGAAGGGGGGGGGGAATCATCACCAGAGAGGTAGGGCTTTAAAATTTTGTTCTACGGCCCCGCAACTCCTGAAGCCGTAGTCAGTCAATATTGTTAATGTACCTTGTTAATTTGATAGGATTTGTCAGGTAACTCCACTGGAAAATTATATAAAACTGTTCCAGATGAAAAGATGATAGTGACATGAATTAAAGTGATAGAACAATAGTGGAATATAAACCAGAAATGACACCCAAAGTGGCTGTTGATTTATTGCCGTACTGAGTTTGGTTCTGGGCTCCCATGTATATTAGTGCTACAAATCTGGGTCCATTTAGCAGAGAGATGCTCATACATACATCACCAGCTCCTGCTCCAAGCCAAGGTCACTCCCCATGGCATCAATCTTTTCAACAGAGCCTACTTCACAAAGCAGGACTTTTGTAACCATCTCAGATGTTACAGACTCTCGTCCTCTTTCATCTTTCTTTTATCATGTAAAGTACACTTTAACTTCTATTATTTTTATCTGCAAATTGTTACTGTATAGTTCATCCATTTCAGGCTCTATCTCTGCATCAATTGCCTGCGCTCTGCACGGCCACAAGAACACTTTCCCAATGACGCCCTTTCCGGGGATTATTGTGCAGTCACGGTTCGTAGAGGGGAACCCCAATTCCAGCGTTTGGGGAATGAAGATGTGGGAGATGAATGCATTAGGTTCAAGATGGGCAGGCAGGTGGAACACCATTTAAACAACTGGTGTGTTCCCAAAAAGTTGCCTGTAAATCAGATTTTTTCTGAATCAAGTCACATTTTCCCACTGACTTCTAGTTCCAGAGATACTCTGTATTCATTTTGGATTGATCTGTAATTGGCAGGGACTCCCAACACTTTAGTTTTAAGTTTCTCTGCCCTGCAGGCTTTCAGTCAAGTAGTTAATGATCTGTAAAACACTTGCCTGCCTAGAGGAGTCACTATTTAAAGGAACCTGTAGGGGGATCTTTCCTGATGGGAAAAATCCTTTGGTACATTAAATAATCTCACCCTACTTGAGATGTGTGTGAGTCTCAGCTTCTTCAAGCAGGACCCACAGCCCACAGGAGCTAGTCTGCTCCTGTTCCACAAGTGACGACCCTCCGCTTTCCAGTTCTGGTGGGCCTGAGGTGGTCTCGCCTTGGAGCCCATTCTCCCCGAAGGACCCAGAACCCGCTGCTGAAGCGTCTCCAGAACCTAGCCTGGAAGCAAAGAGAGACCACTTCTGTCCCTGCCTGGGAGTCCCAAGTGTCCTTCTTGGTCAGAAGGAGGAAGCAGCCCGGTGGAGAGGTGACCAGTCAGGAGGCTGGCATGACAGTCCAGGCCGGGGGTAAAGAGGGGTGAACACCACTGGCTGAAAACACATGTCAGCATGGTTAGAGATTCTTTGTGTGCATTGATTCAAGTCTCAGGTGTGACACCCTTATCCCACTGGTTACTATATTTATCCCTATTTTAAAGAGGAGAAAACTGAAGCACAGGGAGGTTAAGTAACTTGTCCAAGATCACACAGCTAAAAAGTGGCAAAGCTTAGCCACTACGCTCTTCTGCAAGAACTGTGCTGGGTGTTCTATATTACGTGCCCTAGGAGGGGTCAAGGTGCTTGTCCTGGCTTGGGGAACTTTTAAGCCCAGAGCTGCCTGGTTCCCAAGTATGGTATTTCCCACTGCTCTGCACAGCCTCATTCAGCTGGATCCAGACATAATGGGGAATTCTGCCTAACTAGTCTTTAATGTCCTCTTTCAATTTTTACCAAGGAACAAATAAACATTCAAATGTGCCATAAGTGCACACCTATTTCTGTTCAGACATGGCAAATCGGAGCCTGAAATCCTTTCAATATTCTTCTGTATGACCACTGAGCATGGTTTTAATGTCCTTGGCTAAAGCTTTGTGTGAAGCCACGAAGGAAGGACAGGCGTGCTCCTTAAAGGCACTGTTTTTAAGTAATTCAAATTATAAACATATGTCCCAGAAAACAAAGGAAGTTGGCTTAAGTTTACATTTCTCCAACTTAAATGGCTGATAGAGGAACAGTTAATCCAACCATGAAAGAATATAACACAACCATGAAAAAAATATGTATGAGAAAAGTTTTGACTTGGAAAAATTCTTGTGAAGCTAAGTGAAAAGGACAGGAAAAATATTTATAGAAAGGAGATCTAACGGATATGCTCCAAACTGGTAACGGTGGTCAATTCTGGTTAGTAAGATTACATCCTTTCCTTTTCTGTATTATTCCAAAACAGAAATTTCACCCAAAATAAAAACAAACCTCATTTTAGGATCTGACATTTTCTTGGTTTCTACTTCAGGATTCAATACCCTTTCCCAACTTTTCCAGTGTGGGGAAGGGAGTATGTTGAATCCTGGGGTGGGTAATCAAGAAAGCAGCCCTAAACAAAGACTACGTCCAGCTAGCAGCTCTCAAGCACCCAGTGGCTGAGCGGCTGGGAAGGGTTCCCGCTGTGGCATTACGGCCACCCTGGGGCCACCCCCACAGGCTCTACCTGACCAGCTGTGAGAAGCGAGGAAGACAGTGTGGGAGCTGGCCTGAAGTGGACAGTGTCAGCCCCTTCCCTCAGAAGCAAGGATGCCACTTGTCTTCTTTTACTAGCTCTCCTCCCCTACCCACTTATCCATGGCCATCCGTCATGACCTTTTCATGCTCCCACTTCTGACAGCTTCCAGATACAGTGAGTCAAACTTCACTGGAAGCAAACTATCACGCCAACTGTCAAAGCAGAAAACAATGCCTGATTGCTGTCCTATGTCAATGCCAGCACATAAATCCTTCCCTAACAAGACAGCTCAAAATAAACAAAAACGCAACTCTAACGTACGTACAACTCTCTGGGGGAACTATGTGTCCCAGGCTTTAGAGTTATCACAAGGAGACCTTCGTCTGTTTTTACTAACCAGAAGATTTCCATAAAAGGAAATGAGTACGTACATCATCTTCTGCTAACACACTGGATACCTACTTTGGGCACCCCTGTGCTGGGTCCTCTTGCGTAGAGCGGCTTACTGAGAGCTCACCACACTTCTGATCAGGAAGGCAGTGGTGCAGAGAGGGTAGCGACACAGACTTCAGAGCCAGAGTGTCTTAAGTTGGAGTGTCAGTTTGCCTACTTCCTGATCATGTGACTTTGGACAAGTTACTGTAAAGCGGTGATGGTAACAGAATTTATATCCTGGGCTTTTGTGATGATTAAGTAAAATGTGTAAAGTGCTTGGAATAGTGCTTAATACGTCACTGGTGACCTATACCACTACTTCTCATGACTGTCATTATTGGGGGTTAGGTGCTGGGCTAAGAGATGGGACACAGACCCAGCAATGAGGGTCTGGACAGGAAACTCAGGGAGCCCCAGGAGGGATGTGAACAAAGGGCCTGACTGGCCCTGGTCTGGGGGCATTATCTCTGGGATCTGCTCTACATCCTAGCTTTGGGAGCACCAGGATTCAGAACGAGCGTCCAGCTGGGGAAACAAACAGTCTCACTCTCTGCATTCTTGTAGCAATCTTCCATCACCAAGCGTCACTGGCCATTCTTCTTTCCTGTAACCTCCACCAATAGTTCAGTATGACATCAGGAAGACTGTTCTCACACCTGGAGCTGTGGAAACACTTGCATTATGGAGACCCCCCCCGCCCCTCCTCCCAGCCCCAACCACCTCCAAGGTCTCTAGGTCATTAGTTTGGGGCTCTTACTTTTGCCGGCACATTCCCAATACTGTTATCCTGGGAGAACGTACTTTTCCCCTCGCAAGCCTGAGCTTCCTCCTCTGTAAAAGGGGGTAATAAACAGTACCAACTCCCAGGATGTCATGAAGATGGTGTGACATAAGCATGTAAAAAACCCAGCAGAGTGCCTGGCACATAAGACGGCTCAATTAGTTATCAGTGAGATTATTAGAGAAAGTGCAGAAAGCTAAAAAGACATACTTCCGCAGGGTGAATCAAGTCAGAAAGTGGCAAAGCTGGGCTGAAGCCCAGGTCTATCTGGCCAGCTCCAGGATGTGTCCTGACCAGTTTGCCGCTTCCCATTGCCCCAGAGGTGCACGCCTGACTCTCAGGAGGCACAACCTGCCCTAGGGGACACTTAAAATGCCCTTCTAAGAAGCTAAAACACAAATTCAGCAAAAATTAGGGGATTTAATATTCCGTGCCTCAGTGTATTTCCTGAGTTATTATTTATTTGCTCAGACATCATGAGCTGTGGTTCATTCATCAATTTCCTACAACTCTGAATCTAAGACTAGAAAAGCTCCACTGTTGTTAAATCCTGGAGTAGCTTTTTATATAATTCTACAATCCTCTTGTCTTCGGGTTACCTAGAGCCTTATGAAAGCCTGGAAAAGCCCCTGGGAGTGTCACTGAACAACTCTTTGCTGGAGTGGATTGTGCTGAATCCACATGGCCAATCGATAGCGTCCACAGAGCAGTCAGGGAAGTCTTTGAAACTTGTCTGAATTTACACACAGGATCAGATACAAAGGCTGTTTGGGCTTAATGAGACCTCAGAGATCACCTAGTTTGGGGCTTATATTCTCCATATGAAGAAATTGAGGCTCAGGGTGGGGATATGACTTGTCCGATGTTACCTATTAATGACAGAGCTATACCCGTAACTCATATCCCCAAGCTATCAGGCCAGGGTTTAAACAGACCAGCTCTCCTGTCTCAATGCATTAAGTTTTATATAGTGGGTATATTCACACTGTGATCAAATGCATTCCAGTATGAAAAGCACTATCTCCCTTAGGGACCCAAAATAGAAAACAATATCATATTTTGGCCCAAACTAT
Organism: Lutra lutra; assembly: GCF_902655055.1. NCBI lineage: Eukaryota > Metazoa > Chordata > Mammalia > Carnivora > Mustelidae > Lutra > Lutra lutra. The sequence goes on from NC_062290.1 coordinate 86,073,029, forward strand.
GATGAGACCCAGTAGAGCCTTACATTCTTGAGATCAAGTGGGGTACTAGGCCCAGAATCACTGGTTCCATTCAAGTGTCAACCATCTGAAACCTTTTGGGAACTACAGCTAAGAGTTGCCAGTTCCAATGTGTGGTCAGTTAGGGACTGAGTGACAAGCCTGAGTGTACTTGACGAGGCCATTATCTTTGGAATGAAAACTAAGGGGTGGCCTGAACATGAATGAGACCATGAATGTACAGCCAAACTCAGCACAGCGCTCAGCACAAGGGTAGAGCCTACTGAACGAGACCTGGGACCAATTCACCCAGTAATACCTGTCCCTGGATGAGGACTAAGGGCTCTCTGTAAAGAAGGCATTTACAAAGATTGTGTATTAGGGAAGTTAGTTTCCCAAACTAATATTCTCCTGGTAAACAGATAACTTCAAGTGAGCTTATAGTATCCAGTTGGGACGGATATGCCATTTCCTAAGAGAATTTATGGTATCACTCGTAGAGTGGGGAAAGACGAGAGCTTCCTCGAGTTCAAATGCCAAGGGTGAGGGCATGCTAAAAGGAATACAGAACCTTGATGGAGGCTCCCTTATTCTATCCCCATTAATTTCTTTATGCCGGTCGCTCTCAACTTTTCCAATTCTCAAGGCTTTCTCAACCATCTGAGGAACCTGATACACTGTCAGTAATAATCCTGGATTATTCAACAGGTGTTCTCAAAGGGGTAGATCTGGGAGCGGGGAATTAGAGGAAGGTACACAGTTAGGAAAAACCTTGAGTTTCTGCCATTCCCTATCAGGGATTTCCCTTGACCTAATCACTGCATTAAGCACTAATGTAAAAAAATTTTTTTTTTTTGTTTCTGGAGGTAGTCTTGATAGTATTTATCCTGCTCTTTCATAAGCTCATTAGTTCTTGTTAAGTTCTATTGCAAATTTTGGTTCAGAAAATGTTGTCACAACAGGGACGGAACAATCATGTGATATTAGAATTGCCATCCTCCAATTACTCAGCGGACCCAGGGATTTTGGAGCTAAGTGTGATGGATGTCTCTCATGATCAGTTCTGTGTATCTGAATAGAGGAGGGTATCTACTTAGTATTCGGTAAGAAAATGAAACAGAAGTGGAGGGAAAACCCATCCACTTGCTAAGAACTCTCATTTCCAGATTACGTAATTACTCGAACTATACTCCATAGGTACCCCAACTTGAAAATGACAGGGGCAAGTATTTTATTCATAGAGCCACACAGAGCACCAGAGTGAGGAGAAAAAAAAAAGTGCAGGCCACAGCTGTTTGCTTTCACTCATTTAGTCTCATGTTAATGTGCTTCGTAAGTCTGCATATTGTATATTAAGAAATGGCACCGTAATGAAGTCTTCCCTGAGCGCTGGCTCGTAGGTATTGACTAGGGGGTTAAATAATAACTGCAATAGGACAGACAAGCCAGGGAAGACAATAGATGGCAAATACGCTGCCTCTCATCATGCTCAGGCCCAGGGCAGGCATTTTTAATCAATCACAGAGTTTCTTTATATTGCCCTCAGACGCAGCTCCAGATGCCGCCTCAGCATAATACTCTGGGCAGCCATCACAAGCTTGGCTGGAGTCCGTTCACGAGATGAAACCTCTCTGCCTTCTCTATGATATGTGCTTGATATTCTTGATATGTGCTATGATATTGTACTTGATATTTTTGATAAATAACTTCTCGGATCACAAGTGTTATGATTATACATATGGATTGTTTTATGAAGAGATAGTGAAGGTAGCCATGGAACCTTTCAGCAAGATTATTTTATGATACAGTCTTGATCGGCAAATCCTGCACAGGATCTGTGTATCTTCTAGGGGATGATGTTAGGTTAGTTAGGTTATATATGCAATTACGACCCAGATGGAATTCACGTGATATTACAGATTCAGTAACCTAAACCTTTGGTGCCGTGGGGAAGGTCTAACCTGACAGATGATAAGGTGAAGGGATCAAGTGAATGCAGTGGCGCAACTATCAAAGCACTTCTTAGCCCGAGACCCTGCATGGGGCACACCAGGCTGACTGGCCCAGTCAGTAAAAACAAGCCTTGTTCAAAGAGATAAGAATAAGAGGCAATAAAGTCCTTTGGATACTGAGAGGCTGCATTTCCCAAGCCACACAATTAAGGGGAGATTCTGAGCTAGCTGGTCTGGGATGAGGTCAGGGACTTGGTGATACTGATACACAGTCAGGGTTGCAATCACTGCCCTGATGCACTGTGTAAGCAGGAGGTGTACGATGGTGGTGTCTTGGTCCTCTCTGCTTTTTTATGCGGGTTTCTGGCAGTCCCTTGGCTAGGGCATCATAATTCAGCTTCCCAACAAATACCGATAGTACACTCTGGGCTTCCTAGATTGTGGCTGGCATTCACCATCTGACCCTTTTAGTTTCATTTTCTCCAAACCCACTTTAAGCTGTCAGCCTTGGCATCTCTGGGCAGCACACATGTCCTAGCGTCTGACCCTATGGTCAGGCACATGGGATCAGACACACGGGAGATCACGTTAATGGAAATGACCTCAACTTGGTATAAGCTCAAACAAAGTCTATGCTTAAGGGCACCTGTACTTTCAGGCCCAACACAGAGGGGAAGCAGACAAGATGAAATAGTCCCAAGAATGTTTCTGAGAAATAATTGGAATGGTCAGGCATGATGGTTTTATGTGGTAAACTTTCCAGGCTGAAGGGCAGGGATGGTGAATAGACTTCGACTTAAGAACCAACTTCAACTGACCGCTAGCGATCGTTGATAGGGCTGTATTAGCAAGGGTTCTGAGGTCAGGTCTGGGCCCAGAGGGAAGAGGTGCAGTGACTGATAATGTAAACGGAGGATGGGACAGCAGCACACATGCTACACGGACACTGACCTCCAGATGCTAGGGCAGGGGAAGAGGGAGGATGTGCAGCATTTTGGAACTGGCCAATAAGTAATCACTTCCTTTGTGAAGGCAAGTTATTAATGACTGAGGCATCCACAGCCTGATGGATTGGGCTTGTTGTATGGGACTGGGCTTCAGTCCCAGTTCTGTTACTGGGACGGGATATCCTGCCGTATATCCTGATGGCTGGGAGAGAGGGAAAGAAAGTTAGTGCTTATTAAGTAATAGCCGTGTGCCAGTAAACACTAAATTCTCCATATACATCACATTACTTCATTTATTCCTCTAAGCCTTGTTTTTTTGAGTCATGAAATGGGAGTAATATCATCAGTGTTCTGTGTGGATTAAATAAGGTGATGGGGTGAAAGTTGGCCGTACGCTGCAAACTGTCCCAGAGGTACAGAGTGCTAGTGTGATAACAATCTGCCTTCAAGGCGTAACACGGTAACTGGGTGCAGGACTCAGGCTTAGGCAGTCTTGGGTTCCGATCCCAGCTTCATTAGTTAACAAGTAATTGTTCCCTATATCCTAGTTTCCTCATATAAGAAATGGAGATAGTATCAGTACTACCCAATAATAGTGATAGGATTCTAGGAGGCAAGAATAAGAGTGATGAGCAAAGTGCCTGGCACATAGCAACATACACTTGATAGATAACTACTCTCAAAAATTGTGATTCTTCATGTTAATATTATTTAAAAAGATCAAGTCTTTGCCGTAAGTTTCACTAATGGACTCCAATAAAATTTTTCAATCCCAGAAATGTCTGGTGGAAAATCAGTTTAAGTCTGGGTCTTGCAGATCCAAGTTTGAGTCCCTCCTCGCCTGACTTTCTCAGAAGCAGATGGCAGCTGGTGAAACGGGAGCGCGGGCCACGACTACCCGGTCACGAGACACGCAGCTGTGACGGCCCCGCGGAGCTTGGGAATTCTGCTTGCTGCCGCATGCTTCTACGTACCACGGACTCAGAGTGGATGGGCAGTTTTCTGTGGAATCAGCAGGGCTGCTGGGGAAATGCCGCACACAGACACTTAACACTTAGAAGAACTTGCCACAGGGGGCGAGGGAAATCTCTGCTCTGACTGACACAGGATGGATGAGAGGAGGAGACCATCCATCAGTGTCAGGAAAGATCTGAAGCACCTGGCTAGTCAGTTGAAATAAAATAAATTATTTACTGATCTCAGAACCCAGCTGCTCACTCAAATGCTCATAAAAGGTGCGCTGTTTGCTGCCCTCTACTTTACAGTAGATTCAGTTTTGGAAAGAAAGAATTCCTGGATCACTTGGCAGGTCTTTGTTGTTGTTAACTATGAAAATGAAAGGGTGTTACCTGCTTTGCAAGGAGGGAGAGGGGGTCCAAAGTTACATATGGAACTCATCTACGTGGCAGTAGGAAATGGGCTTATTTATTCACTGCCTGGTGTAGTACTCATGGGCGCCGTTTCTGTGATTGTCACAAAATTCTTTAGGACTAATGAATGAAATTTCTGTTTATAATGCTCAAGATTGAGCTTAGATTCATAACTGAAACAAGTATTCTGACAACATTTGATTGTCTGGAAGTTCCTTGGAGCTATGTCTCTCCACCAGAGGGTGCCATGTGTACCACAGGAAACACCCAGAAGTGACTGGGACCTGGCCTCTTGTCACACTTCTGAGAACTACTGCTCTAGGGAGAGACACCTGCATCACTCTCATCATCCGTTTCTACCTGACAAGGCTTCTCTACCGTAGCTACAAGTGAAACTTGGCCAAAAGAGCCACTACCTAACCCGACTGATGTGGTTAATTTCAAGATGGTAGACTAGGACAGAAAGCTGTAGGCAAAATAGGTCGACAGCGGCAACAATAGCAACACTAAGACGAGCTTCTATTCAGAATAGAGCTTCTATGGGCCAAATACTCTTTTTTCTATTTTGAAAGGTAAATGTTGTAACTCCCATTCTAGAGATGACAGAAACGACGACTGAAAGGAGAAGGCATTTTTCCAAGGTGACACTGCAGGCAAGTGATAATGCTGGGATTTAAACCCAGTCCTGACTACAGACTAGGGCTCTTACCCCAGATCCTTTTGTGGCCCTTTTCCTTTAAGTGAATACACATGTCAGAATCTGATGAATTAAAGTTTGGCTTTTTGCCTTTGGAAATAATGTGTGGGAAAGGAGCCGATGATCTTGATTATCTTTCCAAAGCACTGCTTTTTTTTACTTTGGGAATTCGTGGACTTACTGATGATGTTCACCTGGGAAAATTCCTGCCTTGGATCCTGGCTGCAGTTGGGCTACTTACTGGGTTTCCTAAAGCTAGACTCACTCCTTTGTTCCTGGGAAGATACTGTAGGCAAACACAAACTAGATATCTGCACAGAATTCTTATTTTAGTAACTTCTATTAGAAATATACAATACAAAGTGCATCGTCCTAAGAGTGTCTATAACTTGATTTTTCCACAAAGTCCATGCATGCATGTAATCAGTGCCCAGATCAAGAAATGAAACCTTACCAGCATCCCTAGATTCCCCTGCAAACACCACAGCCTCCTCTCCCCACAGATAACCACCATCATTACTTCTACACAATAGATTATTGTGTATTTTTGGAAGGCATTTACACTCACCACTATAGCTCCAACATTATTTTTGTGTATTTCTAAACATTATATAGTAGAATAATACAGTATGGACCTTTCCCCCTGTTCTGAATCTGGCTTCTTTTTGAGCAGCCTCATTATTTTTATTTCTATGAGAAGAACCAGGAAAAGCAGCCCCAGGAAGAAAGACACTAAAGATTTTTATGTTTTAAGAGTCAACATTATAAATAAGTATTTTTTTTAACCATTTTATATAGTTAGCACTTTATTTGTTTTTGTGAGGAGGCTGAAACAGGTCCAGAAAGGAGAAAGAAGGTGGGTTCTGTGGTTTTGGTTCAAAGTTCCTGGGTGCTAACTCATCCGGTTAGTCTGTTAGGATCACCATCATCCTAGCACCTGGTGTTTTCAGAGGCCTTGCTACGGGCCAGGTACCTTCCTAAGTACTCTGCATGTGTGAGGACACTTCATTCCCATAAGTACCACATCTGTGAGACAGGGACTATTGTCTTCAGTTTACCAATGAGGAACGTGAGGCTCTGAACCATCGGCTTGTGGCGATGCAGCTAATAAAGGAGCCGGGGTTTAAACCCCAGCTTCTAGCTCCAGAGTCTGTCCACTGCATGTTCCACTAACGGCTCCCATTTCCAGAAAGTCTGCCAGCTGCCAGCCCTGTGCTGAGTGCTTCACTTGGCCCATCTGACTTGCTCCCCTAGGCAATCTGAAGAAGTTGGTGCTACGGATACTCCTGTGTAGACACAATGGAATCGAGGCTTGGCGAGCTGAAGTCGCTTGGCTAGCTACCGGCAGAGCCACGATTCAGAGCTGCTGCGAGTCTGGTGCCCTGTTTGACTTACTCAGCTCTCCTGTCAGCGTGCGTCAAGCTCCAGGCAGTCAGGCTGGGGAGGAATATTTGTAGAGGTTTTTTTTTAATTTGCAGAGATTTCTGAGGCTTATTACAAACTAGCCACACTAACACCAACACTGCAGAAGCCTTTATTATGAGACACATAGAGAGCACTTGTGAGAAACCTATCATCAGTGGGTCTCAGAGCTGGAGTGCAAACGTCCTCCCTTCACACACAGGCAGAGGCGGCCTAGGAAGGGGCGGTGTGGCAGAGGCCGGTGGCAGAGCCAGGGTACAGGTCAGCTCCCTAAGCCTGGCATCCATGCCTGCTCCCCACTCCTCCCAGTGTCCTTTCGTAGGCAGCAGGTGCACTTAAGTCGGCCAGACCAGCATTCTGCTCCCGACACCACCACCTCCCTGCTGTGTGAGCTCAGGCATCAGACGTTACCTCTCTGGCACCTCATTTACCTTCTTTGCTAGATGGCGAAGGTACAAATACCTACCTTTGTGGTAGCTCAGTAGTGTTATGTGAAGCACTTAGCACGGTGCCTTATATACAGACCTACCTATAAATGATAGCCGTGACCATGATGATGCTGTAGTACTGACTACTGTGACGCTTTTTCTACTCCCGTTATGTGTCAGTCAAAACAGAAATTTAGCACTTAATTGGAACAAATTAATCCAAATATTAATTGAAAGTTAATTCTGGATTATTTGCTGAAGATCCAAATATAACTTCTAAGATCATTAAAAAGCTTCCTGAATAAAGGCATGAATGAATAAGCAATGAATTCACCTGAGCAAAAAAAGGCAAGTGGCAAAGCTACAGAGCAGTTCTAAGGATAGCATGTAAGAGAATTATAGAATGGTAAGAATTATGGGACTTCACAGAAGTCAATCAGTTTGAAAAGAGTCTCAAGTTAGCTCTATTTCTAATCTGCTTCATAAAAAAGAAGACAAGACAGAGCACTCAGGTGGGGGAAAAGGAGGTACTTTACATTTCACTGTTGAAACATTTTTCTCTGAAAACAAATTACCATTAGTCATTCAGGTCACCTAAAAGCCGGATCTTGTTTCTTTTCCCGTTTCTATGCTGACCATGGATACAAAGGGCCCAGTCCCTCATCGGTTCATGCACTTACCTAACTGGACATCGGTTGTGAATCGTAGTCTGTGGATCATGCTGACTTTGAACGACTTGTAATGGTGGCTGCTAAGCATATCCTGTACTGTAGCTATGTCAATTTGTGAATCTTCCTCAAAAACTCCGTCTGCCCTTGAACCTGGGGAGGAAAAACCACTTTAACACATAAAGATACATGAGGCTTGGCAAATGGTGTCTGCTTAAAATGCTTTGGGATAAATGAAAATAATATGGGCTATTTAATTTCGAGAAGAAAAGGCTGAGCGATGACTTAATAATGCCATTCCAGTAAACAGAGAATGGTAGCATATTCATCATTCAACAATTAATTCCACAAACACTGCCTATTCTGTGGCAGGCCCTTGGCTGGGCAGCAGGGATACGCAAGGATAGAAAGACTGCTGCTTGCCAGAAGCTCTCCATCTCCACGAGAGTAAGTTCAAAGCACAAAAGCACGGGCGGTCACACTTCTTGTTTCTTTTCCTTGTAATAATTTTTCCAATCATAAAAGTAATCCAAGCTCTTGGAAGAATTCTTGTGCTTTCCAAGATTCTCAAACTGTTCATTGGTTTCCCATCTTGTGCCCCACAGTCTCCACGGGTGAGGGCACGAGTCTGCTCCTGCTTTTAACAGTCTCCTCACTGGCCTTCTGGGCACCAGGCACTCTGTGCAATCTAGCCAACACAGGACTTTTGGATTCATACAGCTTTCTGAAGCTTTGATCATTTATTCACTTGCTCGAAGTCTAGGGAGAGCTTTGTGCACGCTCAGTACTCTGATACATGATACTGGGGACAAATAAGAAGGCTGGTGCTCGAAAATCCTCCCTGGCTTCGCATGGCCTCCTGGATGGGGCACCGTCTCCAGCCAAGCAATGAAGGGTGCCCATAATCTGGCTGAGACATAATTTTTCAACTTTACATTGTCATTTCTCATCCACACCTTCTTGCAGCACCTTCCAAACTCCTCAGATGGCACACAAGGCCAGGTTTTTCTATTTCTGGGCCTTTCCTCATGTGGTAGCCTAGAACGTCCCTTCCAACCTTAACCTGTACTTGCCAAAACTCCACCCAGGGCAGCTCCAACTCCGCCTCCTTCTGAATTCCAAAGCAGCTGGTTTATACTGGACCCTGGAGCCAGGCAGACCTGGGGTTCAATTTCTAGCTCTGCCTCTAACTTGCTATATGATATCGGGCAAGTGACTTTCTCTGAACCCCAGTTTTTACCATGCACAGAATGCCAAAATGTATTTGAAGACTAACACATAATACACTTAATGAAAGAGCAGTCATGATTATGTTTATTCTGTCACAGAGGAACACATACATTCAGCCTTGCACTTAAATTGTTGAGTGGTTGTTCTAGCCTAATTTGGAAGTTTTTTTTTTTTTTTTAAGATTTTTTTTATTTATTTGACAGACAGAGATCACAAGTAGGCAGAAAGGCAGGCAGAGAGAGAGGAGGAGGCAGGCTCCCTGCCGAGCAGAGAGCCCGATGTGGGGCTCGATCCCAGAACCCTGGAATCATGATCTGAGCTGAAGGCAGAGGCTTTAACCCACTGAGCCACCCAGGCGCCCCTAATTTGGAAGCGTTTTGACAGTAAAGTTTCTCATTCATCTCTGTATCTCTGCAAGCAGTACAGGCAGCTGGTATGCTGTTAAATTTTGCTAAATTAAAATAAAATAAAATAGGAACCAATGTGGGGGCGCCTGGGTGGCTCAGTGGGTTAAACCTCTGCCTTCAGCTCAAGTCATGATCCTGGGATCGAGCCCTGCATCGGGCTCTCTGCTCAGCGGGGAGATTGCTCCCCACCCCACCTGCCTCTCTGCCTGCTTGTGATCTCTGTCTGTCAAATAAATAAAATTAAAAAAAAAAAGAAAAGAACCAGTATGTATGAGTGCTTACTACACATCAGGCATGGTGCTAAGGGCTTTATACATGCACTTAAGCATTTTTCTGTATTACATAGACGAGGAATCTGAGGCTTTGAGAAGTAAAGTCATGTGCCCAGGGCCACACTAAGCAAAGCTAAATTATCTCCTGTCCCCCAGAGTTTAAAATGTGGTCTTCTGAAGGTGCAGCTGCTGGGACGGGAGCACCTGCGGGATGGGAGCACCTGTACAGCAGAGGCCAACCAGAGCAGGGTGCCCTAAGCCTTGTGTGGCACACCCAGAGATGGCCCACAGGGAAATCCAGAGTGAACTCCTTGGGACAGAGCTGGAGAAATGGAAAACTCTAGATTTGGGTATAAAACAGGAAAATTCTGTTACATAAATGTCAGTCTGACAATTATACGTTTTTCCTCTCCATAGTTACTGCTTACAGGGTAAGCTTTAAAGTCAAAGGTAGTTTCTGATGACTTTACATTGAACTCATTTATTAGGAACTGTGAATTTGGTTTCCAAACCCTACAATTACTCCCAGCTAGAATAACTCCAGCCCCTACAATAATGTTCTCCTCACAATGAAGACGCAGCCTCACCTACACTGGGTCATTCACTCGATGCCATCCACTGAATGGCATGGTCATTCACTGGGCCTGTGATACGGTCCCATTTTTGAGTATTTGTGCATATTGTCCTCCTGCCCAGGTCACCCTTCTCCCCACTTCACTCTCTCCTGACCTGTATCTCCAAGTCTCCTCCCTGTTCTTCCTGAAGAGCTTAGATCAAGTGACACTCCAGGGAAAGCTTCCCTGACCCTGGGCCCCCAAGTCTAGCACAGCTCCTTTTACCACTGCACCCAGCATTTTCCTGCAGAATGCTGTTCACAGCTGATCACTATCTGTCTCTGCCCCAAGAGGGCAGGCAGAGTGACTGTTTTACTCACCATTATAGCCTAGACTCTGCTAGTGCTACCACGCCCAGAATAAAGCAAGTGCTTGATGAAAATTTACTGGATGAGTATGAGCTGCCGTGTCCACAGGAAGGTGTAGATCAGAGAGGCTCAGTGACTTAACGAACATCATATCGCTAGGATCAGAAGAGTTACACTCAACATCTGTAAGGGACATTAGGTAACCTTGCTACCTTTCTTTGGACACCTGTAATTTTGGACAGAGGTGTCATGGTCGCAAGCACTTCTGTCTTCTGGGTAATGTCCATCTCTTAAACCAAGAGGCTGGCTAGAGTTTCCAGAGTTTCAAATAATCATTCACTTTCCCCAACACACACTTTACTGAAACAGAACTGCAAAGATGTTTATTTCTATTTTCAGAACCTTTTAAATTGGAGAACTGTGGAGAATTTTGGTGAGGTATTAAAATCCTTTCATATTTTAAAAATCAGTTAAAACCATCTTATCTGAGAAAACACCATTATTAGATACAACTCACCTCAAGAACTTCTGTTTTCTTTACTAATTAGTATTTTCTAAATATTGCAGGTATTTGATTTGGAAAGGGGTAACAGCTCATTATGCTAAAATGCCAATTACTAAAAAAAAAAAAAAAACAAAAAAAAAAACCACCCCACACTTAAGAGTTTTACATTTTATGATGTTGGATTAAAACCAATTTAAAAATTACTATAACGTGACATATAATTTTTTACTGAGCAATTTCAATGCCAGCTGCTAATAAAGCATCTTAGCTGTAAATGATAATTCAGATGCTTTTAGATAAAGTGGTGCATAAATATGGCTGGAAATTGATTTAGCTTCTTACAGAAGCTACTGAAGAATGACATATTTTGTTTAATACACCAGCTAATGTAGTCCTAAAAGCTCAAACAAGTGCCAGTTTTCACTCCTAAATTTGCTGTGGGAGATTAATGAAAACTTTATATTTTGCTGAAATGTTAATAATGGGCAGATGAGATGATAGGATTTTAGTAGAGGTCTTAAAGCTATGGAATAACCAGCAAGGCTTGTCAATTTCCTTATATTAATTTTGTTCAAGACTTATATAGCTAGAGCTGGCTCAACACACTAATGCTTCTTGCACTGACCTTCTACTCTCCAACAGTGTAAATTCATATCCCATTTGGGGATTTAAGTCCCCCTGATACTTGGGTAAGTCCTGAGCCTTGCCCCAGATGACAAGGGCTGTGTTTGCATTAGAAGAGCAACAACACCTGGGGGAGTAGGGAGCGAACGAATACTCCTGTGTTCGCCTCCAGTACGTGCTGCCCACCCCCAAGCAGGTCATCTGCTGAACTTCTGGTCTCGGAGTTACACAGCCATTTTTCAAAGTAGGCTCATGAGTGCCATTGCTTGGAGGGGGCACGTGTACACGTATAGATCAGTCAGCCATATAACCTGCAACTACTCTCCCCATGCCAGTGGGATGCTAGACTATGGAGGCACGCTGGTGAGGATAAGGCAGGGTTCCTGATCTTCAGAAGCTTACAGATTTGGTATTAGGAACACAAAGAAAATAGTACGAGGCAGAAGCGGTGCACACAACAGACACTTTATATATAAAAAACATCTGAAGCAGAGTAGTGTACCAAAAGCATGTTTTGGACTAGAAAAGTTCAAAGACTTTGCATGTATACCTTTACTGTTTGTATCCTTCCAGAAAGGAGTGAACCCAACCATACGTAGGCACAATACCATTTGTGTGTTAAAATTATTACTGTATATCAACTTCACATTTAAAAACCCACTTCTGTTAGAGAAGACATTTTTATCTATTTAAGGTAAAAAAAGAGAGAACCAGAATGTTTTAGAAATAAACATATCAGGAAAAAAAAAAAACCACTCCCAAACTGTTAATTTAATTGAAACATAACCCTTTGGTATTTTGTTAAATGAGCAATTAAAAAGGTCACAAGCAATTAAATGAAACAAAAGCCACACTGTGTTCATCTACATTAATGCTGAACTGGGTCTCCTTCTGAATGACAAGATAAATTGTAATGGTGCCTTCAAAGACTTCACAATGTATTTTGTCAAAGTCGGGAGTGTTAATGTCTCTATGTGCCATGGATTACCATAATGTATCGTGTCAAAACGCTCGAGCTGCAATAACTCAAAGGTGTATTGTGATAGATCAAATTTTGGGGTGGGGCCTAAAAGTGACTTGAGCACCAATGTGCTCAGATGGACTGACACCAGGCTCCAGAAGAATGACAGAAAGCCCATTTGCAATTTGTAAAGGTTTGTGGGACAAAATCTAAGCGAGAAAGGAGCCTAGCTATCGAAAGGAGAGAATGAGAAAGGAGGAAACAGGAATGGCACCTATCTTAGTGGCAAAGTCAGGCTTTGGCAAGAGGGGGTTGAGGGAAGGAGAAGGCAGGCAACGTCTAGGGCCTGCAGCAAAGAAAGAAAGAGGAGGCGCTGAGGGTGCCCAGGGCTGGGAAGTAGCCTTGGGACTTAACACTGGAGAGAATATGGAACATAGAATTCAGAGATGTAGGTTCAAATCTTAACTCTGACATCAAGGGTCACAAGTGGGTCAAACCCTACCCAAGATTCCATTAAAAAAAAAAAAAAGATTTTATTTATTTATTTGACAGAGAGAGACATAGCAAGAGAGGGAACACAAGCAGCAGGAGTGGGAGAGGGAGAAGCAGGCTTCTCACCGAGCAGGGAGCCGAATGTGGGGCTCAATCCCAGGACCCAGGGATTATGACTTGAGCTAAAGGCAGACGCTTAACGACTGAGCCACCCAGGTGCCCCTAAGGTTCCATTTTGGGGAAGAGGGAGAACTGGGACAAATCTGTTGAACTTGAGTCCACATTCCTTCCACTGTGCTCCTCCTTCCCCTCCCATCTCACTACCTTCCTACAGGCAGCAGCAAGGAGACAGATGGGTAGGTAACTGTAAACTCTGAGTCAGGGGTTCTCAAAGTACAGTCCAGGACCCAGTGGAGGGGTGATCACCAAGAAGCATTCCAGGGGTCCATTATCTCAATATTAACAGCAAGACATTATTGGCCCTTTTCATGCCTATTATCTTATAAAGGCACAAAGTAATAACAAGTGCACAAGTTCAATGATATGATTCTGATTCCACATTGTAACTAACCTTTAAGAATCAATCACTTGAGCTTTGGCATATTAAGGAAAATTAATATCCACTATTTCTGAAAAGGCTGTTGAAATACTCCTACCTTTTCCAACCACATATCTATGTTAGGCCAAATTTTCTTCACATACTACAACTGAATAGCAGACTGAATGCAGTAGATATGAAAATCAAGATGCCTTCTATAAAGCCAGACGTTATAGAAATCTGCAAAAGTATATATATAAAACAGTGCTCACTGGTTCAGGTGATTAGTCAATGATTTATCTTCCTGATGGAGCAAAAATAAGTGCTCTTAAGAGAAAGAAAATGGAAAACAAAAGAAAATATAGCTATTTTTCATAAAAATTTGTTAACATGTAATTGATTTATTATTACTTTTTAATGAATTCATAAATACTTAAATTTTTCTCGATTTTTATTCCCAATAAGTAGATATAACCCAATAAACAAAAGCTCTTTGGGGTCCTCAATAATTTTTAGGAGTGTAAAGAGGTCTAAGACAAGAAGCTTGAGACCCACTGCCTTTACTGGTCCTTATGCCGTGCCTGGATGCCTATCTGGACAATCATTATAAGATACAGAAGTATAGTTACAGCTGTGTATGTGCAACACACCTGAAAACAAACACAAACAGAGAGCAGGGACACACATTACAAGAATAACAGGCTTGCTGTCAGGTGATCAGATCAAGGCTAATTATAATTAATACTGTTCTACATTTAAAAAGTGTTTTTGTGTATGTGATTTCACTGAAACTGAGGGAGACACTTAAGAGGTACATACATGAACTCCTTTTAGACAAATGGGCGCTAATCATTAAATCAAAGCTCAGATGAACTCACTGTATGCTACCGGCAGATGTCTTATGTTCATAGATACAAATCACACAGGACTTCGAACTTCATTTTATGGTTCAGTAACTCTTGGACCAAGTCAAAAAGCTTGAATGTAGTTATAAGTTAAAACAACTTCAATCTCCCTTCCCCAAAAAGATCTATGCCAACTCTATGACTCAACCAGAAGATGATGGCCTTTGTTACAACCTCACCTTTAAACTCTCTCTAGCTCGATGATACGGTTGACTGATCCTAGCAGGTTCACAAATAGTCACTCAGCACCAACCACAGCTGTGGGACTGTGCTAGTGCTTCAAGAACCCAGGAGGATGGCAGGATTCCCAGACGATGGAAAGGGGACAGGCAATCCAGGGTGGGAAAAACATGAAGTCCATAAAGTGGGAGCAAGTGTTTGCGCTTGGTTGGAGCAAAGAGTGTGTGAAGGGGAATAGTGGAAAATAAAATGGTCAGAGGTGGAGGGGTTTCAATTCTTCAAAGGCAGAGACATTATCCATGCCAGGGCCTGGCACACAATTAAATACTGCTGTACAAATAACAGACTAAATGAAGGGGAAATAGAGGTGCTTAGGTGGCTTAGCCGGTTAAGGGTCGACTCTTGGTTTCAGCTCAGGTCGTGCTCTCAGGTCCTAGGATCAAGTCCTGTGACAGGCTCTGACCAGAGTCTGCTTGAGGATTCTCTCTCCTCTCTCCTCCTGCTCATGGGCATGCTTCCCCACTCTCCCATCTCTCAAAAAAGAAATCTAAAATAAATAAATAAATAGGAAATAAACCATCTTCTGCCCTACTACTCTATCTTTTTTTTCTCCCCCAACATGGGGCTTGAACTCACAACCCCGAGATCAAGAGTCACATGCTCCACCGACTGAGCCAGCCACACACCCCTGCGCTGCTCTATCTCGATGCCTTATTGCTGTTGCCCACATGGAACAGTCCCTGCTTCAGCTAAATTGGACTTTGCTCAGGTTATACCATTTGGCCAGAATGTCCCTCCCACTTTTTAAAATATATACACTTACTTCAGAGTCTAGTCTAGAATCTTCCCTGATCCCTCCCCTGAAACCCTGTAGTTCTGAAGGGTCTAATGATAAGTGTGATAAACATCTGTACTCCCCTTCTAGACAATGAGCTCCTCTGAGAGCAGGAACATTCTGTCCTACAGAGCACATACTAGATATTCAAGCCTGATGCAACACAGGTTAACCCGAATTTGGGGGTGCCTGGGTGACTCTCAGCATCTGTCTTCGGCTCCGGTCATGATCTCAGAGTCCTGGGATTGAGCCCTGCATCGGGCTCCCTGCTCGGCAGGAAGCCTGCTTCTCCCTGTCCCACTCCCCCTGCTTGTGCTCCCTCTCTCGCTGTGTCTCTGTCAAACAAATAAATAAAATCTTAACAAAACAAAACAACAAAACAACGGTACCCGAGTTCATAAACCATCCCTGTATTTACCTTGGTTAATAGAACCTAATACACTGTTACTAGTTTTCCATTCAGATAACCCACCAAACTGGGATCCTGCCTCAACAACTACAAGGGCAGCTAACATTTACTGAGTGTTTACCGTATGCCAGACACCATGCTCAGCACTTTAAATATGCTATTTCATTTAATTTCCCCAATGCCCTTTTGTTGCCTATTATTATCCCCTTTTTTACAGGTGAGAAAAATGAGGCTTAGAATGTCATCCCGTTAGCAGAGCCGTACAAGTAGCACAGGCTGGAGCGAGGAACTGAACCCATGCCTGTCTAATTCCAAAAATGTGCCCTCAATCACCACATAATGCTTTGGTGAAAAATGTCCCTTTGATGGGCTGCGAGTGTCCAAATCCATGGGCCAAAACAGTATCTAAGGAGAACACAATCATGTCTGGCTTTGCCAGAACAAAGAATCGGGGATAAAACCTAATTCTCTCCACTCTGTAAGACTCAAAGCTGGCTGCATAAGTGAGTTGAGGAGAAAAACTCTCCCTTTGCTTTCTACATCCATCACATCTTTTTTTTCCAAAGGCCTTTTAAGTCCCTAAAGCCTCATAAGCCCCAAACTTCTCTTCTATTAAACACTTCCCTTTGGCTACTAGTCATTTTTGGCTGGTCTCTAAAAAACAATCAATAGGTGATATAGTATAACACACACATGCGCGCACGCATGCCCTCTGCGGTAATCTCGCCAAAGCCGTCAGAATCACACGGTAGGATATGCCCTTCACTGAACGCTCCATGCTACAACCAGGGTAGGGATCCTTGCTGTCAGGGCCTAATTGATTAAACTCTCGGAGTCAGAGCCTTTCCACAGGGAGATTTCAGACCCTCAATAAATCAGGGTAATCTTGTTTTATGAGGTGATCAGAAAGAAACAGTTTCCGGTTTGTAGAATTTCTAAAAAGAGCAGAACATGGAACCAGGGCCTCTAGGCTCTGCTTTCTAGACCCTGCGCATCCCTCAGTCCTCACTTCCAGTGCTCTCAGCCTTGCTCATGTCACTCCACTTCATTCATTCCTAAACCTGTCAAGCTCCTTCTCAAGGCCTTCAGATGAGCAGTCCCTTGGACCAGGACCTTCCTTCCCTTACTACTGACTATCTCCCTTTTTCTTCTTCCCCGAGAAAGCCTTCTCCTCCTCCCACAGCTCCAGACACCTGCTAGCTACTCTTTTATACCCTCTGTAGCACCTATCACAACTGTGGGCTCCACGATGTGGGGCTCCACTCTACCGTGTCAGCACAGTGACTGGCCTAGAGGAGGACACCACCACTGCTTAGGGAATGAATAAACAAATGTGTGCCAAGAATGAAACCAACCACCGTTTAGAGGATAAAGCATGACCAGCCAAGGGTCTGAACCACTGGTCCATTACAGGTTTGCTCACGAGTTAGGCTGATGACAGAATTCCCATCACTTTCTCTTCCTCCAATGCATCTTTGTTACTGTTGAAAACACAGTAAAAGGAGCCTGGGCAGTTTTGACAATTTACATGACAAAATACCTGAGAACTGTAATATCTGATCAACACTGAGGTCTCTCTCTCTCTCTGACTCCAGAGTCAGAGACTGAGGGCACATAAGCTAGAAGAACCCCATCTCCCATCAGGGAGTCACTGCAGAAATGTCACCTGAGGCATTACCAAGCCATCAGTCAGGGGCAGCAGAGTGGATTCTGGGGCCAGGAGCCTACTAGAGGGATGCAAATCCCTGTGCCCTCACTTAAAGCCCATACAGGGTTTGTGGCTCGTCAAACATGTTTCCTTACTGCTCTAATGTACCAGTGTATCGCTTAATGAAAGTTCTTAATTGTAATTCAATTAATTACATACACAGAGTCCCCAATTACATTTTCCAATAAGACATTGGCTGTGGTACAGGTCTAAATGCACTTAACCAATTTCAATATATTAAGACCAATTTCCCTTGAATACTAATTACTACCGAATGATAAAATGAAAAGGGGGGAACTTTCAAGAAAGGGGGAGAGCGAAAAATGCAATCCATGTTGAATTTTTCAGCCCACAGAGACTGCAATTCAGACATTCATTACTGAAGAAGTAGGTGTGGACAGGGCACGAGTTTGTCTCTGGTACAGGTCAGCACTGGTTTGGGCCCAAGGTACCATCTACTCCTTGGTGCTGGCCATTGACAAAAGGGGCCTGTGGGAAGTCTAAGAGCTAGTGGGAAAACAGGAAGAACAGGGAGGGAAAAGTCCATCACATAAACATGCACAGAATAGCTGTGGTGTCTCAGGCACATGGACAAATACTGGGCCTGGCCAACACTTGCCTATGTATACACATCACTGTGCTCTTAGTATACACATTCTCTTCTAATCCTCCTAACAGCCCTACAGGATAGGGATTACCATCACATTTTACAGATGGGAAAATGAAGTTCACAGAGAAGGACTTGTCCAAGGTCACACAGTGCCTGCAAATACCACACCTTGTGCACTACAACACATTACCAACCAGTTCACATTAACCACAAAGCAAGAGGTGCAAACACACAGGTATTCCTACATTGGGGGCAATGTTTCTGTTTCATTTAAATTCTGTTAGCATGCTGCAAAGCAGGGAGCTGTCACCCGTATTACATGGAAAAACCTTCACCCGTTCAAAAATTCCCTATAGTGAACACTTTCCCCTGACCAAAGTCAGAAACGTAACTGGCTTTCGGCAGTAATTCAACCTAAAATCCAAACCATGAACACCACAGGTCATTTCTATTTGTAAATAGAGTTTATTTGCACGATCACGTTTTCTTCTGCACTTGAAGACTGCTGTTGTGCTATATAATAAAAGAGGCTTAAAGCCTTGGTATTTAAGTCACATGATAGAGATTGGAGAGATTAGTAATCTGTAGCTGAAGAAAGCCTCCAGAAGCCAAATGGAACCACCAGGGAGTCTCCAGGGCTGGCACAGAGCACACACAGGAGGAGGGATCAGCCCACTATGAATAAGCACTGGGAAGAAGAACTAGAAACACATCAGGATAGCAAACAGTCATTCACTGCCTATGGTTGCTTCCCGCCTTCCTCTTTATTTAGTATTATTGGGGCGGGGGGAGGTAATGGGTTGGGGGCGTAGCCCAAGTACCTCCAAGAAGAAACATATGGGTATAGACACTCACCCAACTCCCAAATTGTCTTTAAAAGCTTTCATGTACTTGTCCCCTGGAGCCCTAGTGAGAGAAGCCTGCTGATGCTAGGGACTTGGGAGGCTCACTCCATCCAGGGTAATGAACCATACCTGGCCACAGGCACCAGGATGGTCCCTGCCCTGGGGAGGGGTGGTGGTGGTCACAACCCAGTGTGGGGGTGGTCAATCCGTCCAGTGGAATCACTGTTCAGACTGAGGTAAGGAGAAACTCTTCCTGGGTACAGGAAGCTACTTCCTCTTCAGGTCTTTAAGGGGAAACCAAAAGAGCTGGAAGAGGCCTCCCACAGACTGAGACCCAGAGATACTCTCCCCTGCCACAGGCCACTTATCTAGGTGACTGTCCACCTTGAGTTCAGTAAGGCACTGAAATAAGGAAGATCTCCTTGAAAAGGAAAGGAGATTAAAGGAGGTTGACCTGATGTCTAGAGAACCGAAGACTCTTTGTATGGCAATTTCTACTAGGAAATAAAATAATCAGATTCAACTGTTGCACTAGACTTACTGCACAGAAGATCCAGTTTTCCAGCCCCCATCCCTGATTATTAGTCATGCAATCACTTGCAAATCACCCCTCAAAGCCTAGTTTCTTCTATAAAATAAAGATGATGAGCACAATGGCCTAAAAGGTCATTACAATGATAGTTCTTGTATCTCATTTAATCCTCAAAAAACCCTTGTGAAATAGAGTCGACCACCTCTATTTACAGAGGAAACTGAGGTTCAGAGAAGAGACATGGTTTGTCTGATGTCAAAGGCTACAGAGGCATAGTGTTTTTAAAGCACTATGCTGAACTACAAGGACAGACTCTTGAGTGATCAAACAGTAAAGACACACGGTCTGACATTTTGTTGGTACTCCATAAAGCCAGTTTAATTTCAGGCCTGTTTTCCCGATGATGGAAAATTCCTGAGTTTCTCTCTTAAAGTTGTGCAAAGAATAAGTTGGTTCACGCTGCGTTTTTCTTCTAAGGACCTGGACAGTCTACCTATGTGTGATCAGGGGTAAGAGAAAAGGTCACTGGTAACATTTGGCACAGAGGAAAGTGAGGCTCCGTTTGATGCCAGAATTTATACAGATGCTTAGACAAGAATGGAAGTCTCCTGCCATTACGTCCTCTCCATAATGTACTCATGCCTTCTTCTGGTCTGATTCCAGCTTCTGGCAGACAGTTGGCTGAAGGATGAGGTAGATTATCAGACAAGAATCCAAACTGGAAAGCTCAAGGACTTTGGCTTGTCATTTTCTGATTTAGGCCAAGATCCAAGCACAAATGTTAGCTCTAAGTCCCTAGGCGGAAACTCTTGTCATGTCAGCTTCATTAGCAAGCTTCTCTCTCATAGTGTATAAGACAATTGTCATCACAATTCTTAGGATTGAAAATTTAGGTTATTTCATCAACAGTCTCACGGTGGGCTTTGGAATCAGACAGCTGACTTAGAATTCTGGTTCTATCACTGGCTAGCTAACTTTGCACAAGTCACAACTGCTCTCCACAATTAGCATAGTATCTTATTAGGGTAGTTGAGAAAATTATAAGAGAGCGTTTGCAAAATGTCTAGCATGATGCCTTACAAAAGAAGGCCTGAATAAGTAATTTAGGAAACATCTTTTGATGTGGTTGATATAAAAAATTATGACTATTCCTCCTTGGAAGAAAAACAGAAAGGCTTATATCCATCCTTGTGGCAGTGTGCTCAATCAAATGGTTTTACTTATAAGGTACACATCTCTTCTGGGGCACCAAAGCACATTTGCTGGAAAGTACCCTGCTTCTAAGTTCTCTGGTCTTGTGACACAGACTTACAGATCTGCCTCCCATTCCTCCCTCCATTCTGTATCAGTTCCCCCCATCACACACCTCCTTGAGGGCCCCAACAGGTCTATAATTCCAGACCTCCACATCTGTGGCTCATCTGCTCTGTCAGCCACAGCATACTGTTATTTATTAATTATAGTTAACGTTTATTGAGTGCTTATTATGTGCCACACACCATTCTAAGAGCTTCATGATTATTAAAACTCACTGAATTCTGTCAATCTTGTGAAGGCAGAAAAACTACCCAAGAGAGGTTAAGTAAATTGTCCAAGGTCACACAGCCAGTAAGTGACAGGCCCAGAATGGGAACCGAGGCAATCTGGCTCAATAGCATATTCTCTTACACACTGCATAATAGATGCTCCTAATTTAGTTCACCTCCAAAATGGCTTTATGGACAGCAAGCTTGGCCTGATCAAACATACCAACAGAAGCAAAAAAAATTCTATTTCTGAAATATTTTTGTCTTCAATCCAACTTCTTAATATATAGCTATGGGAGAACAGTATTTGTTTCACTGGGATTTCTACTTAAAATTAAACAAAAGATTAAAAAAACCTCCTCTAGAAAAGGAATAAACTGCTTTTATAATTTACTTCTATTTTACAAATATTAGTAATAATATTCCACTGATCCTAAGCCACCGACTGCCTTGTGCCCTTTGTAAATGCTGATAAGGCTACGATCATAGCAATTTTGACTCAGAGTGAGACAACTGGAATTTCTTGCATGTCTTTTAAGATGGGGATGCTGAGGCTCATAGATGTCACACAAGTTATTAAGACTATGCTCATGCTTAGAAGAGAAGTGAGAATAAGACCCAAGATTTCAAAGCTTTATTTACCAATCCTTACAGTGCCTTTTTCCTAGGACGAGAGATAGACCTCATCTTTAAAAACAAACAACAGGGGCGCCTGGGTGACTCAGTGGGTTAAAACCTCTGCTTTCGGCTCGGGTCATGATCCCAGAGTCCTGGGATCGAGCCCTGCATCGGGCTCTCTGCTCGGCGGGGAGCCTGCTTCCTCCTATCTCTCTAACTGCCTTTCTACCTACTTGTGATCTCTGTCAAATAAATAAATAAAATCTTAAAAAAAACAAACAACAAAACAAACAAAAATGAAAATTAAAAAAAAAACTAATGTGAAATCATAGTATATTATGAAATACCTTGTCATGGTTAAAAAAGAAAGAAGTGAATTTATATGTGGAGTGGCATGTGAACTGATGTGGAATAATCTCTACAATGTATTGTTAAAATGATAAAAGAAAGGGCGCCTGGGTGGCTCTGTCAGTCAGTTAAGCATCTGCCTTCGGCTCATATTACAATCCCAGGGTCCTGGGATCAAGTCCTGCATCAGGCTTCCTGTTCAGCAGGGAGCCTGCTTCTCCCTCTGCCCTTTCCCCCCGCTTATGCTTTCTCTCTCTGGCAAAAAAAAAAAAAAAAAAAGATAAAAGAAAAATGAGCACTCTAATGTAAGTTTGCTACCATTTGCTTCTAAGTAGGGGGAAGTATAAATGTGTGTGAACACTGTGTATGTGTGAGCATATACATGCCTGTGGGGGATACAGTCACATCCTTATACAGAGTATGCTTGCATATACACAGATGATCCCTGGAAAGATATGGAAGAAACTGGGAACAATTGTTGTCTCTGGAAGGAGAATTAAGGGAGAGAAGAGAGACGAAGTTTTCACTACAGACACTTTGTTATCTGAGCAATTTTTTTTTTTTAACATGAGTAAGTATCATGTGTCCAAAAAACTTAGTAAGATGCTAACAAATAGCGCTTCATCTCAATCATTTGACAAAGAATCAACATTCTGAAATAGAATCCACTACAGAGTTCCTGTCTGTGAATTAGAGACCCCAGTTTGCTTTAGAGGAGAGTCTTTAAAGAATGAAAGAACATGACAGGGAGGGAGGGATTACCCATTTAAATCAGGTTAAAAAATATTAGATAAACAAGTTGCAAAGGGTGTGTTATTATAATTCTCCCTTGGGTGTGCCATGGTGTAGTACTATACATGGCTTCAGATTTCAAGTATCATAAGGATTGTTAGATTAAGAGCTTCTCTTACATTTTTTTTAAAAAGATTTTATTTATTTATTTGACAGAGAGAGAGAGAGAGAGAGAGAGGCAGGCAGAGGGAGAGGGAGAAGCAGTCTCCCCACTGAACAGAGAGCCTGATGCAGGGCTTGATCCCAGGTCCCTGAGATCATGACCTGAGCCGAAGGCAGATGCTTAACTGACTAACTGAGCTACCCAGGTGCCCCAAGAGCTACTCTTATTATGTAATTTTTATCTAAAGTTAAGTAAACTTTACAGTTTAGTTAAGTAAACTTAACTTTACTATTTACTTTTTCTTCTTAGAAAGTCATGCATGCTCATTATAGAAACTCCAGAAAGTGTAAGTAAAGTATAAAGGGGAAGGAAAATTAATTACCCAGAATATTGCCAACCAGAGACAACCACTATTAATATTTTGGCATTTCCTTTTATTCTTTTTGTTTGTTTTGTTTTTACATAGTTGATATTAGTCTGTATGTGTTATTTTGCTTCCTTGGTATTTTTCCTCCTTAATATTACATCAAAACTTACTTCTCCCGTTGTGAAAACTTTCGGTAAACACAACTTATAATGGCTGGATAACATTCTACATCTCCTGAGATGATTATCCTTTTAATCTGTTATTGTGGCAAATTATCTTGACTTGTTTTTTGTTTTTTTTTTTAAAGTAGGCTCTATGCCCAGTGAGTGGCTCGAACTTCCAACCATGAGATCAAGACCTGACTTGAGATCAAGAGTTGGATGCTTAACCGACTAAGCCACCCAGGCAACCCCTTGACTGGGTTTTTCTAAAGTCACACTAACCTTGTGCTCTTTGAATAAACCCAACTTGGGCGGGGGGGCGCCTGGGTGGCTCAGTGGGTTAAGCCTCTGCCTTCGGCTCAGGTCATGATCTCAGAGTCCTGGGATCGAGCCCCGCATCGGGCTCTCTGTCAGCGGGGAGCCTGCTTCCTCCTCTCTCTCTACCTGCCTCTCTGCCTACTTGTGTTCACTCATTCACTGTCAAATAAATAAAATCTTTAAAAAAAACCCCAAAAAACCCCAACTTGGGAATGCTGTATTATTCCCTTAATATATTACTGGATTCAGTCTAATATTTTATTTAGGATATTTGTATCTATTTAAATTTTCTTTGTTGCATAGTATTTATTAGGGTCTGGTAACAAGACTGAGATAGTCTCTTAAAATGAAATGAAGAGTGTCACTTCTTTTTCTAGTCTTTGGAATAGCTGATGTAAGACTGGAGTTACTTCTTCCTTAAGTGTTTGATACAACTAGTCAGTGAAATCATCTGGGCCAGATTATCCTTTGTGGGAAGGTTTTTAATTGTGAATTCAATTTTCAAAATAGTTGTGAGTATACTCAAGTTTTCTATTTCATCTTGTGTCAATTTTGGTAAGTTGAGTTTTTTTCTTTTTAAGGACTTTGTCCTTTTCATCTACATTTTCACAATTTTTGGCATGGAGGCTTTCAAAAATAATTCCTATTACCTGTTTATTAACTGCAGATCCTTGATAATAAAAGTATACCTCCTTTTTATTTTATTACCATTTGTTTCTGTTATTTCTTCCTTGTCTTTGATCTATTTCATCAGAGGTTTAGTAATTCATTAATGTTTTCCAAGAACTAATTTTTGGTTTTGATGTCTCTAAATCTTCTATTTCCTTAATTTATGCTCTTTATTGCTTCCTTCCTTTTATTCTCTTTATATTTCTTTATTTGGTTTCTTTTCTAATTTCTCGAACTAAATGCTTATAAGCTTATCACTTTTTGGCCTTTCTTCTTTTGTAATATATGAATTTGAATGCTATAAAATTTCCTTTGAATACAGCAGCCCTCAAATTTGGATGATGTCAGGGTAAAATTGTTCCTAGGTATTCATCTCCGTTCTTTCGGTTCAATCTTCTCCCACATATAGACCATATTTTTTATCTTGTGCTTTCTGATGACTTTAGGGTGATGATTTATATTTTTTAATCAGCTTTTTAAGTTATCTTCAGTGGGAGAATTTATTCAAATTACTTGGTCTGCCTTTACCAAATGGTGATGTGATGTGCTCTGCACAATTTTCTAATATAGGGATATACCGTAAGTTATCTAACTACTCTTCTAGTGTTAGATAATATAAATATCTAACAACGATCAATATACACATATATTTATTGCATTTCAGTTTTTTTCCTCCTTAAGACAGATTTCCATAAGCAGAAATACTGGGGAAAACATTTTTAGGTCTCTAGATAGTTTTGCAGTTACATTAACTTGCACTAGTCACTGGTATTTGAATATGCCTATTTCTTCCCAGCAGTAAGGACTCTTTTTGAACTACCCAGCTTATTTGACAGGTGAAAAGTATTCCACTGTTGCTCTAAAATGTTTTTATCTTACATTGTTGATAGGGATAAACATTTTTTGTTTACTACTTATTGGAATTTTTTATACCATTTGGGAATCCAATTGATTTTTATTTCTCTGCATGTTTATACAAGATATTCATAACTGGCTGTAGACTGTGGGGACACCAACCTTCTGCCTTCAAGAATTTGCTGCTAAATGCAAAGATCAGGGACACCTGGGTGGCTCAGTTGGTTAAGTGACTATCTTCGGCTCAGGTCATGATTGGGGAGTCCCAGGACTGAGTCCCGCACTGGGCTCCCTGCTCAGCAGGGAGTCAGCTTCTTCCTCTGACCCACCCCCTCTCACGCTCTCTCTCTCAAATAAATAAATAAAATCTTTGAAAAAAATAAATGCAAGGATCATGTTTCACCATCCCGGCGAAACTTCTGCATGCCTCTCCAGCAGAGGCTGTCAAAGGCCTCGCGTCAGTGAGTAGCAAGCTGGTCTTGCTTAGAGGGTCAGTGGCCTGACTAAAAACTGCCATTCATTCACTCATTCAATCTATATTGACTAAACTCCTAAAGTACTGACCTATAGTGGATGATGACTGAATATTTGCTGAAATAATGAGGGACAACCTGCATGGGTCAAGGACACCCTCATAGACCTGACAACCTAGTTGGGGGACAGACATCAAATGATCATTGAGAAAAATATATAATCATAAGCCGAAATATATGTAATGAAGAAAAAGTAGTCTACTCTATGACCAAACAGAATAGGATACCCAAGTGAGGAATGGATCAGGTTTAGGTGAGGGGGGGGGGTGGAGGGAATCACAGGTGGTCTATTTGAAGATGTGACATTTGAATTGAGACAAAGGATGAGAAACGGGTAACAGGAGTGGGGGAAGTGTGCTCCTTGCAGAAGAAATAGCCTGTGTAAATGTCCCATAGCGGGAATGACAGTGGAGAGTTGGCTGCCCTAATCTCAGTTTTCACATCCTTGTTCCTTGAGTCAGTGGGAGTATAGAAGAGGGAGTAGCAAAGATTCACAACTAGAAAAGTAAAGAAGAAATGAACTGAAGTTTTAAAAAGACTTAGAGCATAGCTCTAGGAACCACTACATGGCCTACTGCTAAGGCATATGCAAACAGAATTTTCTAAAACTAGAAGTCTGAACAGTGATACTGACAGGGCCAGTTGTTTTATATACAAAATAGTCTTGGCCTCAGAAAAGTCCTCATATTTATTTCTAAGCTGTTTCCGGGGCTGCTCCCAACTTAAGAAGATACAGCTTAACAGAAAAATATCAATCACACAGTACTAAACAGGATGCAGACTTTTTACCAAAATGTATAAAATCAATCATTTCACTTGGAACACACTTTTGGCACAAAGGCTGAGATCTGTCTTGGAAAATAA
Organism: Lutra lutra; assembly: GCF_902655055.1. Taxonomy (NCBI): domain Eukaryota; kingdom Metazoa; phylum Chordata; class Mammalia; order Carnivora; family Mustelidae; genus Lutra; species Lutra lutra. The sequence continues at coordinate 86,099,639 of NC_062290.1, forward strand.
AGTCATTTCAAATCTGCCTGGGGAAGCCAGACCAGTGAGCGTTCCCAAACACAGGACTCCTAAGCATGTTTGCAATGGACAAAGCAGGCATGGAGCGAGGAGGCCAACGTACTGTTCTCTCGGACCAAGCAGAACTCCCATGCGCTCTGGCTCTCCAAAGTGCTCTCCAGGTCCACGGCGACATTGGGCTCGCTCTGCTTCTCCAGGCGGTACTGAGGGCCTGGAAGATCAAAGGGGCAGGAGGAGGGGAGGAAGTCTGAAACAATGAATTTGACATTGAAAAAACACCACATACTGGCGAAAAGCTGATAAAGCACTAGGAAAACGGTGAAGTCTGTCTGAGAGGGTCTAGCTATCCAAGATGGAAGAGTTTGGGTTTTTTTTCCCCACAAGGTTTTACACAATTGTCTGTTCTATTATCAGCTCTCTTTTTGCTCAGCTCCCCCAAACAAGGTGAGAGGCAGATGGCTTTTGAGCTGGCTTGACTTGGAATTGCAACATGGCTACATGGGTTCTCAGATATCAGCAAGTAACCTACCGTCTCCGAGCCTCTGTTTCCTAATATGTAATGGGAGGGATACTTATACCTTAAGGATTACTCTGAAGATTACAGATGATACAGAAAAAATACTTAGTATGCACCTGCCTCCTAGGAGGCACTCCCACAGAAGTACTTATGAATAATCATTATATAATAATGAATAATCGATTATAAGCAGGAAGTATGTTCAGACGTCTAATATGATTACAGCCCAAAATCTTTTAAAAAATTTAAAAAGCAGGTGAGGTAAAAACAAACAAACAAACAAAAATCTCTGATTTCTGGGTGATGGTAATAGACAGTAGCTGCTGATTCATGTTTTTGTTGAAACATTCATGAAAACACAAAGACACCGGTTCAATAATACTGAAAACCAAGAATACTAGCTAGCCTGTGTCACACAGGGGGTTCTGGCAGATCTTAATAAAACACTGGGGCATTTTATACATTTATTCATGTATTTCTTTGTCAAGCCAAATGACAATCTTGTTCTTCTCAGATAACACCTAACGGGTCCAATGATCAGATTCAAAAGACTGCTCTTGTTGTTAATGGTTATTGAAAAGATTAGAGGTGTAAGAAACTGTCTTATTATTTTGACTATGAAAGGCGTGTTTGGTCAGACAGAGGGGAGGTGTAAGAGATCTGAGGAAAGTATCAGAGGCCTTCCAGGGCTCCCAGGCGGAACACATATTTTTAGATATGTTCTTCAGCTGTTGTCAACTTGTTATTCACATGCAGTACTACTCCTTCACTAGTTGGAGGCATTTCACTCACCTCCTCCATGTCATTCTCCTCCCCTATGTTCTACGTCCATCGAGAGCACTGTCATGTCATGTCAGTTTCATGGGACAGTCTATCTTTTCTCTAATTGGTATGTCATTAGCAAGTCTCAGAGTTCTCACACACACGAGTCTTTTGTACACTACATATAGCTCTTAAACTTTTGCTAAGTCAACAGTGCTCAAAACACTATCTGTTTACAAAAATACACACTCAGGAACCTACATAATTCTTATAAACTCTAATACACTATATACAGGCCAAGAGGGTACTGTATTTCAACATTATACAGTTAAATTTTCATTTCAAAAATATTTAGCAAAAAAAGGTATGTAAACACTGATAATTCCCAGTCTCCGATATCTGTCACCTATCATCGACTTTCGTCAATTACCAGGCATGTTTATTGCTGATTCCTGATATCCCCATACTCACTGAGGGAAAGTCATCACAGAAAAATCATGCCGAGCTGAACTTCCAGAAAACTTAACCGGTGAGAAGAGTTCTATGCACTCTCTCTTTTCTTTCCTTTCCTCTCCCAGCACTCACCTTTCATAGCTGTGGGCCTCTTCAAGCCCATTAGGGGAAGGGAGTCACTGCTGACCCTAGAGCACCTCTTTGTGAGACACGGGTCTGCTAAACAATTTTGGACTGCTCCATCCCCAGGACCTCCCAGCAACACAGTGTGCCAGACAGTGACAGCCACCTCTGTGAATTTACAGTACAAAGTTTAGCTGTAATAATTCACTTTTTTATGACAGCCCAAATTTGGGAACACCCTAAATGTAACAATAGGAGACTGGTTAAACAAAATATTATGAAAATCCATAAAGATATTAAAAGTGATGCTGCAAAAATGCTTAATTTTATAAAATATGTTTATAATACGCTACTTTATGAAAACAGCAAATTACAACACAGTATGTGCAGGAAGGCTACAATTGTGAAAAAAACATGTGTAAAGTCACAGGGGAAAAAAGACCGCAAGGTTATTTCCAGCATGTGAATAGCGCTTACACTGGATGGTGGGATAATGAGTGTTTTTATTTTTCCTTAGTGTTTTTCTGTACTTTTCACATTTCCTATAATAAATAAAGGCTAGTTTTATAATTTAAAATACATCATATATACTTGCAAGTCCTCTGATTTCTTACTATGCCATTTTTCTGAGGATACCATAATTATCACACACTGTGGCTTCTCTAATGGGTCTTTCATGTGATAATTTAATCAAAACCAGACATTTATCAGTTTACGTAGATCGCTATGTTCATCAAGTAACCCTGCAACCTAGGCTTACTTAGTTTGACTCTGAGCACAGTGTACAGGGGGCTGGGCTTCTCAAGCTGTCTGCCTACCTGAGAGCGGGGCTATAAATAAGCCACCACTTTCTTGATCGCTGGCAGCCAGGGCCTGGCTGCATGGCGATGTGTATCAGGCTGGTCTCCTTTGCACTCTTTCCTTCCAGGCTCTGCAGCTGCCTGGGAGACGTGAGGAGGGAAACCAGGGAAGGCAGGGAGTAGTAGGAAGGGTTTCTAGTCCTTAAACATGATGAGCCCCCTGTACCACTCTCAAAGCCATAACTGCCATCATTCAACTTTACTCTCATTTCTTGGGTCTTGCAGATATTTCTATTGAAATAGTTTGTTTCGTGAAAGTAGCTTTAGCATTTTCTCCTTGAAGCCTAATATGATGATGACTCTCACGTACTGAATGGCCATTCATTATATGCCAAGCATTCTGCATGTTACCTTGGTGTATGCTCCCAACTCTAAGAGGCAGATATTATTATTCCCATTTCACAGATTGGGACCCTAAAGGTTGGCAGGTTGAAGTAACTTGGCCAAGATCACAAACTTGGCCTAGGAAGTAGGGCAGGGGGAATAAAACCCAAGGGTCTTGGGCTCTAAAGCCTCTGTGTTTTAAATCTTTTTTCCTCTAGCAAATATAAATTACTGGCCAATTATAAAGAGGCCATTGTTTATACTGTAAGTATAGATTTTTGTAGATTTGTAGTTTCATTTGGGTTCTGAATCACTTAACTTGTGGTTTCTATAAATTCAAAATGAAAATGATCTGAAATAATTTATTTTAATGAAATCCATACATACTGATTTATCCTGTCCAACGGCTGTAACTTGGGTCCTTATGAAGACAGGGTCACCTTATTTTCCCCCTCTATCCAGAAAGACCCTCTCCCTCCATCTTTCCTTAAGAATATTCCTACGTGTGCCCAGTTTTGTCATTAAATTGAAATTTCGAGTGTCATTTTCTGCCCTGCTCTTCCATAAAAGCTGAAGACCAATTTGGAAACCCATTTCTGAGCTTAGCAAAGGACTGATGAGTCTTACTTTGGAGAAGGCAGGGTGGTTAAGCTGTAGATGAGACTTCAGATCGAAATCCAAATGGAAAACTGCCTCTTACAATATCAATTTCACTCCTAATTCTTGCCCAGGGGATAAAACATCTCACATAGAAGGACTGTTGCATGAATTTTCCTCTGAAAAAGCCAGATGGATAAGTTCAGGCCACATCATGTAATGAGAGGCAGTGTATGTATGAGAAACAATATAACCTGGTGGTTAGGGGCACAGACTTGGGGCCAGATTGCCTCACTCTACTCCTGGCTGATCAACTTAGCTGTATGACTGTGGGGCAACTCAGTATCTCTCAGTTTCTTCATCTCTAAAATGGGAATAATAATATCTCAAAGGCCTGAGGATTCAATGAGTTAACAGCTGTAAAGCAGTTAGAACAGTATCTGATACATTAATAGTGTTAGGTAAGTGTCAGCTATCCACCACAGCCGCCTCTTGAGACCATAACAATACTAAGAGATCATAACATAGCCGGGCTTGCTACTGTATGCCAGGTACTGTGCTAGGCCTTTTATACAGATGATCTGATTTGTCACCCTAGCATGTAAAGAATATGAATTCCATTTCATGCAAGAAGAAACTGGAACTAACAAAGGCTGAATAATGGGCATAAAGAAGGTCCCATAGGAAGCAGAGGAATGAGGATTCACAGCCGGGCTGCCCCAGCCTGTGCTCTGTAATACCTGCAGACCATACCGCCTCCCTCATAACAAGTTCTTAATAAACGTCTGGTGATGATAATCAAGACTATGACAGCCCAGACCCACTAGATCTATCAACCTACAGTCTCTATCAAATGCTTAATTTTCAGGCAGCTAACATGGGAGAAAAGAAAAAAGAGCAGCCAAAACCACTTTAGAAAGCAAGCTGTGAGGTCAGTTTCTATTAATATATTTTTGCCAAGGAAACGATTATATAAAATAAAAAAGTCTCCTTCACACTGAACAAGACATAGTTCTCAAGGCAACATCCACCTTTAGAAAGAGGTTTTAAAATGTCACAGCTGCGCATGAAGCCACATGCCCTCTACTTCACAGTGGATGTGGACACAAAAGGAAGATTCTGGGAAGCAGTTACTGCGCGGCAACAGGAAAACCTGCTTGGGCATTCCAATGATGTATTTATTGCAGTAATACCATGTCACCGGATGGTCTAGGAACAAAATACTGCTCTGGACACTTAGGGAGGGATCCAAGTTATAATACCCAGGCAGGATTTTTATGGGATTTTGTAAACCTGAGGCAAACGTCTCAGCACATAAGTTTCAAAGGAAATCTGAAGTATCCTTCGGATGGTGGATACATACATGGTCAGTCTGGCTTCCTCTATCCCTTCAATCCTTGACAGAAACATAAAAGGCTTTAGCACACAATTCCTTAACAGCTGAGAGCCAGCTGAGAGTTGAACTCCAGTGGGAAGCAAACGCAGAAGCCCAAAGAGAGACCACTGACTCAATCACTGTGCATCTTCCTTCTAAAGACACAGGGGAGAGGGGCACCTGGGTGGCTCAGTGGGTTAAGCCCCTGCCTTCGGCTCAGGTCATGATCCCAGGTCCTGGGTTCGAGCCCCACATCGGGCTTTCTGCTCAGCAGGGAGCCTGCTTCCTCCTCTCTCTCTGCCTGCCTCTCTGCCTACTTGTGATTTCTCTCTGTCAAATAAATAAATAAAATCTTTAAAAAAAAAAAAAGACACAGGGGAGAAACGTCCTTCAGACCTCACTCTCAGGAAAAAGCTGCATTTTCTTGGAGCAACTGGTTTGCTCTTTTGTATCTTTAGACAGCTTCACGTAACTCCTGTACTAACAGAGAGATTCCCTTTCTCCTTTGTGTGTGAGGAAGCTCAGCACTAAACTGTGATCCAACCGTGCTGACTGGGCCCGCACTTCTATGACAATTAATCCTCTGGATCTTTATTTTCCTTGTCCTTTTTTTTAAAAAAAATATTTTATTATTTATTTGACAGAGAGAGAGAGAGAGAGAGATCACAAGTAGGCAGAGAGGCAGGCGGGGTGGGGGGGGGGAAGCAGGCTTCCCGACGAGCAGAGAGCCCGATGTGGAGCTCGATCCCAGGACCCTGAGATCATGACCTGTGATGAAGGCAGAGGCTTAACCCACTGAGCCACCCAGGTGCCCCCTCCTTTTCCTTTCATGTCGTCTTTCAACTTATGTATTTTTATCCTATTATAAGGAATGTATATATTCCAAGTGCTCTCTGGATTGAAGTGAGATATAAATGAATTACCTTTTCACTATTATTGCTGAGTACGGGAACAAGTTTGAGGACCACCTGTCTGAAGAAAAATGATAGAGTCAAAAGTTGAATACTTCCATGGACGTGCCTTCATGTCCGTCATTGTCCATTCACCAGCGTAAAGTGCTGCTTTAATCTATTAAAATCTACTACTATTAAAATCTATTTAAATCTACTAATTTAAAGGGCTTCTTATAGCCAGAAAAAGATGAAGTATGAGCCAGTAAGAGGAAAGGCCGGATTCTGAGCAGAAAACTCCATGCACCCTCTCAGGGAGTAAGAGGGCCAGATACGCATTCTGGGAAAGTTACTTAGCTTCTGTGTATCTTCTCATCTGTAAAATGAGGATAAAAGAACCTCTCTCAGAAGGCTGCTGTGAAGATGAAATGAGACAATCCTTGATTCCTTCAGCACAGTACTCAGTGATGGCACCCACGACTGCTGCTAGGACCGGCTGGAGCAGGGCCGGCTGACATGAGGTGCGGGTGGACCCCTAAGCCAAGAATCCCAACAGGCTAACAGCCCCATTAAGGGAAGATACGGGTGGCAGGGAATGCTGGCATCAAACAGATGTCATATCCTTTCTCATGTGTGTCCAAGGTAGGGCTGCAAGGTGGGAGAGGGTGCGTATCTATTTAAAGATTTTATTTATTTATTTGTCAGAGAGAGAGCACGCACAAGAAGGCACAGTGGCAGGCAGAGGCGGAGAGAGAAGCAGGCTCCCTGCCAAGCAAGGAGCCCGATGTGGGACTTGATCCCAGGACCCCGGGATCATGACCTGAGCTGAAGGTAGCGGCCCAACTGAGCCGCCCAGGCGTCCCTAGGGAGCATACCTATTTAAACAAGCTTGCTTTCAATCTATAAGACTAGAGACTTGTTCAGCAGCCAGGATTCCTACAGTTCCCTAAGCTCAGGCTCAATGAATATAATCTAAAAATGATGAGTAAAGGTCACAGAGCCAATGGTGGCAGCGTAGATATCAAAGGACAGGCAATGTTACAATGCCATCCACACACCCATACAACAAACCTATCAACAATGACCCAGCCACAGAGATGAATAATCAGTAATTCCATCCCTCAAGGAGGCTGGGAGAGGTGGCAGGACACACAGGAGCAGGTATTATCCAAAGGGCCCAAGTCAGCGCTTGTCCTCAGGCAGGGTTGGATGAGGTGCTGTGTTAGCACAGAAGAGGCAAACGAGGTGGAAACATCTGAGCACAGTCTTGAAGGAGGACTCAGGGCCAGTGAAGGAGGAGAAGAACTGCATTTCTACAGAGGGAACAGCATGTCCAAAACCAAAGAGGTACTAAAGAGCCCACAGGGACCAGGAGACATTCAGTGTGGAAAAGGCCTCAGTTCTGCTGGGGCACGGGGGTAAGAGCGTTGGGATACTTGGCCCAGACTATCGGTCAAGGTCTGTTGGTCACAGATGCTAACAGAGCAGGGAGGTGACATAATCAGCTTTACACTGTGTTAAGATTCTTCTAGGGACACTGTGGATAATGGGTTGGAGGAGACTGGTGGCAGGGAGGCCCATTCGAGGCAAACTGTGCCAAGCCGCACTTGCTCTATGGCAGGGGCTGGCAGAATCCTGAGTTCCTCACTGAAGCCAAAGCCGCCACTGACAAGCTGATGCTGTCAATACAGAGCTCAGACCCAACATCAGCTATTCTGAAATGTCTGCGTTTAGTGTCAGTGCCATCGCTTATAACTCTTCCTCTAGGGGAGACTATAATCATTTTCTGCTTGATCTTAATGTAAGCACTGAATTATATTCAAGTGATAGCCACTGTAGCTTATACTCCCTCTGAGGCTCAGATTGGATAATTTGGAATTTAAATAATAAAAGAGGAACAAGCTGACATGACAATAAGGTCACACTTTAGCCTCTTCTGAGCCAATACACAATTTGCTCTCAGTGAAACAGCCGAATATAATCAAATTAAATACAATTCCTATTACAAAAGAAGAAAGACCAAGGCTGTTCCAATAAACCAATTCTCCTGCCTAGTTAAACTGCAAAACCTTCAGGAAAGGTTTTGAAAGCATGACCCATCAGTTCTAATTTTTAAAACTTATCCTTTCAGTCAAGACTAGAAAAAGGCCCATTCCAACTTTTATCTTTACTACAAAGTGCTGTTATCTTGGCCTGATGTCAGGAGCTCTATCTCTCTTTCTGCTGACAAGCAGAGACGAGAAAGATAAGATTGGAAACGAATCTCACTTCTCTGAGTAAATAAATAATCAATACTCATCTAAATGTAAATGAGAAGGGAGCCCCCTCTGATAACAGCACTCTTATCAGAGAGCCAATTTTCTTCAGACATTTGGCCTCAACCAAATCACCATCATTCAGCCCCAGCCTAATGGCAAAAAATCGTAACTAAATTGAACCGATCACCAGAGATCAACTAAGTTCGGCCCTGGCCACTTCAGGTTCAAATGTTTGGGAATGCAATTTTGCCCCCATTAACTTTCAATAGCAATGAAGAACAGACTGGTCAAGGGGCCAGTCTGTGCAACAAACAAAGCCCAGAACAGGGGTCGCCGGGAGGATGAGGAGGAGTGGGCCTAAGTGTTTAAACAAGGCCAGAACTATGGCCAACCCCAAAACCATGCAGGGAAGGCTCCTGCCTTCCTGGTGGGGAGACGGTCTTCTTTCCTCTAGTCACAGGCTTGGCTGAAATTGAGAAGACATTTAATTTGCCTGATGATGATGGTTAAAGTTTACTAAAACAGATGTAAATAAAGAAAAAAAAGAGAGATATTAAAAAGCTACAGTAGCTAAAAATAACCTAACGTTCAAATGATCAATTTCCTCCAAGTAATTTGTATCAGACTTACATCTGACCCAGCAGTGCCGCACTGACCTGATTTTACTGAAATAAGACGCCGTCTACAAGACAAATCACTTTAAAACCACTGCACTGGGGTTTCCATTTCTTTGCTGCAAGACTCAATTCACTGCTGATGAGAGTATTGGGGAAATTATGACCATTATTGATAGGACAGCAAAACCACTTTTACACAGTAGTCTTCAAGTTGACAGAAAGCTTGTACTGGACCATTAATGAAGGTGTCAGCCAGAATCAGAAATTAAAGACAAAGGCTGGGAAAGACCTAATTTTTAGAGCATGTTAAGGACACCAGACAAACAGAAAAAAGCAGACATCCGTTATCTTAAGAGTAATATGGCCAAAGCAAGGATCTGCTGAAGGGCAGGCTGCTCTCCCTACAATTAGGGAAAGGAAATGTCTCTTTTTTGGTCTGGCCCTTGGGCTCACTATCTGCTCTAAAATCTTTATTAGCCAAAGGAGGCCATGACTGTGTAGGACAGAACAATTTTTGAGTAGTTTTGATGAGTTTTACCGTCTCTGCTCCCACCGAGTACTAACCCCAGAAGGCGGACATGCAGTGGTTAGACAATGGTTTTGGAGTCAGAAAGAACTTGATTAAAATATTGGCTTTTTTTTTTACAAGCTATGTGACACTGGGCACATTAGCTGATCTAAACATTTGTGGAGTAACTGCAAAGATAATGTGTAACATGATGTCTAGGACATAATAAACACTCAATAAATGTTGACTGTTATACTGCTATCCAAATTTAACAAAATCATCAATTTGCCCATTTTTAATACAACAGTGAGCAACAGTGAGGACTTTCCTGGCCCTTAACAAAAGCACTTTACGTGCATTAGCACTCTGAATCATTAAACTCTATGAGGGAGGCCCCATTGTATTCCTCATTTTATAGAGGCCCTCATTTTATAGAGGGGGGAAAATGTGGAGCGGTTAAGTCATGTGTCCACAGTGTGGCCAGGACAAGAATCCAGGTGTGTGTTTCCAGAGCCTATGCTCTTAACTGCACTAACATGCCATATTCCTGAAAGAGCATGCTATAATCTTCTTGATTTAGGGATTGAGAAGAAGAATTATAAGGTTGAGATGATTTATTGGCTCAGAAAGGAGTAAAGGAGTTGGGTGGGAAATGAGGTGGGAAGAAATAAAGTAGTTGGTCTTATGGGGCTCAAAACTGAGGCCTCCCCCAGCCCTCACAGCAGACACCTATCCCACGGACACTTAAACACCAACTGCTTGCCCTAAGTTTTTTGGGGTGGAAGGGGACCTTTTTCTAAGTTAAATGATTTACAGAGTTACTGCCTCAATCCACAGTTCTGAAAGTATGATTTCTTTAGGGTTTAACTATACCCATTTCTAGTCTTGTTACAACTTTTTTATTGCGATAGAAAACATTTACTGGAAATATGTTACTGCTATTACCGGGTCATAAAATAAAAAGAAAAATAGTTTATGTATTGCCATCATTTCCAATCATCAATCAGAAAGTGCCAAGAGGAGGAAAGGGAAGGGCGTACAGCTGAGATTTCCTTCTTTGTGTAGAAGAAAATGCAGGAGCATCATAATTCTTTAGAACAAATTTCTTCTTGAAGACCCAGTCTCACAGATGGGCTCCCGGGAGGAGTAGGGAAGCACACCTTTTGGCATCTCCCCTCCTCTCTGCAGCCCTGCCCAAATGTCAGAATCAAGGGCTCTTTCTCTGCAACTTCCTTGGGGCCTTGCTTCTCTCAGTGTATTGAGCATGCTGGATTAGAAGCATTTCTATTTGTCATTGTTTTCCCCCCACTCCCACAAATCTTTGAGGATGAGGATGGAGGGGCTTTTAAATAAAACCACCTCTATATTCCCAGAGCTCTAGCACAGCAACAGGCTCTTTGTAGGTGCTCAATAATCTTTGTTCAAAGAATGACTTCAACAAGGTGGCATTTAAAATTGAACAACCTTGACTCTTGACCCAACAAAAGAATCTATCCTGAGAAGCATTACTCCAAGTACACAATGATGTATGTTCAAAGATGTTCACTGCAGCAGTTTTAAAATAAAAAATTGCACAGTCTGAATATTCTCCAGCAGGAAATGATTAAATAAAGGACGGTATATCTATACACTGGGATGTTATATAGCTGTTAACAAAATAAGCTAAATTAATAAGACATGGGAAGATTTCCATGACACATTATTAAATTTAAAAAGATACAGAATGTATAGAGTATGCTCCATATATATATGTGTGCATATATATATATACATACATACATGTATGTATATATATATATATATACATACATGTATGTATGTATATATGTATATATATATATTAGATTTTATTTATTTGACAGAGAGAGACACAGTGAGAGAAGGAAAACAAGCAGGGTGAGTGGGAGAGAGAGAAGCAGACTTTCCACCAAGCAGGGAGCCTGATACGGGGCTCGATCCCAGGACCCTGGGATCATGACCTGAGCCGAAGGAAGATGCTTAACAACTGAGCCACCCAGGCGCCAGAGTATGCTCCATATTAATAAAGTAAAACTCCAACTATATATATGCATTTACGTGTGTGTGTTTGTTGAAAATTGTTGAAAACACACACACACACACACACAAAATCTGGAAGGCTATCAGCCAAACTGCTCTCATGGTTACTCTGTTAACTAGAATTACCTCCATGCATTGGATGGGATAGTAGCAAAGACAAAGGCTTTTGGTTTCTTACTTCATATCTCTATCTTGTTTAGATTTTTGACAGTGGTATACATAGGTATTACTTCTGTCATTAAAAATCCAATTCTAAAAAAAAAACCACAATAAGCAATCTGAGAGGTGATTCCAGCTAGGTCAGACTATGGACTATGTCCTCTGGACTCCCCTCTCACTATCTCTGGCTTCTCACAGGTAATGGGGGCTCAGTGGCTGCTGGGGAGACACCTAAGCAGCTGGGGGCCCAGGAACAAAAATGGCATAGAGTCTCTTCAAGGGATTCCCATGTCCAGAGTTAAGGCATAGGATGGACCACAGAAGCTTCCAGAGCTGCCCAAAGGAGTTGAGCAGTACAGGTAAAGAGGACTGGAACATCTGAGGCCAGGCTGCTGGCACCCACAGGCCCGCAGAGAGGCCATGACTGCAGATCATGAGTCAGACTGTCCACCTGACAACCTCCTCTATCACCTTAGTCTAGAAAACTATGCCTGCTCTGTCCTCCACCTGGGTTCTAGATGGGCTGTGGAAAACAAAGGGTGACTCCATACTGTCTCTGTCTGCCCTATTCATTCTCCCTCTAAGACAGTCCTGATACCTCCACTCAGGCTTTGAGACAAGAGGCAGTATGTTCGGAGTCCCTCCCTGTAGCTTGGGAGGGTGGGAAGAAAGTCTGGATTTGATCCTTGCCCTAAACTTAGTAATGTGTGTATGTGTCCGTGTATATGTGTGTGTGTTCTAGGGAGTGCCCTCCAAACCCTGCTGACCCCAACACATTTGAGAAGGTCTAGTGGTTATGAGCCACACTGCTCAGGTTTGAATTCCCAGCTCCACCACTTACTAGCTGTGTGACCCTGGGCAATTACTTAATGTTTTTATGCCTTGCTTTCCCACCTGTAAATGAGGGATAATAACAGTATCTCCCTCTTCTTCTTCTTCTTTTTTTTTTTTTTTTAAGATTTTATTTATTTATTTGACAGAGATCACAGGTAGGCAGAGGGGCAGACGAGGTGGGGCGGGAGGAAAGCAGACTCTCTGCTGAATAGAGATCCCAATGAGGGGCTCGATCCCAGGACTCCGAGATCATGACCTGAGCGGAAGGCAGAGGCTTAACCCACTGAGCCACCCAGGCGCACCAGTACCTCCCTCTTAAGAATTGTTCTAAGGACTCCACAGATCATATGCCTGGGTTTCTGCTTCTGCTGTCCAAGCTTCACCGGGCGGGGGGTGGGGTATGATTCTTCAGCAGAGGCTGGAACCTCTAGAGGTCTGCCAAACTGGTCTCATCTCCCTCCCTTCCCACCTCCCACCTAATGATACGGTAATCCAGAAATATCCTCCGAACCATGCTGTTTCAACCCTCTGTGCTCTGCTCATACTGCTTCCTCTGTCTGAAGTAGTCTTCCCTTCACTTCACATCGCTGGTCCTCGCTTTCCCCTACTCAAGAAGTCAAAGCTGCGTGCGTACCACTGCCTCCGCACTTCTCCATGCAACCCACACTAGGAAGGTCTCTGGTTGGGCCTGTCTCTCGTACCAGCTGTATGCAAAATGCGGGTGGAGTGCAGACTCAGGAGCTCTGCGCTCATGGGGCAGCCACGGCAGGAGGGGTGCTTCAGTGTCTATTGGGTGACTAAGCGGAAACTCAGCCCACTTGACCACCACCCTGACTACCTACCTCGTCCTCCAGAGGGGACTTGAAGTTCCACTTCCAGCTGACTCCAAATGTCCCCATAGACTGGACAATCACTATAGAGCCCCAACTCTGACTGGGTTTCCTGGGGATGGACGGGGCTGGTGGAGATCTGTGCTGCTTTGGGCACTGGCTAGAGAATGGAAGACCACACCTGTCAGGGGCCAATCCCATCCGCATCAGTTCAGTTCCCTTCCCTAGGCCTGCCTTTTCTCACAAGAGCAACCTGTCCCAATGTGCTTCCTATCAGAGTTCTCTGAGCTATAACACACAGCCTAGGAACCCACCACTGTCAGAACAAGAAGAGATAAGGCATGGATAACCCAAGTGGAGAAGTCTGGAAGCTTCTGGATAGGAGCTTCCCACACACCACTCCAGGCAGAGAGAGTGCTGAAGGGACAGAGGAATGCTCATAGTCCATATCCTGTCACTACCCAGCTGGCACGAATGTACTTCCCTTTGGAGAAAGGAGGCCTAGGATTACTTTTAAAAAAGAAACATCTCCCCCCTCCACTTTCAAATCCAGGTATCACTTGTTACAGAGGATGGAAACCTTTAACACTGTCCCTTAGCATTCAATTTTTCAATCTAATCTGTTTCTCTTAACTTGAGTCACTGTGACATTACCAAATTTTACGTACAGTTATCTGCTACTCTGTAAAGAAATACAGATGGTTTTTGTGGAAATAAACAGTCATTTATTTTAAACAATTGCAAAATAGTTTATGGAAACCAGTGGAGTAATGCATTCAAATAAATGCCAAAACCGGTTGATGGGGAGCCAGGGTGCTAAATCACACTGCTGAGGAATTCAGCTGTGGGGAACAGATAGTAAATCCAGAGTGACAGAATTTCCCGTGATGGCAAAGGTTTCTGACATCCAGTCCAGTACTCAAAAACCACAGCAGTTCAAACCCATTTTCCTTAACACAGCCTTGACAGCCAGCAAAATTAGTGAATTTAGTCACAAACACCTAAGGACAAAAACAAAAGAAGCAAACAAAAAAGACTTCATTTGTCTGTAGCCTTTTCTGAGCTGTAAAAAAGTGGTGATTCCAACCTAAGTCAATGGAGAGCATGCTTAGGGCCAACTGTTTTCAATCAGCAGACTTTGTTATGATACAGTGGAATCTGAAGACTTCTATTCAAATCTGCTCATGCCGGAGACTTGCCTGGGTAAACTACAGCTCTCAGAACCTCGGTCTCTGCCTCTGAAAATGAAGAGAATAGTTGCATGTGCTTGACAGGCTACTGAGCGAAAGCCGTGAGGCACCAAGAGTGACTGTGTTCTCTCAACGGCTGGGTGCCACTGGCCCCGGTAAAGGGGCTGTAACCCTGGGTGGGACAACAGTCTGCAGGGCCTCACAGGGGCTTCCATCAACTCTCCAAGGAAGTACCACTGACAATAAGTGGCTCAGGCCTGCCTTTGCAGGAGTGAAGAGAGCTCCAAGCACTTAATTGATTCTAATTTCACACGAGAACCAACTACAAACATATTAACCTTCTCTACTCAACTAGCTCTTTTTCCTTGTCATTGGGTTTCCAGTGATACTGGATTATTTCAGTTGTCCATCAAACATTTACTGAACCCACCCTGTGCTAAGTCCTGGGGTAGGCACTACCGATACAAGGACCATTTGAGCCCCAAAGATTCAGAGTAGTGAACAGGGCACTCACAAGTCTGGAATACTTCTTACTCAGCCTTCCCTCCTTGTTGATAGGAAGTCAACTCCCAAGTTCCAAAGACTCTACCCATTTAATACATCACCCTTGCATTGCTTATCGTCCAGCCCCCAATAATGGTGTTCAACTCTTCTCCTGGCCTCCAGCCATCTATTCTTTATCCTATTGTCAGAGGGTGCTCTCTTAAGGTTACCACCTCCATGCTTAAAATCCTTTCACAACTTCCTTAGCCTGTTCTCCTGACCTTCTATCCATCCTAATTGTCAGACTATGTCCTCTGTGAGCCAGCCGAACTGGTCTCCTCACTGCTCAGTGCAAAGTATCATGGAGTATCATAGAATAACCATATCATGGTTATTCTCTAAGTCTTATCTGGCCTCTAGGACCCTTTGCATATGCGTTTCTCTGTCTGACCCCCATGACAACATCAGGACCTACCAGATTCCCAGAACAGCCTGCTTCCTTTCCTCATAATAAGGAAAGTCCTACCACTTAATGTTCCTCTCACCTGCAGGTTCTGCTTCAAGGCAAGATTTCTGCAATTTAAAGCCAACCCAAAACAAGACTTCCTTTCTTTAATCTGGCCTTGACCTTCAGGTCTCATTCAGATTAAGTAAACTTGCCTCCAGCTCAGCCCTGCCCAGAATCCTGCTCTGGGCTTAGTACCCTGCTGGGTTCTTAGTGTGCCTCTCAGAAAACTGGTCCTGCCCTTGATGCCACTTACCTGCCTGGATCTCTCTGTGTATAAGTTGCACATGTAGTTTCCCTGAATTCAACTAGAATTGTTTGGTAAAAATGAGGAAAAACAGAGAGTGAAGAATGACCAAAAGAACAATTTAAATAGTTTGTAGAATCTCCCTTGCCATGACTCTCAGTGATCCAGTGAACCCCAAGAGTGAATTGTGAGGGGGGGGGGGAGTCACTCATCTTTGCAGTTATAGAGCTTGGCAAATGTCTGATGAATGACTTACTGAATTAATTGGGTGGATGGCAGTATCTGTTTTGTAGCTCCTCTTATAGTGTGAACGTCTTTCTGTGACAAGTACTTTGATTTTAGCATTTAAAGATATGTATTTTTAGTTTCATTGGTTCTCATCCTAGAAAAAGAGGTTAGCCATGTTGGACTTAATGAGAAAAACTATAGTATGCTGGCCTCTGACAGGCATTTTTTTTTTAAATAAATATTTTAGTTATTTATTTGAGAGAGAGAGAGAGAGCATGAGTAGCGGGATGGGCAGAGGGAGAGGGAGAAGCAGAGTCCCCACTGAGCAGGGAGCCTGCTGTGGGACTCAATCCCAGGACCCTGGGATTGCGATCTAAGCCAAAGGCAGATCCTTAACTAACTGAGTCACCCAAGTGCCCCTGACAGGAATTTTAAAAGGGATTTTTTTCTAGAGGTAATTTTGACAACACGAGTTTTGCTCACCTGTTGCCTTTGTGCCCTGACCCTGCGTGGAACACAGCTCTCTGTATTTCCGTCCCTGGATGCTGACCATCATCTGCTTTCCTGGTCCCTGGTGTCTGGACCTGCAATTTCCCCTCAGTTGTGTTCTTAGGCATCAACTGCCCATCTGCCTTTTTCCCTGTTTGGGGGGAATCAGACCCTTCAGAGATCATTTCCACCTGCCAACTCAGCTCTTCTCTGCCTACCCATCCACTTTCCAACCACCACTGTACCAGCTAGCGCTGTGTTTCAAGGCGGGAACACAGGCGTAAGCACTTTTCTTACTGCTAGTACCCTGTCTGGCCCCATAATAGCCATTTGGGCTCCTGCTTCAATAATTTCCCCTGGACTGGTAGGACCATAATGGCATGGTTCAAATCCCAGCTCCACGAAGCTTTAAGACCTTGGGAAATTACCTAAGTGCTCTAAGCATTGTTTCTTTATCTCTAAACTGGGGATGATGATAATTTCTAGAGTATGAAGTTGTTACATGGGTTAAATGAGATAGTAACAATGTAAAGCACTTAGTCTGGCCGGCGGTAAGTGCTCAGGAAATAGCAGCTATTTCATACTATATTAGTACAATTTTACACATTTCACCATGTTCAACTATGAATCTATCAAATTGGCAAGAAGCTAAGTTATAGATCCTATTTTAAACCAATTGTGACTGACAACCCAACATGTTAAAATATGCTTCTCCTTGTGCTAAACACACAAAACAAAAAGGTAAAAGCAATGGAAAAAAGATGGCCGCAGAGGAGGTAGAGAGTCGTGGCTGCCAGCCATTTTCCTTCCTGGGAGTTTCCTTCTTGTTACATCTATTATCTGGGAGCTGGGCTGCCCTGCTGGCTTTCCATTTGCCTTGCTAATAACAGTAAATCCAGCAGCTTCCACGGCAGCTCCTGTCTCCTTCAGCTGACTCCGAGGCCAATCAGCATTTCCTCTCTCCTAATGTCAGATGTTCCCTGGGAAGTCCTGCTGAAGAGAAAATTTATGACAAAAGTTTCTCCAGCTTTTAACCCTTCTGCCTATCCAGCTCCAGATGCAGAGCCTCCAGAGGAATGCTAGGTCATTCTTACATGTGCATACCTATGTTCTCACTGAGGCTTTGCTGCTCTGACAAGGGGCCTCAGACCCCTGGAAAAGCTCAAATGAGCAGCTGGGCAGACAGATGCACACATTCTGGGCCATACCTAACATGGGCTAAATTTGAGCTGGGTTCCTTAGTAGCTAGGGTCTCTGTTGAGTCAAAGCAGTCATACGCCTAAAAAACAAAGTGTTATATCACAAAATTGTGATATGGCTGGGTTTCATAACAATGAAATTGAAGAGAGGGGATAGGACTAACATTTATTGAGTAATAAAGTAATAACAGCTAAGTGTTCAGTGTTTCACACGGATTTCTATTTAATTCTAACTACAGTGCTATGAAGACGACAGTGTTCTTATTTATAGATAAGGAAAATGAAGTTCAAACAGGCTAAGAAACCTCCTAAAGAGCTAGAAAGAATAACAGAAGCCAAGAGTAGAACCAGGGAGATGTTTCTAGAACATCTAAGGTATTAAGCTCCCACAGTTAAGACTACCAAGCAACTGTGACTTTATTTTACTAAGGAGCAAAATAAAGCAAGGAACTCAGAGAGGGAGAATGACCTGACCAAGGTTACCCAGCTAGGAGTGGTGGGGCCAGCGTTGAGCCAATAGAGGGAGCACAGTCTTCTGATCCACACCAGTAATCCCTGAAATAAACCCTCCAAGGGCTGCGGAAGATGAGACAGCACGGATTTAGGCGTTGAGGACACAAGGGGGTGGCACTGCACGGTCTCTGTAGCTAGAGAGAGAACAATGGCTGTCGGCTGAGAAGCAGGCTCTCTGGCAAGGGCGGCAATGGTGCGGCAGCCACTGCCAGCCCCCACAGACCTTCTGTTCTCAGCACAGAGGGGTCTCATCGCAGGGTTTTCATTTTAAGTAAGTTTGAATCTTTGTGGATAGCTACGTTCTAGCTCAATTGGCTTTTCCTTGACCTCCTCTCCACCTTTCCACAGAAGTTAGATGATACACTTAACCAGATTAGTGATTCAGTAAACTAATTTTTGTCCCAATTTGGAAAAAAAAAAACAAAAAAACAAAAACAAAAAACCAGAATGTCAAAATGTACATGTGACAGCTGTTTGGAACTCTAATGTTATGGAAAAGCAGCTGTTTTCATTTATATTTGAGATATTAGTCATTCTTAGGATGGGACAAGAGTACTCAGCTAATAGCTTGTGCTTTAACCTGCGGAGAAAATAGGTCACAGAGACAAGATGTTGGCAAAATCACACTATAATGGTTATACTCATCTAACATACTGGTCTTAAAAGGTTTGGAGATGTTTGCAATGGGAAGCAACTATTTAATAACGGCATTCTCACAGAAAACTGACATCCACACAATAAAATGGATTGTGGCTTTTAGGAGAAAGGAAGTTACCAAATAAAGTCCATGTGAGCAAGGGAAAGAATGAAATCTTTCTAAGCTCTAGAATTTGAAAGTAAGCAATCTTCTTTTTTTTACAAATTTTAAAAACTATTTTTACTTTTCGCAAAGGAACATGTATAGTTGACTCCTTTTTTTAAACATCTTAATTTTATTGAATATTTTCATGTTCCAAGATTCATCGTTTGTGCACCTCTTACACTGTGTAGTTGACTCTTAAACAACACAAGGGTTGCGGCACTGATCCCCCACATAGCCAAAAATCCAAACTTAACTACTAAGAGCCTACTGCTGACTGGAAAGCTTACCAATAACACAAGAGTTGATTAGAACATATTTTATATGGTGTCTGTATCACACATATGTATATGTTATGTTTTATATACCATATTCTTACAACAAAGCTAAAGAAGATGTTAAGAACATAAGGAAAATACATTTATAGTACTGTAAAAAATCTGCACATAAGTGGACTCATGCAGTTCAAACCCGTGTTGTTCAAGGGTCAACTGTATATACAGTTTTATTTTTTATTATTTTATTTTTTTTCCAGTTCAAAAAAGGTGTGTTTTTTTAAAAAGATTTATTTATTTATTTAAGAGAGAGAGAGAGAGAGAGAGAGAGATCACAAGTAGGCCGAGAGGCAGGCAGAGAGTGAGGGAGAAGCAGGCTCCCTGCTGAGCAGAGAGCCCGATGTGGGGCTCGATCCCAGGACCCTGAGATCATAACTTGAGCCGAAGGCAGAGAGGCTTAACCCACTGAGCCACCCAGGCACCCCAAAAAGGGTATTTTTATTAAAGCACAGGGATAGGACCTGCGGGCAGCTGCTGTATATAGAAGTAAATAATACCACAAGTCCTATAGTGAAAAAGTTAATTCCCTGCATATCTCTGAATCCCTTCTTACAGGCAATCACTTCAAAAATTTTTGGCTATTTCTTCTGGTACTCACCTTCTTATTTTTTTATTAGCATTCTTACTCAGCTTTTTTTTTTTTTTTTTTAAAGATTTTATTTATTTGACACAGAGAGAGAGATCACAAGTAGGCAGAGAGGCAGGCAGAGAGAGAGAGGGGGAAGCAGGCTTCCCGCCGAGCAGAGAGCCCGACTCGGGGCTCGATCCCAGGACCCTGAGATCATGACCTGAGCCAAAGGCAGAGGCTTTAACCCACTGAGCCACCCAGGCGCCCCCTTACTCAGCTTTTAAAAAAATGATTATAAATATCAGATAACACATTTTAACTTCTGCTGTAGGAGATAAGGAATCTGCGTGAGCTCTACCTTTCACACACAAAAAAGCCGTGCTTTGGAAAGGAGTTTGCTTTAATTTTCTTTTTCTGGAATAGAGTTTTTGCAGTAGCTTCTTCCTGTTGGGCACCCTTACTTGATTATCATTGCTTAAAATGTCTGTTTTTGCTATATCCCACTGGCTCCCCAAGGACTCATTAGAGATTCATGTCTTGGGAACCCGGGAGGCAACACTAATTTCAACTGATGTGCACTGTGTTTCATTTTTAAGACATTTACATTTTCACTCGATGATTTAATTCTCAGAGGAAGTTTGATCTCCAATAATCAAAGTGCAGTGACTCTATTCCCGAACAGGAAGTGGGTGGCCTTGGGCCTGGGCTGGCAGGGAGCAAAGCAGCTGTGGGCTGCAGATTGGCTTTCACTGTTTCTCCTTTGCTCGTTTCATAAAATATGTTAGTCACCATCTCCAGGCCAGCTAGAGTACTGGCAAACAAAAAGGAACCTGTTCTTCCCAAAGGACTTTCACTGTACTCAAAGGAAAGCTCAATTCCCCCCATCCCAAAGGAAAAGGAGGGTCCTCATCCTTTTCCTTGGTAAGGTACATAACAACATCCGGCAAGATCAATGTATTAGGAACTCACCAGGGCAGGCCCATGGTGCCTCTGATGCAAGGCTGAGTGGCTAAGGGACAATGTTCCCTCTAGCAGTTTCCAGGGCTGAGATACAGCCTGTACCCCTTAATTGACGCTGTTGCTCTGGGTGTGATGAGTCACTCACTGCTCACGAATTCATCCAGCCATCACTGTCCTGTCCACGTCTCCCTGCATCAGGGAGTGATGTTGGTAATCGAGTAGCAGCAGATGCGTGGAAACTTGCTAAAGTGGAAAGACTGAGGTAATGCCCGATCGTGGAGGCAAGAGGGACTCCTTTCGGGAGGAGCGCTCACAAAACTGGAGACTCAAAGTTGTCCTTTTAGTTGGAAAATGGACAGTCTAAAAGCCAGAAGGGAGTATCCCTATCAAAAGTACTTGCTGGGGACGCCTGGGTGGCTCAGTTGGTTAAGCAGCTGCCTTCGGCTCAGGTCATGATCCCAGCGTCCTGGGATCGAGTCCCGCATCGGGCTCCTTGCTTGGCAGTGAGCCTGCTTCTCCCTCTGCCTCTGCCTGCCACTCTGTCTGCCTGTGCTCACTCTCGCTTCTCTATGACAAATAAATAAATAAAATCTTTGAAATTAAAAAAAAAAAAGTACTTGCTGGGTGGTCTGTTTTTATTGACTATCTACCCCACTAAAATGAGAGCTGAGAGCAGGCCCTGCCATCCTTATACACTAACTAAAATGTAGCAGAGACCCCATAAATATTTACTGAGTGATGAGTCTGGATTTGGATACACTGTACTTGAGGATTTTTTTTAGACTTAAATCATACTTTGTCTTGCTTTTATCTTAATTCACATTGTTCTATTAAATGTAGTGTCCAAAAAAAAAAAAAAAAAGGGAAGCTGGTGTTCTGTTATGATTTAATATTTCTATGATCCAGTGATGACAGTTTTGGGGAAGATTGAGGAGCTCCAATAGACCACCCTGTATCTTCTGTAGCACTTGGGCTTTAATCACATCTCTCTGACTTTCTGTTTGAAAAACTGGTTTGATGGCACAGTAAAATCTATCCACCTTGCTGACTGTGATCAGTAGCTAGGTAATGAGAAGTAGGGGCTGATACTTCCTTTCCCCAGACCTGCCTCCCAGTGCCACTCCAATGCCTTTTCCTGATTTTAAGTCATCTCTGTCTCTGGGTACTACTGTCACTGTAAGACAGAAGAAATATCCTAACTGATTAGCTATTTTTCTTCTTCTTTTCTTAATGCATTTAAAGGCATTGTAGAAAGTACTGGTATTTGTAGCTTACTCAAAAAGGAAAAACTCCTTGTGGAAAGTTGTCACTGTAATTGTTAAAACTGCCTTTTAAACTGTGTAAGGGAGGAAGACTGGCTCTAGTGTCACACCTCTGAAAACAGTGAGATAGAAGTGGGGTGTCTCAGGTCTCTGGGCTGGTCTGAAAGAGGTCTTCTAGGAGACTGTAGCTCATATAAAGTGATAATTTTTCACGAAAATGACCAAACGCAGCCTTGGCAGAGGAAGAGTTTTCCTTACAGCTACTAACAGGATAAATTCATGAATAGCCTGCCTGAAGAAACAGGCCGTCTGCTTCCTCTGGGGGAGACAAAGACTCTTCATGGAGAGTGTAAGGGGCAGACACAGCACTCCAAACCTCCCTGTAACTTCTGTAATCATTCCTCAAAAATCACACAGATGTTTCATTATATTTCCTCTTTTAAATGTTTTCTAAGAAGCAGCAACAGGCTTTGTGAGCTACTTGGCTGTTAATACTAAGGCTTTTTATAATCGCCTGTAAACATGTTTGTTACAGATAACTGTAACTTGTTCGCTTTCTCTCTAGAATCTTCCATAGAGTAAATGAAATTTGCTGCTATCTGCTACACGATTAATGTGCCTGTGACCATTTAACCACCCCTACATACCTGACATGGGTTTTCTTGGTAGTCAAAAATCATTAGAGTTGGCTCTCCGGATCTAGTTTTCCCCTTGTTCAAAATAAGGCTGGATATGGGTCCAGCAGACCCATATCCAAACACAATTCAAAGGCTGGTTCTATCACAGGGTATAAGCTTTCTACAGACTTCATTCATTGCAAACAAAAGACATAGGCAAAGGCCAAGTCATATGGGTAGAAAAGGAAGTAAACCAAAACCTCAAAAGCCAGATTTTATGGTGTGCTTGGTGCCATCGTAGCAAGAGGGATAAAGGCAGCTGACATCCACTGAACTACTATGAACTGTTTTATATGCATCCAGTCAAAACAACAGCCCTGCCAGGCAGGCATTATTATCCTTGTTGACAGAAAAGAGAACCAAAGTGAAAAAGGTCTGATGACTTGTCTAACCTTATAGCTTGTGTGGAAAGGCAAGCCAGGGTGGAGATTTGGGCTGGTTTGGGTCCAAAGCCCGTACTCTTTCCACTGAATCATGCTGCCATGTCCAAATGAAGCAGGTGCACTTGGTCTCTCGAGGGAAAAAAGCCTACCTGCCTCCACTGACGTGTGGACCTGGGGACCTTAGCCAGTAGAAGGAATACGAACTTTGGCATCATACATCTAGGTTTAAATCCCAGTTCCCCAACTTACTAGCTGTCTGACCTTGGACAAGTCCTGCAGACTCTCTGAGCTTTAGTGTTCTTTTTTATAAAACAAAAATAACAACCAATTCACTCGATTTAAGGATTAAAAGAAATCACTATAAAAAGTGTTTGGCAGATTGCCTGGCAAATTTCTAATATTCAATTAAGTGGTAACAACTATTATATTTTCATAACTCTATATGCTACTTAAAACCACAGGTCCATGGAAGAAACTATGACCGCAAAGATGTCCTTTAACATATGAAGTAATGAAAGATAAAATACCCTATAGGAAGTAAAGATTAGTGTTTTCGATGCCACAAAGATAATTATTTGTAAGTTCAGAAATTTAAATTAATAAGCAGAACCTAAAATATATATATTTTATTTTTATAAGTTCTTTCCTAGTTTATTATAAACATTTTTAAAACAGAGGAGTTGTCCTCTCTCTCTCTGCCTGCCTCTCTGCCTACTTGTGATCTCTGTCAAATAAATAAATAAAATCTTTAAAATAAATAAAACAGAGGAGTTGAAAGAACTGTACACTGAAAACCCATACACCCACCACTTAGATCCTACAATTGGCAATTTTACTGTGTTTGCTTTATCATATATCCATCCACCAATGCATCTTTTAAAAAAAATGCATTTCAAAGCAGTGAGCAGACAACAGTACATTCAGTGTGCATAACGTTAACTTTTATCCAATATTTGTTTGAGATTCTCTTTTTACTTTTAGGTAAAATTTTCATACAGTGAAATGCACAAATCTTATGAGTACCATTTGACAGTTCCAACAAATGTATACATTTGTGTGATACCAGCTCCTGTCAATGTACAGATTACTTTTATTCCAGAAAGTTCTCTCACTTGCATTATAATTTAAATGGGAAAGCTGCAGTACAGAGAAAAAACACTGGGCTTAAGAATCAAGGGGTACAGGTTCAAATCTCATTTATGTCACTCATTAGCAATCCACACAAGAATGTGTGCACATATACACAATACACACATAAATGGCCTTGGTTTTCTCAACCATGAAAAATAGATGATGTCTATTTCACAAGGTCTTTGTAAAAACAAAAATACAGTAAGCATTCAGGAGATGTACCAAAGGGTACTTTTTCTCCTATTCCCCCTCACAGTTCCCCTGAGTCCGAGGATGTTGCCTTCAAAAAGAAAACGGTAAGGACAAAAACCCAAACCCAACCAGTTAAATGAGAGATGAGGGAACAGGGCATCTCTCTGCATAGGCAGTCCTCTCCCAATTTATCCACTCTGACTTCAGCTAATTAAACATCTGTCTCAACGATGTCCTCAGCAAATTAGTCATCCCCACTTTGTGACACTGATTGTTGGTTGCAGTCTTTTCCCCACTTGCTACCATTCCCAGAAACTTCTAGGAGTTAACTCACCAGGCACATGGCAAGGAATGATGCAGGGTCCCCATTAACCCCCCACAGTTGCCCTTGGTGCCAGTGCTGTTTATAATGCTGCCAGACGTGTCCTTAGATGTGCCTCCCCAAATAAACCTGTTAAGGGGTGACAACTTCTTGGTCTACATTTCTGATTTCCGATTATGATGCATTTTCCAAGGACTATATACGCGTACCAGACTAAAATAAACTATTTAACAGGAAGTCTGTTGTTTCAAATAGTTTTGTGACAAAGCAGGCAAGTAACAACATAAGCTCCTAAATGAGGTGAACCGAAGTCTAGTGAATTATCAGCTACCTCTCTCCAAGCACATAAACAGAAGCTCTGCTGGTGAATGAAAGGCAAACAAGTAAAATGGCCTGGGCTGGATGTGTGCCTCTCCTCTATATCAGGGTGTGTGTGTGTGTGTGTGTGTGTGTGTGTGTGTGTGTGTACACACCTACTGGGGCAGGAAAGGGGGTGGGAGGGTGAAACGTATGCTAAACTACAGGGTCCTTCTTAAAAACAGTTTTGTGAAATTAGGCTTCTCAATTTTTCTTCCCACTAAAACAACTGACTTAAAAACGATCTTTTAGAAAGAAAATGGCAAATAAAAACACTTTTTAAAGTGCTTAACTTTACACAAAAGCCCCAGAAATGCAAATTAAAATGCAATATTAACTGCTAGCCATCAGTTTGGCAAAAATTAAAGATTGATAACATCGGTGTTGGTAAGGGGGTGGGAAAAGAGGCTCTCATATACTCTTGGAGTGTCAAAGAATCGGTATGAACTTTTTAAAGGGCAATTAGTTTTTCTCAACATTTTTAGGAAGCAAACTTCTGACAAGCAATCCCATATTTAGCATCTAGCACAAACGTGCAATGAATATTCATACCAGATTGTTCACTCTATTTGTGCAAAACTGGAAATTTGGAAATAATCTAAATGCCCAACAACAGAGAGCTAAGTTAAATAAATGTAACTAGAAAGACAAAACTGCAATATTCGCTCTAACATAGTCAAAAGCTTATGACATAATACTGAGTGAAATACAAATGCAAAATACACAATGTGTGGTATCCTTAAAAATCATTATGTGGATACAGTTTTTACAAGTTCATTTAACAAACATTTATGGAGTGTCTTCTGTTTGACACTCTGCTAGATGTTGGGTATACAGTGATTTAAAGAAACCAAAACCAAAAAACAGGGTACTGCCCCCATGAAACTTAGAGCCTCTATGTCTGTCTGTGTATGAACTGAATAAAAAACCAAGGGTTCACACCAAATAAAGTCAGAAGAAACCTTGACACACTTACTTTTTACTTCATGCATATTCTAAATGTTTGATTTTTTTCAACAAGCATTTACTTTATTAAAAAGAAATCTTTAAAAGCCTGTCTTCTGCCACCCCCTGGTTTTAATATTAACACCAGAATGGGTGGCAGCTTCAAGGTATTTCAAGGTATTTCTCCTCAAACTGCATTCAGCTCTAATAAAAGAAATCAGATTCTACTATGGTGTCCGTCCCTCTGCTTCCTGTACTGAGTACCATCCTCTTCTCTCCACGCCTTAATTCAGGCCTCATCATCCGTTGGATAGAGTCCTCAAGAGCCTCCTCACCGGTGTCTCTGCCTCCTGTTTTATGTCCTCTAATCGATTTTTATCATGCAGACAGTGTGTTTTCTAAAAGAAATTCTGACTATATTGCTCTCCTTTCAATGGTTCCCCTCTGCCACCAGAATAAAGTTCGAATTCAACATGGTTTACAAACATGACCTGGTCCCAAATGACCACTTCAGCCTCATAATGCCCCACCCTCCTAACTCCTACTCATTATACTGAGTTACATGTGGTTTCCAGAAGGCATCAAGCTCTCTCAACTCACTCCTTCAGCCTAAATGCTCTTTCCCAGCCCTCTTCATCTGGTCAGTTTCCACCATCTTCAGGTCTCACCTGGAGGTTCTCCCTGACTCCCGAAGACTGGACTAGGGCTCCCCTCCCCCAATGTATGTACCCAGGCCCTACACTTATTTCCTCTGATCACATGCATGGTATTGTAATTGCCTGTTTGTTCCTCTCCCAGAAGAACTAAACAGTAAGCTCTGGGAGGGTAAGGACCATTTCTTGGCTTTAACAAAATCCCCAGCGCCTACACAGTGTCTGCAGCAAAATAAGCCCCCAGTAAGCAAATACAGCTCTCCTAGTTTCGAGTACCTTATGGGGCCTGGCCTGATCAGATCTGGCCCCTGCCTGGCTTCTGCAGCTGACCCTCTGCCTTGTTCTTGCTCTACTCATTTGGGATATCTGTGTTCAGTCACTACATCTCAAAACGTCTCTGCCTGGAATGTCCTTCCTCTTACTTACCCATCTGGCAAAATTCTATTTAATCTCCAAAAAACTACCAAATCCCTTACTCCAGAGCATCTTTCCTCAGGCCCTGTCTCACCCAGTAGTTTTAAGTACTCCCTAATCTATGCTGCTTTAGTAGGTTACGTATTTCTCCTTGTGAATTTGCCATATTTTACTGCCCCCTTTTCTCAATCTGTTTTCTCACTGGGTTTCCACCTGATTCGAGCACAGGGCTGGCCCAGAGCAGGAAGTGAGGCACGGTAACCACTGAAGTCAACAGGGTCTGTCAGAGCCACACTGTGGAGCACACCTGCCCCTTCCCACAGTGCCCTAGGTGACCCCTCCCTCAACCTCTCCTGGGTCACAGCTGAGGAAAGCATGGCTCAGAGAGGTAAGTACGGGATTATGCGTTCTGTTACCATAGTTCTTCATTCTAAGATGCATTTTTTCCCTACTTTATAACATCTCTAAAATTAGGCTACAGCTTACAATCAATATGTACATTGAATGCAGTATTTATTTTTTTTTTCCCTGAAAAGCTATTATTAAATTAGTGATGCTCTAGAATTAGTCCCTAGTGGTCCAGAGAGAGGTCCTTCCTCTGACTTCAAAATATATGTGCCTCCTGCGGCACCACACAGCCTGTCAGGAGAATAGGTCTTTTCTCTTTCTTTCATTCGGCTTTTGCTTTCATCTAATCCACGTTTGTGACAGCCCCAGATGGAGTGAATGAATAGATTTTGTGATGGAAGAGGGACTTCTGAAAGATTAGCGACTAGCAGGAAGAGTAAATGCTGGTCAAATGTAGTTTTGGCGAATGATATATTTCAGGTTTTTCTGATGTGGTGGTTGTGAGAGCTCATAACACCCTTCTAAAATAATTGGGTCTCTAAAGTGGTTCCCAAAGATTTTTGCCTGACATAAATTCTCTAAATTTCCAGGCTTCCTAGATAAAATAGTTGACTGCAATGCCATCTTTAACATGCTCTGCTCTATTCTCAAGAAGATCCATCAGGAGCCTCAGAGCACTCCAGACAGGGGGAAGCTCAGGTGGGAAGAGACAACAAGATAAAGAGGCAGAGAGAAGAGGGAAGGAGGAATATTTAACTTGGAGCTTCTTGCCCGGGGCATTTCTGAGTTAGGCATTTAAACACTTTAGCTGCCCTAATTTTCTCTATCGTTTTCCCACTGGGTCACTGGATACCAAGTACCAGGTCTTCGTATCTCATCCGGCCTCCGTGCATGAGTGGCATTGGCATGATTATTTATTATTTCATGAGGAGGAGCAGTTTTCCATAGAAATTACTGCCTTTTTGACTAAGAACATTATTTTATTTATTTATTTTTTAAAGATTTTATTTATTTATTTGGCAGACAGAGATCACAAGTAGGCAGAGAGGCAGGTAGAGAGAGAGAGAGGAGGAAGCAGGCTCCCCGCTGAGCAGAGAGTCCAATGCGGGGCTCGATCCCAGGACCCCGGGATCATGACCCGAGCCGAAGGCAGAGGCTTTAACCCACTGAGCCACCCAGGTGCCCCGACTAAGAACATTTAAACAGTCCTATTTACATTTTCTTCTACTTCTTTTTTTTTCTTTTAAAGGATTACCTGCTACAGCATAAGGAAACCACATGTCTGTGTCTCCGGCTCGCAAATTACTTTCATAGAAGAACGGTTACTAGATTTTCCATCTCTACAATTACACATGGAGGAAGACTCTTCAACTCTACAGCAAGAAGATTCTTTAGCTTACTTTAGCCTTTGGAGAACATTTCAGGCTAGAAAAGTGTTAGAGACCCGACTCTCTCTAAAACATACGGGTTTCTCTTTTCCACAGGGCAGCTCAGGACAGGTGTATGTTGCTTTAAGAAAACCAGACATAAAACATTAAAACTGACACCAATACAGACAAACTGTGCAATTACAAAAAGAATTCCTGGCTTTATATCCAGATTCACCACAGGGTTCCTTTAAATGCTGCACTTCCCTAGTGCATTTAGATCTTAGAATCAATGAACATTTCTGTTTACAGAATTTTAAATTTGTTCTCCCATTAGGGTTCTAATAAGCAACATGGTACAATAAAAAGTGTATGGGCTTTGAGGTCAGAAAAGCCTGGGCTCAGTTTAGATTCTGCTATTTACTTACTGTGGAAATATGGGTAACTTTAAGTCCTTTTAGAGCTAAGGAAGGCTCAGAGAGGTAAGCATATGATTACATACATAGTTCTCAACGGTTCCTTAATTTTAATGTGCACCCCTCCCCCAAGCATTTCTAAAGTCTCGTCTGTAAGACAGGCATAACAAAATCTACTTTTTCGGGGTGTTTGCAGATTAAATGAGGTAGTACATATAAGTACACAAAGGCACTCAATAAATCAGCTCTTACCCCATTGGAAGGAACCATATATCGGGGAAAGACCAACTCCTCTCCTGACATACAAATCCCCTTAAAACATCACTGAAAATTAATAATTAGTATGTTACTTTCTAGGTCTACCTGGCATGACAGTTAAGGCCTACCAAGCGAGGTGTTGCAGAAAGGGTGTCAGAGATTGGCTCTGCTGTTTTCTGTCTATTAAATTGAGCAGGTCCACATTAAGTTACAGGCTCCAAATCCTACCCTGGCTTCCCAGGTTCTCCGCCTGGTCTGTATATATTTCTCATATTGCAATGATCAATTCTGCACTTCTTCCCAATTCTTTTCTTTGTGTTCATATTCTCTGTATGTCCCTTCCCCTCTATGGGCCTCAGTGTTTTACAGTAGTTAGAAGTTTGGGTTTTATTCTGAAAGTCTCTTAAGGACGTAGAGCAGATATGATCTGATTTATACTTTAGAAGAACCCTCTTGCTGCTGTGTAGACAAAAGACAAGAAGAGGACAAGAGCAGAGGCAGGAAAACCAGAAAAATTGCTATTTCAACAGTCTGGGTAAAGTCATAGCAATCTGGACTCATCCAGTGGAGATGGAAAAGACTGAATAAATTCAGGATATATTCTGGAGGTAAAACTGAGAGGATCTGCTAATGGGTAAGACATGGATGGGGACTTTCCCCAGGAAACAATTCAATTTCACTCCTTTTTTGGGTAGGTAGGGTGGGAGGGGGAGAGAGTGAAGTAAATTAACTACAAAGAAATCTGAAATGTTCTTTTTATATTAAAGTATAGTAAGCCTTTAATAGCCACTGCTTTGAATGACACTGGCCCTCCCCAACTCTTCACAGCTTAAATGTGAAAGTCACAATTTAAATGTCAATTTCTCAGGGAGGAGTTCCCTTACCATCCTATATGTTGCATCTTATTCTCTCTCAGCCCTTCATATTTACCTTCCTTCTAAAATGTTAAGTTCCTCCTCAGCAAGGGCCTTGTAAATCTACCTTCCATTTTCTCCCTGTACCCAGCACAGGTCTGACACATGAGAACACAGGTTGAATGAAAGTACAAATACAGTATGGATCAAAATTTATATTTTACATGAATCTTTAATATAAAACTTGAGAGTCCAATGATGTCATCATTAGCCCTCTTTCTGATCAGAACCCTGCACCCTGCGATTGCTGTTCGCTCACCTTCTCTGAGCCTAGCAGTATTTTAGGGAATAATGTAGAGAAATCCTACTCTAGACCATGTCACTAATGACATTCTAGGTGCCTTGTGAAAACACAGCACATTAGCAAACAATAAGATGGTCTGTGACTCTAAACAAAGCGAACATTTATCTTTCAAAATCTAGGTGAAATTTTATAAGGGAAAAACAAAAATGAATGTCGTAAGTTTTATTAATACTACTACAAGAACATTTCAAAAGGATTTTCAGATTAATAAAAATTTGTCTTTCACATCGAAAGGCAAGAATGAACAAAGGTAAGAAAAAGTTAACGTGCTTCTGGTTCAATCTCTCAGCAGATGATAAAGAAAAACACCTTCATTTCAAAATGACAACAAATCCTGAAACAGAGCCACGCAGAGAACTATTCTGCTTGGAACATCCCACGTCAAAGCCCTCTCTCTTTTGTAGACCAAGAGTTAACTATATTTCTGTGTCAATGTAGAACTGAAATTGTATCTGCCTCCATTTCTTAAGCATTCCTGCCGTACCCAACACCATGCTTCAGAAGGGACATACAAAAATGCATTTTTTCCTCTCCAGAAGATGATGGTAAAGGTTGGTGGGTGATAGCATTTTTAAACAACAACAAAATACTAAGAGGCTCAGAAGGTCACTGACTGTGAGGGTGAACTTGACCAAAGGAGAACTTGATGGCTAAGGGTTTTACTCACTAAATAACAAGGTCCATATATTTTACCATCTAAATCAAGGGACCTGACTGGCTACTCTTCATTATGTCAAAAGCTCACCCACACAACTATAAAAATAAGTAAAGAGGTTCCAGCTAACTCTTCCAAAACCAGATTCTCCATTTACAATTCTCTTAAACAGTGGGGACTTTCTGCCAGTGCAGGTAGCTTCCAAATGTCAAGTGGGTCAGTAATAAAATGAAAAGCTGCAGAGAAACTTTTTTAAAAGAGACATTTAAAAATGGGCTTTAAAAAAAACGGGCCTTAGCAGAGAACTGACTGGAACACACTGTGAAAAGATTACTCTGGTTCAGTACATGAATATTAATAGAAAAAACCCTGCAGTGTTCATAAATAGTTATGATGATGATAATTACAAATAATGCAAGTCAAAATTCTAGATCAGTTACAAGTGCCTATAATGATAGTCTATCCATACCAAGCAAAAATATTTTAAAACCCTACGGGTTAAAAAAAACAAAAAACCAAAAAAACAAAACAAATTAAAAAAACCCCTACGGGTTTCCACTGACAAACCTATCTACCTAAACAAAGAAGACTTCTTTTGCTCAGATATCTGCCACCTTCCAATTTTTTATAAATGAATATCGGGGCGTGCCAGACGGAAGGGCAACAGAGTACTTAAACATTAGAACAGTCATTAAACCCACATCTGGGTTTCATAATAAAATAGTTTAGGTTCTCAATTTATGATTACTGTGAAATGAAAAGTTGTATGGTCGGTCCAGAAAAAAGAGAAGAGAAGTTAGAGGTTTGTGGGTAAGCAAAAGAAGTGCACTGTCAGCCTGGAAAAGGATTTCTGAAACCTTGTTCGTAGTGCAACTAACCCCTAATGAACGAGTAGTGAGAACTCTCGCCTCCACATGACCCATGTTGTTTAATCTCGCCTCTCACTTCAGTTAAGTAAGAGCAGCAAAGAGACAAGTGTTGCTCTGGACTCCATCAGGCAAAAGCAGTTTGGAGAGAGGGTGGAGCGCTCCACTGCTGTCCTGGACATGGGGCGAGGCAGGCCCCTTTCTCGCAGAGGTTGCGGGGGTCGCCGCAGACAGCAAGTGGAGGTTGAATGTCTCTAGCCTGGCATCTCCTGCCACCAAGTTCTCGAGTTCAGGACTGAGTTCAGGTGTCATAATGTGTAGAAGTATTTCATAGCCAACAGTGAGCCCTAACAGCCTTTTTTTTTTTTTAAGTAAACATACTGTGTTTCCACCTATGACAAGAGGATTTTCTTCTTTTTGTTAATTACCCTCTGAAACAAGCCCACTCCCCAATACAAAGTTCAAAACCACCAAACACACCAGCTTTACCAAGCTAACCTTAAATCAACATCTTTGCTAAACTGGAGATCCTCTGTTTCATGAGACCAGACTTAATAAAGCAATAGAAAGAGCTTCCCATTTTATAGAGCTTTTTGGATTAAGAAAATGGACAGTAATTTATGTAAATACCTCAATCTGAAATGACTTCTGTAGCATGAAAAGGAATAAATAATGCAGATCACTGTGTTTTGGATATGGCAAAGTCTCTGATGGAAATGGCAGGGATGTGTACACAAAGGTGAACATAAATAACCATGTGTATGATAAAGTGGTTGCTGGAGATGGACACAGATAAATAGGTACACAATTGGAAAGAGAGAGCTGCAGACAGAGGCAAAGACACTGGTTTAGTTGCACCTCAGCGAGTTCACAAAGGTTTCATGGTCTAAAAAAATCTGCGACAGCTGAATTTCTATTAAGAAGGTTTAAAAAGCTGGTTCCCACTCCTCTGGACAACCTGGAATAATGCTATTTTTGAATACAAGGAATGTGTCACCAAATGCACTACTGTGTAAAAAATTTAGGGTCAAAACGCAAGGAAAAAGCAGGATCCTAAAGGAAGATGAATGCTTATTAAATATCTTTAAATATCTGAAGCTGTCTAAATGCTACTAGACTGGCACTTAGAACCCCCAAATATCTACTTTCCCCTGGGAAGGAGAGGCTATGCCTCTTCAATCATCCCTTAAATGTAAAGAGGTTTGACCCCCATGCAATGGATAAAAGTCACCCAAAAAATGAACAAAAGAGGTGTTTGGAAAAACCAGAACACCATTCATCCCAGCTAACGACTTGTTCATTATGAGTGATGATGGATAAAGACTTCTCATGCTGAGATGAAATCAAGATTTATATGCATTGTTTCCTCTCCCAACTTGTGGGAAGATCATCATCATTTAATTCTATCTCTGCGGCCAGTGATGGGCATCCAGAGAGCTGGTTATCAAACGGCGCAGTCAGCTGGCAAAAGCCGAAACGTGCAGTTGGCACATCTGGACAGAGCCGCCACAGCCGAGGGTGAACAATGACTCCTGGCAAGCATCCAAATTGCTTGCAGACGCTAGCAGGTCTCATCTACAACCGCCCCTACCAGCATCTCTCTCTCTCTCTCTTTTTTATGAGAATCAGATTTTCATTGCTCCATTCAATTGCTCTCCTCTGCCATTTTTTACAGCTCTTATCGTTCCCCTGGAATATGGCCTTGAGACAGCTCATCCGTGTCCTTCACTGTGTTATCTCTTCTAACTTTTATTAAAACTTCAGCTTTCATCTGAAGATAGCTAATTAAATCTGGAACAGATTATATGCCTCTCCTTAAAAAGAACACAAAACTATTTTCTTCAACCTGAATAATGCATTTTTTCCTCTCCAGAAGATGAAACCAAAGGTGTTGAGGAAGTCTCATTTATTTACAAAGCGATGGTATTTGACATGTCATAGAGAGGTTGATTTATATTAAAGTTGTCTGTGGTATGACAAATCTTTGAGCTATTTCTCAAAATAATTATTTCTCAATACTGGTAATATTTTTTTCCCTCATATCTTTTAAATATCATAGCTAATACCATAAGCTTATTTTCTGTACAAAGTTGGGTAATGAGGAATTAAAGATTAACAGGTATTTGTGCACATCAAGTGATTTATCTTTAAAAAAAATTTTTTTTACAGTTGTCCTCATTTGGTAAAAATAAAGACTGTTTTTCTTTTACTGCATACCCCAAACACTAGCAACTGAAAGTTCCCCCCATGGAAAATTACGTGAAAACATGAAATTAAAAGCAGTCCTTCAAATTTAGCATTTGGTTTTTAAGACAGCTTTACACCAACTAATAGTTCAAATAGATATATCTTAATCTATCACACATTATTAATGGTGGAGCTTCCATAATCAATAGGAATATATTCTTCTCATACATGCCACCGACCCAAACCCTTCCTTGGGCCCAGGGGCAGTTAAAAAAAAAAAAAATCATTTTTTTTTTCTTTGCTGTAGATCTGCTAACCAAACCTTCTAGCAATGATATCTAAAACAATCCAGCCAGCCCTCTCTCACACACACAGACACACACACACACATGCACATACTCAACGCATGCACGCACACATACGCACATACCAAACACTTTTAAACTAACGGTTAATTTTCTATTTCCAGGGTCTCACCTGAAATTTTCTGGGATCCTTTTCTTCGCTTCACTGCCTTAAGCAAGATTTCTTTCATGGTGACCTTTGTGTTGTCCACCTGAATAAGGGAGAATCCATGAGCAGCATTTCTGTAGGAAAAGACAAATATTAAATCATCACTAACATTCAACCAGAGGACTGTTACCGCGGTCTTCATTGTGTTTAATAAAGTTTTACTGAGTGTACCTCAAAGTGCCAGTTATTTAAAAAAAACAAAACAAAACAGACTAACTTCTAATGAGAGAGAGAGAGAGAGAGGCTTTCTGGTATAAACAGTTCCAAGTGAAAGGAAGGTCAGAGTTAGGAAATGTTTTTCTAATTTATCTCAAATTGAATCTAATTGGTCTGTGTGGGTCACTAGTACCGTGGGTTACTCGTATTGGCTCCCAAGCCAAATCCTGGAACATGGATTGACAATAAACTTAGCTTGTGTCAGTAGATGTCACTGCAGGCAGATACTACCATCACATTAAAGCTCCTGGAGCCCTACAGTAAAAATGTCATGGAGTGAGAATGGTGGGTGGTAGGGGAGTGGTGGGGGAGGATGACAGCCCAAAGCAATTTAGAATAAGGAAAAAAGGGCTCTTCCTAAGTGGCTAGTAAATAAGTAAATAAATAAATTTTAAATATATGGTCTATATATACTTTAGTAGGAATGTTTTAGTCTACTTAGTCTGAGAAGGTCAAACAAAAGATGAAATGAAGCATAAATAATTATAAGACAAAACGCTAAGACTACTTGTAAACTTCTAGTCAGTCAAACTTGGAGGGAGTAGTTCATATAGATAGCGAAAAATCTGGTAGGGAACAAGTACCCTAAAAACAGAAGCCCATCCCTGGGTGAGGTAGAACTTCACTAAGACTGTTAATTGCAGTAGCAAGTATCACAAATACTACTCACTATGCTCGGGCACCAGAACAAAACAGGCCAATTCCAAGTAGCTCATCTAACAAATGGGACCCAAGTTTCCAACGATGGAACATGGGAATTACCACAAGGAGTTTGGTCGCATTCCCATTTCCTCCTAAGAATCTCAAAGGAGAACACACAGCCAAAAAATATGGCAGAACTTCATACTGACAAGAAATCTGAAAGAAAAGCCAAGCCCCAAGCTAAGCCATGGAAAAGCTTCCCAATGGAAGGAGAGGCTGAGAAGAGGCCTTAATCCTCTTTGGGACCTAGTTTGGACCTAACCAGGTGGCTGGCTTTCCACAGGGGCTGGGGGGCCGATCTCAAAACCAAGGACCCAATTTGCTTCCCTAATACAAAGACATCTCCACACCCCTCCTCTCCATACGGCTTGCTGTTTAATCCTTGACATTCCATTTGTTAAAAAGCAAAAGCCGACGCTGGTCTAGCCAGCACGATCATCCATTTTAACTTGGTCAAGTTCTTGCTATTGAACAGCAGGCCTGAGAACTGTCAAGCTAATTTTACTGAACGCTCTGTTACTGAATCATGCCTGAGCTCCAGCCATTCTTTACCTCAGAAGCTGGACCCCATCCCAGAACAATCTTTAAAAGTTTATTTTACTGATCAAAGCAAAATAAGAAATAGCTCTTTTTTTAAAAACTATATTTAGCGAGCGATGCAGTAAGTGATACTTTGGCAAGCACACTGAAATGTAAAGTGCCTTGTGCATTTATAAACTTGGGGGTATTTGCTCTGGCGCGAGGCCAGGGCGTGTTTGGAACAAACGCCAATCATCCTCGTTCAGGCTTGTCTTCCCCTGCTCCCTCCTCAGAAGTCAGTATGCGCTCCATCTGTGACAATATGTTGGGCGATGGGTGAGTGGGGCCTAAAAGGGAACACGAGTCCTTGGGTACACACAAACTAGTCCTGGGCTAGATCTCACGAACTTCCATCTACCTGGGTTCCACCTGAACTATTTTCGATTTGAGTCTGCTTATAAATCGCTTACATTCTCGCCTAATCTGCTGCTGGCTGACAGCATTATTTCAAACCAATACGTTTATCTTTTTTAAGCAAAGGCAGACTAGAAGCTCAAAGGGAAGCCTTGCGTTCGGACTAACTTCCATAAATTAAAAGTGTCCTTTTAAAAGATTTTTGAACACAGGAAAATCCCTCGTCTGTATTTTTCTGTCATTTTACCAAAACGTACCTGGGTGACAAGGTTAAAGCAAGCAGAGGAAATCCCTGGCACTTATCATCCACAGGCATTACTGATAAATTGTGTGGTGGAGGAATAAAGGATTACCTTCTGTATTTTTTCATTATACTTTTCTTTTGTTACAGAATACATAAATCCATTGTGGCACAATGTAATATGTATCACCATGCTACACCTGCGGACGCTTCCGAGCGGCTGCCATGTCTGTGCAGTCAGGAATGATAAGTGAACCACCCGTGAATGTTAACGATAGTGATCATTCTGAGGTAACTCGGCTCTCCATCTTCCTTTACAGCCTCCGTGCTGAAGCCAGGGTAGCAAGGTTCATGAGAGGAAAATGAAAACAACAGTGGAGGGAAGGGGCACGCACAGCGCTCGGAACGTGCCTGCGCGAATGTGCGGTATCTCACTCTGGGGCTCCATTCCGGTAAAATCGTGCACATTAAAAGGAGAAAGAGGTTGTGACCCACATACTGCACACTCAACCGGACCTGATGAAAGCTTCCTTGGGTCAGTCTCCCACTCCGCTCGCTTCCCGCCCTCCAGACAAACATCAACTCCGGATCTCGCTCCAAGTCTACAGCACTTAAGGGGGCAACACGTTTCCAAAATACAAGAGCACGGAATCAAAGGGGTTCTCGGAAGACATCTAGGTGCAACTGTTAAGTTATGCTCCCATTTAATAAATGGATATGGAGACTTGCTTCCGCAATTTTCAGCTTGACTTCCAAACATCCTGGGTTTTATGCCTCATTTCTTTATATCCAGGAATTTTTATGGGCTTTCGAAAAAGTCTATTGAAATACATCTTTTAGAGCTGCTTTTTATTGAACGTTGGGCATTGGGTGTGCGACTGAGAAGACACTGATCTCGAGAGAAAAGCTGGCAGCAGGTAGGGAGGGCACTCACTGGTCCTGTCTCCCTTCCATGTGGCCCTGCATTCCAGGCTCTGAGGTGTGACCTGTGCTGAGGATGGCTGGCCCTTGGACAGACAGGCGGATGGAGGGACAGATGGGACTACAAACCCGGATATCGGCTCAGAAACTGCTCCTCCTCCCGCTCCCCTCGTGGACAGACGGCTTGTCTCCCGCCACAGCAGGGCACGCTGGGGGCACTGAGCACAGGCAGCTGCCCTCCGCAGCTCCGCGGGCTGCCTGCGCCGGGTCTAGGAGGAAGCGCTACTTCAGGCAGCTGACTGAACGCTGCCAGGAGGGCTTCAGTCAATTCGAAGTTAGGTCCTGTCAGGTCTTGCAACCACTGAAAAATGTATGGGCATTTTAAAAAGAGATTACTCACTTGAGGAATTTAGCTCTGTCCCAGTGCAAAGCCACTCAGTTACCAGAGGGGAGTTTTTATACCCACATTAACCCAACACGATGAGCATTTCTCTGCTAAATATTAAACCAGAGCTGACGGGGCACAGGTCCTTATCCGGAAAGCTTAGATTCTATTTATAGGGACAGAGCTGGAAGCGGAACCCAAGTTGGGAGGCAACATACTGGAGAGGAAAACACACGCACTGGGGGGTTAAATACCCTTTGGTTCAAGTTCTCGTTCCACGGCTAACCAAAACGTTGCCTTAACACGTGGGAACCTCTGCTGCAGCCATGAAACGAGGAGGCCGCTTCCCTACAGAACTGTCAGAGAGGATAAAATAGACAATGAATGGCAAGCACCTAGCATTCGGGTTGGCAAACAGTAAAAGGAGCTTAGAAATGTTAGTGTTCTCGTGTTCCCCGTGTCCTAAGTCATCTCTCCAAGAGAAGAGGCCCCATTCACCGCCCCCCCACACCCTCAGCAGATACTGCTTAGTTGGGGAAGGATCCCAACCACTGCTTATAGTTGGGAACACAGGGCCATTAAAATGTGCAACCTGCTGGGCATGGTAGCAACAGTCAGGCGCGCTGTAAGCAAGCAACCCCTGGCCCAGGCATCAGGCCCCCTC
Organism: Lutra lutra; assembly: GCF_902655055.1. Lineage (NCBI taxonomy): Eukaryota > Metazoa > Chordata > Mammalia > Carnivora > Mustelidae > Lutra > Lutra lutra. The sequence continues at coordinate 86,138,555 of NC_062290.1, forward strand.
TGAAGCTCACAGAAGAGCACTCAAGGCACCGTTTTCAAGGCTTTCACTTTTAAGAGAGTGAGCCAAGGAAGTGGGTACCCTGTACTGGCTTTGGATGGGGATGAGGAAAGTCAAAAATCATGGGGGTGTGCAGGGAAATTCAGTGAGACTTATTAAGAGCTTTCTGAGCTCCACAGTACAAGTTATTATTCAGCAATCATGACAGTAATAACAGCAACTACTACCCACTGAACGTTTACGATGTGTCAGATGCTATGTTAAGCTTTTAAATCCTGTATTAACTCATTCAATCCTAAAACAGGTGCTATTGTTAGATCCATTTTACAGAATCCGAGGTTGGAGGCATTACGGCATTTAATCCGAAGTTCCTCTATTAAAGATCTTTTTTGAATTCAGAAATCAACACTATGGTCCCTAAACCAAGGAGCACAGTGTAGTGGGAGAGAAAGACAAAGAAGCAAACAAAGACTTATACTGCTATGCGGTAAGTACAAAGAAGGAGGCCAGCTCCGAGTGCTACCAAACACAGAGGCACTTGGCCAAGCCGTGGAGGGGTCAGGGGACCAGAGAGCTTCTTAATGGAGATGTCTCAAACAGTGATCATCCAGCCCTGTATCACGCTACGGAAGCTGGTGGTGACCGGAAGGCAGCAAAGCACAGCACAGCCTAGAGTAGACCCTGCTCTGGAGTCCCAGCTCTGGAGTCCAGTCCCAGCAGTCCCTGCTCTGGAGTCGGGGGTAAATGACACAGTCTCTCTCTCTCTCTCTAGCTTCTAGTTTCCTCATCTACGAAACGGGGATAATTCTTAGAGTAGAAGATTATTGTGAGGGCTAAATATCTGTGAAGTAGTTAACACAATACCGGTTATATAATAAGTGCTTAATATAATAACCATGACTTTTCTACGTACCAAGAAGTGATAAATGAGATGAGGACAGCTGTCAACATTTACTGAACACTTACTTTGTTCATTTAATCCTCCCAGAAAAGGTAGGTGCCATTATCAGTCCCATTTTATAATGGGAGGAAACTGAGGTTGGGCAAGGTTAGGACACTGCCTGGAGTTGCACAGCTAAGTGAAGGAGCCAGGAGTTGGAGCCAGGGAAGGCCAACACCAAAGCCTGGGATTTATACCTCTCTATAGCCCAGAGGAGAGCCTTGAGGAGTCATGGGAAGAAGAGACTTCCAGAGAGCACATCCTCTAGGTGGGAACTACCGATCAATCTGTGGCAAAGATTCAACTTCCCCTAACATTCAGTTTGATCATAAACGACCAAGTCTTAGACCAGCCATATGAACTGCGAGGTCCCCTTTTAAAAGCCCTTGGAGAATGTCATGGTTTCTTGAGCCACAGTCTCAGCTTGTGGAAGGGGAAAAGGCTGTCAAGAGTGGCACTCGCTCCTCCGCTCCTGACCAGGTCATAACAGCGATGAAGACACACCCCTCCAGTCCCTAGCCTGCGCTAGTCCCAACTCCGTGCATGTTCATTCTCTAGTACTTCAAAGTAGAAAATGAAAATATATGAGCAAGAGAAAGCCTTGTAATAACTGTAGCATGCCTGTTTCAAAGCAAGTCTTTTGGGTATTACTTTATCCATAAAGAGAGTTTACACTAGTGTGAATGCCACATTTTGTTTCCCCTTGCACTGACAAAAAATTTTTTTAAAAGATCAAAGCGTATTGTGTGAGTATGTGATGTTTGACATTGGACAAAGTACTCTTTTTCAAAACAGACATTTTCCAAAAACATAACTCGCTAGACTAATGGGCAGTGAGAAGCCAAAATGACTGCCCTCCGCCTTCTCCTTGTGTATCTTTGCCAGAGTCCTTGGGACTTGCCAAATCCGGTCATGCCTGCTTAGCTTGCTCGACTGATTGTGCCAGAAAAGAAAATAAGACACAGATGTATTTGAGCTCTTTGAGATGCCAGTAAGAGAGACAGCTAATGGCTTCATTTCGACCCTCCCCTTCCAGCTGGGCACAGGTGGGGGATAATGAGGTCCCTCTCCCTAATCAAACTCAATTATTTACTACTCTATATAACCGCAAAGACATTCACATTCAGTTCGGAATATAAAACACACCGTGGGCTACTTCCAACCACTGCCACTGGGTATTTATAACAAACTCAAGTGGCTAACAGTTTGCCTTGGCAGGAGTTTAAGTGTGTAAAGTTTTGCAAACTGTTTCTGTTCAAATATGTCCTGCTGAAATGGGGTCCCAGGCGGGGTTCCATAACTGTCAGGTCAGTGAACTGCATAACATCTGAGGATGTATTCACCATGCAGTGCAGACAGGATCTGGAAATCAAACGCTTCGTTCTACTGCAACCTTCTGAGAAGCATCACAGTTTTTTCAACAGCAAGACTGACATTGTATTAATAAACATTACAAGTCACTAGCCTGACATGTACATAGCGGCAGCTGACAGACTCCAACATAAGCTGAGGGGAGAACAGAGGAAATCAAAATGAGACACAGTAACTAAACATGGCCAAAGGGGGTGGATCATGAAACAAATCACATTTATGTCAGAAATGGGAGTCCTAAACTTTTAAAATATATAGCAACTAAAGCAACAATCTGGTATAATTTTTGGAAACCAAAGTAAGTTGATGGCTATCTAAAATGGGTGCTTTCATTGTAGGAACAAAGCTCATCCTGGCACAATTTCAAGAGACATTCCAGTGAGCAAAATATACATATTTAGCTTGTCTGACCTTTAAATTCTTAGAAGTATGTAATTAATGCTTTCCATCTTTATTACTTGCTCCAATATTTCTGTCACTTTAAACAGACACAAAGAAAAATCTTTTCTTTTCTCTAGACAGTAGCTGTTGCCAAAAAGGAAATCAAGTCAGATTTACAAATACAAAATTAAACAGGCTGCATATGTTACATTTTCGTACATGAGGACAATCTGGACAATGAAAATGTTTGCTAATACAACAGGATGAAAAGAAACAACACACAGTTGGTCTTCTATGACTCGAGCAAACAATAAATAAGATAATTTATACCCATATTGTCAGGCCTGGGTACAAAGAATACAGGCATCTTTTTCTCCCCTCCTTATTCTATTTTAGCTCTGCCCCTTACCAAACTGTATGACCTTGAGCAAATAACTACCTGTCTCTGATCCTCAGCTCATATATTATAAAAATGAGTTTGTTATAAAGAATAAATGAGATAATGGCCACTACAGGCACCAAACTGAGTGAGTGTGCAAAAATACTCATTTCCTTTTTCTCCCTCCTCTCCAGACCACAAGGCAGTATCACATAAGGGTAGGAGAGGCTTTGAACTTATGACATCCTTTCAAAAAGGTCTGATCACTTGGGGTATACCCTGGAGATCTCATCAAGAGGGTACACTCAAACTACCAACCCCTCTGAAAAGCCCTCACACAGCCAACAGCAAAGAATCTGCGCGCCTCTTAAAAAGCAGCTAAACTTTCCTTTCACACAGAGCCAAGAGAAGCCACAGCAGTCTCTGGGAACTCTCTGGGCCATAATGGCCAAGGCAGCCCCGCTTCCGGTGGAAGACCCTCTACCTACTACCCGGTGGGCCCTTCCCCAAAGAGCAAAATCTTAGCGGGATTCTATCTGCTCTGCTCTAGGTATTGGTTAAAAACATTCCTTCCCCACGTTCACTTGAGATAACAAACATTATAAGTAAAACATACGTATAGGAATGCAGTTTAACTGCTCTTACTGACTTATGATTTAGGGAGATTCTGTCCATTTTACTGGTTTGGACACTTCTTCTCTTTCTAAAACCCTCTTCCCTGACTCCAGAGTAGGATCCTGGTGTGAAATGTTAATGGCAACGCATCTAATGATACCGTCACAGTTGCCGTTGCCAGTGCCATTTGTGAACTCAATTCAGTTCCACAAGTTCTAACTGAATTGGCCCTGTGCTGGGGAATGGGAGGAGAGGGACAAAACAGGCTCCTCCCCTGTCCACTCCAAGATCTCATCCTCCCTTGTCCTACCACGTCTAAAGGCCCAGGAGGCCTTGGCTTGGTCACTGCTGACAAGGAGCACTCTCTCAGATACTGGGATCCAGCTGAAACCCGGCGATTTAGTGCTGGGAGCCAGACTCCCCCATACTGCTGCCTCCTACTTCTTCCCTTCCACACGGCTGATACCCAAACAACTTCGATGCTTAGGCTCAGAGCAGCTAGCCGTCAGCAAGTTAAAAAGACTCCTATATGTATATAGGAGTCTTTTTAACTTATATATAAATATATATATAGGATCTGTCCAAAATCAATCACGAACAATGGGTATCTTAGAAATCCACTTGCCTGTCTGTTAAAGGAGAGAGTTTCCATTAGCGCACTCTTAATTTGCAAGTTGTTAGTGTAAATCCATTCTCCCTCCCCAAACAACTCTGTGTCTGGGAGTTTCCTGGGACCAAGGGCCTGGGAAGAGAAGGCTAGTCTCACACCATCGACTCAAGTAAGAACATCAAAGTCACCCAGCTTCACATCCTTCTCCACAGAACACTTTTCCAATTGGGGACTCATGTAAGTTAACTAGCACCTCTTTTTATTTTTTTTTTTTCCACATAGAGAGAGCGTGCACGCACACAAGAGTCAGGGACGAGGAGTAGATGGGAAGAGGAAGAGGGAGAGGGAGGAAGAGAATCCCAAGCAGGCTCTACACCTAGAACAGAGCCTGAGGAGGGGCTCCATCTCACATGACCCTGAGATCATGACCTCAGCCAAAATCAAGAGTTGGATGTTCAACCGACTGAGCCACACCCAGCACCCTCTGCTCTTTTTAAACATACATATTCTGTAACTTGAAAAGTCACAACTTTGCATGATGGAACAAAGCGAAGTTTTATATTTTCTTTTATAGGAAGAAACACAGCTCTATTTTCTAATTTTTCTAGGGTGAACATGTATTCATTATGTAATAAATCACCCAAAGAAAAGTTAAATCCCATACACACCTTAATGTGAATTATTCAGACCGATAAATCTCTCACAGAAAAAACAAAAATAGTAACTATGTAACACTTCATGCATACTAGGGTCTGAGCTAACATCTTCTTAACAGCATTTCCTATCTTAGATTCAACAGCCCTCAGGATCAACAGATGAATTCATAGGCTAAGTGTTAGAATTTAAAAATTTTGCTTTTATTTTAATGAAAGAACACACACACACACACATATCATATACATATAATGTATATTTTAAAAACAAAATTATATGTAGATTATACCTATATGTATATATATAATAACTTATATAAGCAATAGATTGATAGAGATGTAGGCCACTCCTACACTTCCATGTTCTCCATTCTCTGCCCAGCTTGGGGAGCCCTGAATCACTGCTTAGAGAAATACCCAGGAGAAAAACCCGACCTCATCAGATGGATCTGAACAAGAACTAAACTTAGTAGGATAAGCCAGTGTCAACACATCTATCCCATGCCCTTTCATTGATATATTGTTGTCTATGGCTACTTTCTTGCTACTATAGCAGAGCTGAGTTACAGAGAGGTATGGCCCACAAGCCTAAAATATTTACTGCTTGGCCCTTTATAGAAGAAGTCGACTGACTTGCTGGATAAACTGATGAGATCTGGGGGTTGTGTGTTCTAGCAGCTAGAGTTAATGTCACTAATAGATTCAGTAAAAGCCAAATGACATCACTGCAAGTCGCATGCAGAAGTGAGATTATTATTCTTTGTTGAATAAAGAAAAGTGAGGGGAGAAGCGGGCACTAGGCTCTCTCTATGGAACTCCTGTTTGCTGAACTCTGAAGAATTCACGCTCTGAGTGCCCAAGTCACACTGTGCCCAGGTATCGGTCAGGCAGAGAGCCCACCTATGTACAGAACAAATGACAACGGGCTGAGGAGGATGCTCCTTGGTATAGGACTTTGAATTTCAAAACGGAAAATCCTGGGCAAACTGACATAAATTCGTTATTGTTGCAGAAATGCCTTATTTTTCCAGTAAAGCACATGTAAAATTGCGGGGGGGGGGGGGTGCACTATAAATCAACTGGCTCATTAAAATAATGGACTTGTAGTTAAAAATACACTCACTATTTCAAAGGACAAACATTAATATGGTTAGTCAATGTTTCATAAGAAAATAAAAAAAACTCAAGTTGACAAGTAAAACATTTAACACCCATTAAATCCAACATCAGTGACTTAATCTGAGCCAAACATCATCTGTTGCATTTAAGTTGTTAATTTGTATTTTATTAACATTATAGTTTTATTTGTATTTAATTTGTAATTTTGATTGGATTGCATAAAGACATGGAATTTATAGCTAGAATTTTACACTTAAGTGTATTTAAGTAACATTATAATAAAACAAATTTTGGCAAACATTGAGGCTTCAGGAGAATTAATTTTCCTTTAAAAGAGGTCTGTACATTATTTACATTTCAGAAAATTCCTCATGACAATTCTATGAGGTAGTTATTACTCCCCTCATTTTTCAGATGAAGAAGCTGAGAGTATAGTCATGTAGCAAGTCGCTAGCGAAACTGATACTTGAACCCAGGTTAGCCGAAGCTCAAAGTTTGTACAGCCTCACTTGGAGTGGGGAAAGATGGTATATGGGAGGTGTGAGAGGTGTGGGGTGGGTGATGTGAGGGCCTCCGAAAGCCAGAAGGCAAGCTGGGGGCTTCATGGCATTCAAAAGGCAAGAACAGGGCTGTACCAAAAGCTAGGTGGGCTCAGAAAGTAAAGTAGGACAGAAAGTTTGACCAGGGCCCCCCCTAGGCAGCCCAAAGACACCTGAAGATTCATCCATTCCTTCTCTACGAAGGCTGTGTACACCCTCTCTTCAAGGAGTTTTGCTACTTGGTCTTGCTACTATCTCTTAAAAGATGTCTGCCCGTAAGAGGACTGAATTGAAGTCTACAGATCTCCAATGTCTACCCCTGCCAATGTCTACGCCTACCCCTAACTCAGCAAACGTTATCCTGATAACTTTTCAGTCCAGCTGAGCAATGTCTACCCACACTCTGCCCTTCTCTTATAGAGACAGAAAGGAGGGGAAGAAGAAAAATGCAGAAGCAGCTAAAGTTCTATTTAGTTCATTTGACACATATTTGTGGTGTACCTACCACACTAATGGAGCTACTCTGGGTGTTGTGAGGCATAAGTGATTAGATCTTGCCCTCAAAAGGTTTCTAGTCATAGCAATAATAACTACAATAAACACTCACACAGCCAGGCACTGTTCTAAGTGCTTTACATATATCAACTGATTCAATCCTCATCATGGCTCTATGAGGTAGGTACTGTTATTATTACCCTCATTTGACTGGGCCAAAAAAGGTTAAGCAGTTCATCCAAGATTACACACACATACTAGCAAGGGTAAAGTCAGGAATGGCATGCAAGCATTCTGGCACCAGAGGCCCCCTCACTCTTACCCCACACTATAATATATAGTAGCTGAATGTTGGCCTTAAGACAGTGGGATTTACTTGAATGATGAGACCACCACTAGATTCCTCACCACTGTCCCAAACCCTCAGCAGTGTGTTGCAAAGGGCGTGGACTTTGCAAGTCAGGCATGGGGGCAAATCCAGGCCTGAGAGCAAAGTCTGTCAGCCTCAGTTTTCATGTCTTGAAAATGGTCATAACAAAAACCAGTCTATATTCAGATTAAATGGACTAACATATACATAGCTTCCATTTAGTAAATACTAATTCACTGTTTATTGTCAAAGCCAAGTTCTCTCTACCTGGTTCAGTTCCGTGTCTTCCCAGACACTCCCTGCCCATTCTCCCCTGGGAGAGAGAGGCAAGGAGGTAAGAGGTTAATTGGGAAAAGGAGCGACAGCTTTACTTATTTTGCTGGGACTTTACTCTCTGAAACTTTGGACACATTGTCTTGCATTTGCAGGAGAGGCTTTTCTAACTTAGAATATAGACCAGCAAGGTGAATGGAAGGTTGCTGAAGCAAGAAAATACACATGGGGCAAACGGTCAGTAATCTGTACTATTTCATCAGACAACTGAGGAAGAGAAGAAACAAAATTTATTGACTTTTTTTTTTCTTAAATGCTCACATATAAAGTTTTTACTTTACCTCGTGTTTTCAGAAACACTCCAGACATATCGAATAAGCTCTCCTGAATTTTAAAATAGAAAAAGGACTGACTGGGGTATATGTGTTTGGGAGTGGGAGTGCAGGGATGGGAGTAATTCAGGAAAAAAGTAAGAGTACTAAGTTCAAAGCAGTTGTTGTTACTCTCTGCCCTTCCTCCTCTCTTTCCTCCCATTCTCCAAAAGCCAGGGTTCATAGGGAGACCCTGTGTAGTCTTTAGATGCTTCTTCTGGGAAGGTATGTCTTGCCTATCCCCAGCCCCATTCTGTTGAAAATCAATGATCTAAAAGCCCATATTTTAAAAAGGACACTTACTTCAAAAGAATGTGGTGGTCACATGTTAATATTTATGAAGTAAATAATTATGCACTAATGAGAACTCTTCCAGTCATTTATAAATAAAAACAAAAATGCAAGTGGAGACTACTGAAGTAGCCCTGTATACATTTTCTAAAGTAAACAGAAAAAAAGTCCTAATGATACTTTGTGACAATAAGACTTTGAAAAGATGCTTTTATGAATTCTGTTAGTATTCAGCAGCTGTTAGTAATACAGTAGCACTGTAAACTGGAACACCTTTCAGAGGCTACATGTCAATACAAAGTGAAAGTCTAGAGATGTTTCTAATCTGACCAATAATACTACACACAGGAAATTGTCCAAAGGATGTGATTCAGCAGAAGTAAAAGGGATCTGGATAAGGACTAATAGCATCATTTACTAAAACCAAAGCAAGAAAACTAAATATCCAGTGGTAGGCTTCCAACGCAGCCTGGGCCTTTTCCTGTTGTCCTGCTCGCCACGTTTTTTTTTTTTTTTTTTTAAAGATTTTATTTATTTATTTGACAGAGAGAAATCACAAGTAAGCAGAGAGGCAGGCAGAGAGAGAGGAGGAAGCAGGCTCCCTGCTGAGTAGAAAGCCCGATGCGGGGCTCGAACCCAGGACCTGGGATCATGACCTGAGCCGAAGGCAGCGGCTTAACCCACTGAGCCACCCAGGCGCCCCCTCGCCACGTTTTAATGATTTGACGAATCCCTCCTTACTAGATAGTAAGCTCCATGAGCACAGGGTCGGTCTAGATTCTTGGTACATAATAAATATAGATTATAGGAACTAAGAACAGATATCAAATATTTGTAATTTTAAGTAAAAATAACAAAATATTTACACTTGAGCAGAAACTGTAATATATATAATTATATATTATATATTTTAATATATATATTTCCATATATATATGGAAATGATGATACGAAAATGAAAATAGTTATATTAGGAGGGAGAAATCATTGGATAAGTTTTAAATTACTTTCAGTATTCTTCAGTGTTGTTGTTTTAGCCCCTTTGAAACATAAAAAGAGGGAAAATATTTACTGTTACATATAGCAAACAAGACTTCATAGCAGGGATGAAACCCTAAGTACAAAAACTTGGAGTCATCCTCCCCAACAGCTTCCCCCCTCTCCCAACACTCAGGTGTTCTTTCTTTGTTCAAGGGTAGAAAGACACAAAATCCTCCTATATCATAGGTAGCATAATCCTATTTTCACTGAAAATCTGAAACAAAGGCAGTAGGTTTTAAAGAGACAAGGGAAAAGTCCTCTAAAGCAATCCCTCCTGTGGATAGTGAGTTTGCTGGTTACTAACAGCAGGGGGTGCCAAAAGGATCACTAGTGTTCCCAGGAGAGGGCCTGGAGAGGGCAAGTCTCCGTTCCCATTAGCGAAGCTTACGCTGTGCTTAGAAAACGTTACAGGTTTTCTTCTAACAATTGGGACCCCTGGGTAAAAACTTGCTCTAGAGACTTGAATACACAAAAATTTTATTTTTATTTTCATTAATTTGTGATATTTAGCATCTCCTTGAATTATTATTTTTTTAAAGACTTCATTTATTTATTTGACAGACAGAGATCACAAGTAGGCAGAGAGGCAGGCAGAGAGAGAGGAGGAAGCAGACTCCCTGCTGAGCAGAGAGCCCAATGTGGGGCTCGATTCTAGGACCCTGGGATCATTACCTGAGCCAAAGGCAGAGGCTTTAACCCACCTAGCCACCCAGGTGTCCCCATTTCCTTCAATTATAAATATAGTCAACAAATCACAGTAGTATTAGCAGTATTGGCGACTCTGTCAAGAACAGAAAAAAACAAATGTCACAGCACATTACAGTTGCTGCAGACTTCTCAAATCTCATTTATGCTCATCACTACTTTGAAGTGAGAGACTTAGAGGAGTTAGACCTGCTGCTGGATCTTGGTATTAAAAAGCCATACATATCACTGTATCACAAATTCATTTAATAATTTCAGAAGTATTTAAATATAATGGAATTCTTTTACATTCTTGGTGGATTTTATTTTCTGCATTTACAAACACTTTTTCTGGAAAGGGCTTATAAGTTAAAGCCTTTACCAGAATGCCAAAGGCACAGGAAAATACCCCCTTATCAGTCTAAAGGAAGGCAACTGAGAGGAAAAATCAAAGTTGATTTGAACGAAGTTGGAGAAGAAAAGAAGTATTTTAAGTCACAACACAAAAGTGGCTGCAATGCACATTTTCATATAGTTTGGAGTTCATGAAGACAAAGGGAAAACCAAAATTTTTGCTTCACAGTCTCCAAAGTACCCCACCCAGCAGGTCCAGAGGCCTGGCTCACAGATGCTGCGTGCAGAGATCTACCTAATGCAAACTGCTACTGCAAAGCGGTCCGCATTCAATCTAGGTGCAGAAGCATGAAACACAACACAAACGGGGCCTTCAACATCTCCCTGGAAGTAGTCACTACAAATGGACATCCGGATACCCAGTGGCATTCATATCATGAGCAAACAAGTCCAAATCCTAGAAGGCAGAGATGAGATACTGAGATCAGTAACAGGGTCAATACTCACATTCGAACAAAGAGTGACTCTTTGGATGTCAGGCCAGGAGATGAATACTTTTCAACCAGGGCCAAGGTACTGAAGCCGAACTTATGAATGGGCTCGTTGGAGTCCAGTGGGGGGAAGTCTGTGTCAACCTCCCCGTCATCCTCAGCAATATGCAGGCAGTAGGCACTGACGTTGTCACTGAAAGGAAAACCAAAAAGGTGAGTGAATACCAAGATGAAGGAGGGCCAAGGAGACCAGAGCCTCTGGTGTACAGCAAGCACACCGGGGCACAGCTGTTCTTTACCCAAGAGCCTGGTGATGCATTAGATTCTCCCCAATCCTATTGCATTTGATAGAGAAAACACGGCATACAAAGGGGGAGAAAAGCAATGTGAAATGAGGGCCTTCCAGTACTCTATTCTTTCAACAAATATTTACTGAGCACCTGTTATAGGTAAGATGCAGAACTTAACCCCTTAAATCAAAGATGATACTTATTATTCGCCCTCAAGGAAGCTTACAGTATATCAAGTTGAAAAAGTAAGTACTACATTAGTTACCTGTAAGTATACATAAAATAAATATCATAAAAGAGAAACAAAACTATAAAGGAGAAAAAATTATTTGCATGGGGGAGGAATCAGAGGCCTTTGACTTACGGTTAGGATTAAGAAAATACCTGTTCTAGGTCAGAGGAATACTCAAGGTAACAAAGACAATCCATAGAGTTCTCCTTTCTTTGAAGAGTATCAGATTCACATGGCAAGATCTGATTCCAAACACTAAGGATGCTTAACAGAGTAAAAGCAAATGACTTGAGTTATCCTGATGCAGGTAACTACTGTCCTCACATCCCCAGAATGTCCAGTCTGTACTCCCAGATTCCAGACTTCCCCATCTTACAGCCAACACACACTGCCTTCTCTTTCTTTGGGGGAATTAAAAAGCCAACCTGCAGAAAAGAGGTGGGAACCTCTACCATCATAAAGACAATTTAAAGCTTAAAAATCAATTAAAAACATTTTAAGATACCCTGCTCCTAACTGGAATTGTGAAACTGCTAATCTGCTAGCATTCACAGACATGAACCTAGTAGTTCACAAGGCACTAGAGTTCTAAATTGTGCAGCTTAAATTTGGAGTTTTAATTATATGATTGATGCTTAAATTAATTAATTGCAAAGTGTATGCTAATTGTTTAATTGGTTGCTTGATCTATATAGATCATTTTTTGAATTAAATGAGTTGATTTACAAAGTTTATTGATTGGATGTGACAATGAATTATTTCACTGACTACCTGATTTGCAATTTTCCCAATTAATTCACAAATCTTTAGCTGCAACTCTGCTTATTGAGAGAGAGCCTACTTCAGGTGATCTATACTCAGTCTGTCAGGACTAAGAGATATTTATTATATAAAACAGGTAATAAGGACAGATTAAAATTAATGGGAACTATAAATTTGCTAAATGGATGGATAACAAGAAAGTAATCTGGCTATGTTTGTCTCTATAAATTTCATGTATTTGCAATGCTGTTAAGAAATTTAAAATTCATCTCTGAATGATATGGGAAACTTATGGATCTTTGCAAGAAGTTGCAAACTTAAACCCCAAACACTTATAGCAGCAGAAGAAAGTCCCTTAGATTAAAAAAATGTCATAGTATTGCAGCTAAAGCTTTGCGTCCAGAAAGACCTGAGTTAAAATATAAGTTCCAGCACTTATGGGCCATGCGATTTCAGAAAATAAGCTTCACCTCTTTGGGTCTGAGTTTCCACTTATATAAAAAGGGTACAATCACCTAACTCAGATTAGAGAAGATGATGTATGCAGAGCCTACCATATAACAGAGGTAAAAAATAAATGGTATCGTAACTATAATAAAGTCAGATGGAAAATAACTTCTACAATTACACCAACCCTTAAAAATGCGTTGTGGAGGGGCGCCTGGGTGGCTCAGTGGGCTAAAAAGCCTCTGCCTTCAGCTCAGGTCTTGATCCCAGGGTCCTGGGATCGAGCCCCGCATCAGGCTCTCTGCTCAGCAGGGAGTCTGCTTCCCCATCTCTCTGCCTGCCTCCTGCCTACTTGTGATCTCTCTGTCGAATAAATAAATAGAATCTTTAAAAAAAAAATGCATTGTGGATGCATATTAGAGCAACAAAACAACAGTAAAGCTAAGCGACATGATCTGGAGTTAGCGTCGGCAGTGCTCCAGCCTTGGGGCCATGGAGCCTCCAGGGTTTTAGGAACAGGGCAGACACTGATGAAGCAAGCAACCGACAGCACAGATTATTTACTGCCATGTAAATCATCCTGAGGAATGTCTGTGATTCCCCAGCACCACAGAGGTTTCAAGGGCAAATAATAATCCTATTGATCAAAGCAGAAAGCCAAACACTGGTATCAGAAGAATTCTGTTTTGATTGTCATGGGATGTCCCCAAATCCCCTTCAAAACAAACTCAACACATGTCACAGGCTAAGATCCAAGAGCCTAAAGACTCACTGCCAAGTGCTACTATTCTCCTCAGTTTTTAAAAACAAAGTGTGAAATCATTTAGTCACTCAAAAAACATTTGCAAAGTACCTACCCCATGCTGTAGCCTGCTCTGAGCACTGGGAACACAGCAGAGAAAAGAATGAATGACTCCTCCCATATTATACAAGAGGAATGGAAGTCTTTTCTGGGTCATGAGGAAAAGTTAGCAGCAAACAGTACCCTAACCCTTTCAACCCTTTAATTGAACACCTGAGAGGAAAATGACTAAAACTCCATATTCAACGCATGTACATATTGGTTCCTTTGTGCCTATACGAAGGAATCATTAGTAAAAGAAGCTACTATGGTATTTTGGTTTCTAAAATTTCTTCAGGACTCCAAATTAGTACTAGTACAGTAGCCATTAGTATCATTACCTACATTAATTGAGTGCTATGTGCCAGACACCATGTAAAATAGTGTGGATGGATATACATAAGCTCAATGAATCTTCACACAACTCTGAGTTATTTATTATTATTTCTGATTTACAAATTAGAAAAGCAGGATCAATGAAGTTAAGTGGTTTGTTCAAGATTAAATAGCAGTAAGTGACAGACCTGAGATTCAAACCCAGGCAGTTAAGAGCCTTCACCTTTGACCCTCACCTATCCCTCTGCCAATTCCATGGTGTGTCTAGACTTGCCAAGTCCCTTGGGAACCCTTGCTTCTATGGAAATGCTACATAATTTGAAAAGAAGGAGGAAACCATGACAGATTACTTAAAAAAATTAGAAGCTTAGAAAGATTTATTTCAAACTCCTCACTTTTACAGATGGGAAGAGATGCCTAGAAATGAGGAATAAGATGCCCATGATGACCCGTTCGAAGAGTGGCAAAGCTGGTTCTAGAGAACCCAGGTCTCCTTACTTCCACTCTGTTACTCTTTGATCAAATCAGAAACTGGTGGCATTCTGAAACAGGGAGAGAAAAAGGGGGAAGCTGTGGTCCATGACTCAAGAATCCTCCACATACAGACATCTGGAACTTATAACACAATGAAAAGAGGGATGCCTCCTCCTTGTGACCTAGTTCAGTAGAAGAAAGAGCGGTTTTACAGTCAGCTCTGGTTTTAATGCTAATTCAACCACTAACCGGCTGTGTGACTAAATCTCTCTGAGATCCTCCATGTTATTCAATGTATAAAAAGCTTTCCTTGATTTCTCTAGGAGAATCATTTGGATCTCTAGGAGAGAGAATCCAACTGATTCTTCTCTGTGGTCTTTTAGAAGTTGATTAATATTTCTATGTATACTTTTCACGTTTTTCTTATTTGTGGTTCTATGTTCTCCTAAAGAGCAAGGATTCTTCTAGTGTCTCTACATCTTCACTGAAGAGTAAAATGGCTGGCCCTTACAAGGTACTTAACAAATATTTGTTGAATGAATGAATATATGAACGTGTAGACTGAATCACTCTACCCATGAAAAAAACATAAAGGGTATTATTAATGATGTGTGTGCTAACAAGAAGAGGAGAAATAATAAGCTTTTCTTTTTCTTTTTCCTGCTTGTCACACTGATATCTGTTAATCAAATGGGGCTTTCTTGGCAGTGTAGATGAGTCAGAGATTGCAATTCAAGACAAAAGGAGAAAAAGGCCCAGGAAGAAGTGAGCATGAAAGAGGCATTTTATAGTTCATCAAGATAGGGAGTACTTGGGGTGCCTGGGTGGCTCAGCGGGTTAAAGCCTCTGCCTTCGGCTCAGGTCATGATCCCAGGGTCCTGGGATCGAGCCCCACATTGGGCTCTCCGCTCGGCAGGGAGCCTGCTTCCCGCCCCATCCCCCCGCCTGTCTCTCTGCCTACTTGTGATCTCTGTCAAATAAATAAATAAAATCTTAAAAAAAAAAAAAAAAAAAGACAGGGAGTACTGGCACCTCACTTTTTTTCTTTCTTTAAGGGGGAGAGGGGCAGAGGGAAGGAGAGAGAATCTAAAGCAGGCTCCACACCTAGTATAGAGCCCAACACTGGGTTTGATCTTAACAACCCTAAGATCATGATCTGAGCCGAAATCTAGAGCTGGATGCTTAACTGACTGAGCTACCCAGGCACCCCACACCTCACTTTTTTACGGAGAAAAACACAAATTATTACAATTATGCAAAAATGTCAAATTATATACATATAAAGTGACTAGAAGGAAAGGTACCAAAACGTTTACAAAGGTTGTGCTTACATTTAAGCAATGAGCACTTTTTTCCTGTACCTTCCAGATGTCCCATAATGACTAAGTATAATTTTCATTTTCCTTTATAAAATATATAACTTATTTTTTTGTAAGGGTAATGTAGGCCTATTAGAAACACAAAACAATTTAAAAATATAGAACAGTACAAAGAAGGTTGGGAAATCTCTCACCCCACTATAGAATCACCTGTCCTAAAGACCCCCAGCATTTCCTGCCTCATTCACATCCCTTCTTTTTTTTTTTTTTAAGATTTTATTTACCTGACAGAGAGAGAGAGAGAGAGATCACAAGTAGGCAGAGCAGCAGGCAGAGAGATAGGGGGAAGCAGGCTCCACACTGAGCAGAGAGCCTGATGCAGGGCTCTATCCCAGGACCCTGAGATCATGACCTAGGCCGAAGGCAGAGGCTCAACCCATTGAGCCACCCAGGCACCCCACATCTCCTGATTTCTAAATGGTCATTTTCTCTATCAAGTCCTGGAATTATGGAGAAACTAACCATACATATCTACTGCATAAGGGTCTTATAAGGATTAAATGACTTAATTAATTGCACGGTACCTGGCATGAAGAAGGATTCTCATTTTGTCAAAATTTCTTCTACCACTCCTAAGCGTCTCATCACACAGAAGCAGAATTAACTATCTAACAGAAGCATGGCAGATAGCATGAAATAGAGAACACCAGAAGTCCTGTTTGTGAGACACTATCAAAGAGATTGAGGAATGATAAAAGACTAATAAATAACTACAGGTTTGTTCTTATATTTAAGAGTCTGTTTTTTCATTTGTCTTTTTTATCTTTGCTCATTTGTTTTGTTTCTTAAATTCCACCTATGAGTGAGATCATATGGTATCATATGGTATTCATCTTTCTTTGACTTATTTCACTTAGTTACATCCTCTAGATCCATCCATGTTGTTGCAACTGGTGAGATTTCATTCTATTTTATGGCTGAATAATTTTCCATTTTTGATGTATATAGAGTGTATATATAGTGTGTACACACACACACACACACACACACACATCTTCTTTATCCATTTATCTATTGAAGGATACTTGCTTTGGTATCTTGGTTATTATAAATAATGTTGCAATAAAAACACAGTGGTACATATATCTTTTTGAATTTATGCTTTCATTTTCTTTGTGTTAATATAACATTGTATATTAAGTATGCTTGAATTAAAAATTAAAAAAAAAGAAGAGTTCCTCCTGAAAAAAAAGAAAAGACTAATGGAAGTAAGTACAGCATAATAGGATCCACAGAAAGAGGTTTAATTTTAGAAGTGGGTTGGCATGGAAAAAGAAGTTCCTTCCAGGGACAATTATGTTTGTGAGAAGACTGGAAGTTAGAACAATGAATGGGGGCAAAATGGACGCTGTTGCCAAAAAGAGTCCTTCTGGAGGACGGATAGATGGAGATTTTACACACGCACACACACATACTCTGCCATTAAATGTACTTGCTACAGCAACTCTGGAGATTTCATATTTATATAAACAAATAAATATGTGACTAAAAAATAAACATATGTATCTACATATCCAAATCCCTGAAGTGTTAATGAGTATAATTAACTGAATTTCACTTACTCATGTTTCATCAAATAAGGGTAATAAAATTTTGCATTAGAAAAATTTATTTCATTCAATTATTGACCAATACTCATTTCATGTTCAAAGGCCAGTATGGCTTTTATGAAGAGACAAAAGCCTGTAATCCATATATAGGAAGATGGTATTTAATTGACATTTAATTTGTATATGAAAATTTGGGAGCATTCTAGTAAACATCCTAGTTTCCTCCCAAATGTGATCTGACATGTTCAATTTACATACTCATAAAAATTCACTTTTATCTTCAAAACATGCAAAATACACTTAAGGATAAGGACTAGATAGATGAATGCTTGTTTTTTTAAAATGAAAAACAAAAAGAACACATGGTTCTGCAATATCCAGAACTCTTTACTTGGGCTTTGGTATTTACTTTGATGACAGGATCAATTATAAAGAGTGTGTCAAACATTAGCAAGAGAAAGAAAGGCCCTGAGGATTGCAGCACAGAAGTTCATTTCTTTGGGGTCAGAGAAAAGTCTTTTAAGACGTTCAAGATTTCCTCATCTCCAAAATAAAAGTCCCATAAATATAAAGTAAATCGGTAAGTAACCTTACAAGGTTTGTCAAGCCACAGCCATATCACACAGGAATAGTTAAGTCTAAAATTCCTGGTAAAGAAGTTCTAAAGAGAAAATGCCCGCTAATTTCCAAATGGAAGACCTTCATACTGTTTTGAGCTCCTTTTTGGATAGTTCCTCTTACTATGTTTTCAAGTTTGTTGATGTTTTCTTTTATAGTATCTAATCTGCTGTTAAACTCATGTTTTCATTTCAGATCCTATAATTTTCATCTCTAGAAGTTCCACTTGGGTTTTTAAAAATATCTCCTACTTCTTTCCTCTATCATCTTGAACATATGAAGCATGTTTATAATAGCTGTTTTAACATCCCTGTTTGCTAATTCTAACATTCTGGCATTTCTGGGAAGTCCTCTTTCATATCATTCTGAACTAGATATTTTTAAAAAGAATTCACTATGCAAAATTCTAAGTTTCAGAAATTTGTTAACTCTATTATAAACTGACCCTGAAAATATTCAGTGGGATCTTTCTGAAACACAACATCAAACTGTCACTCCCATACTTAAAACCTTTTGCACCCTTTACAATTAAACCAAAAGAGCCCATTACAAGTATCTGGCTTCCATAAAGTCTTCTCACTATACTTTGTTATGCTTTTCAACTCAATCTTCTGCCATTCCAGAACATACAGCTTAGGCTTCATTCACAATAGCTGCTTATAGTATCCTCATCAGATCATATGTCAGCTCCTGTTAATACTCATGCAAGCCTCTCAACCCAGAGGCTCCCTATTCCTAGTCTGTCTGGTCATCTTTTGAGATTTAGCTCAGGTATTCCATTCTACTGAGAGGCCTTCCTTGACTTTTCTCCCACCCCTACTCAACCTGAGCCTCCATCTTCTGGCAGAATTAGAAAAATCCTTTTCGATGTTCTTGCAGCATTCTATATGTCTACTACTGTAGCAAGTCTCAATGACAATGGAGCTAAAATTCTATAATTCAGTATCTGTCTCACCCATTAGCCTGCATCTTGAGGCTATAAACTTTATTTTATGACTGATTATATTCCTAGTGCCTAGCATTGTACCTTGGATGGTATAAACAACATCTAAATACCTGCTGATGAATGATTATAAGAATAGAATGATGGATGGATGAAAATCTCAAATGGCTATGTCTCTGGGCGCTATCACCAGGAAAAGTAATTCATTTCTTTGTGTAGCATGGTAGTTAAGAGCAAGTGAAATGGAGTGAAACCTGGGTTCAAATCCTGATCCTGCCACTTACTAAATATATGATCTTGAGCAATAACTTAAGTTCCTGATTCTCAGTTTTTCTACTGTTATCTATGAGTAATAGAGGTATTATAAAGAATGAGATAATATACATAAAATGCTTAGCATGGGGCAGGACATAGAGCAGGCACTCCAATGTGTTCATATCTATCCATTCATTACCTAATAAGTATGGGGACTCTGGCACTTGGGATATGTTGATAATGAGCAGTCTTTCCGTCCAGCTCAATAAAGAAAGTATTCGTAAAGAGTATCCCCAAACCTTCATCTATCACTTCAAAAAATATTTCACCAGGCTGAGATTGTCTAACTCAGTGATTTTTTTTTTTAAAGATTATATTTATTTATTTGACAGAGAAAGAGCAAGAGAGGGAACACAAACAGGCAGGTGGGAGAGGGAAAAGCAGGCCTCCTGCCAAGCAGGGAGCCCAGTGTGGGGCTTGATCCCAGGATGCTGGGATAATGACCTGAGCTGAAGGCAGCCACTTAACAAATGAGCCACCCAGGTGCCCCAAACACAGTGATTTTTAATGAATAAAGGTTTATATATGGTCAGAGGCTTATCTAAGCAGACACCTGGAGAAGAGCTACCTTGGCAAAGGCAAGGGTGGAGAACTTTTAGTCCAGATCTTTGAATCTAAATGCTCCTATGTTCTCTCATCCATTCCACAAATTAATTCTTGAGTACCTGGTATGTGCTAAGCATTATGTTATGGACTGGGGAAAACAAAACAATAAAATAGAGATGGTCGAGCCTCCAAACTTGTATCTATCCTCTGCTTACAAGACTTCACCACACGGACATCTCTCAAGTCATCTCAGCCTTCATTACATCCAAAACCAAACTCTTAATTCACCCCAGCTTGAACCTCTTTCTTCCCAAGGACCCCCATTTCAGCACCATCATCTACAGTTTTTCTTTTTCTTTTCTTTATTTCTTTAAAGATTTTGTTTATTTATTTGACAGACAGAGATCACAAGTAGGCAGAGAGGCAGGCAGAGAGAGAGGAGGAAGCAGGATCCCTGCTGAGTAGAGAGCCTGATGCAGGGCTCGATTCCAGGACCCTGGGATCACGACCCGAGCTGAAGGCAGAGGCTTAACCCACTGAGCCACCCAGGCACCCCCTACACAGTTTTTCTACAGCCAGTCTTCAGCCCTTATCTGTTTTCACTCAACCATGTTGGGAGACTTCAATTAATCTCTCTATGCAGATGATTCTTAACTTCATATTTCTAGCTCATAGCTCTCTCCTCTAAACTCCAAACATGGAAGTATAAACGACTATTTGATCTCTGAGTAGTGAGTTCAAGGCCCAGATTGGGTAGAGATTACTAAATAAATAAATAAACTTTAAAATTTTTTTAAAAATGGGTGGAAGACATGAACAGACATTTCTCCAAAGAAGACATCCAGACAGCCAACAGACACATGAAAAGATGCTCAAAAGCACCCATCCTTAGGGAAATGCAAATAAAAAACCATGAGTTATCACTTCACACCTGTCAGAATGGTTAAAATAAAAAACACAAGAAACAAGTGTTGGCGAGCATGTGGAGAAAAAGGAACCGTTGTGCACTGTAGGTGGGGATGCAAACTGGCACAGCCACTGTGGAAAAGAGTATGGAGGCTCCTCAAAAAATTGAAAATAGAATTACCACATGATCTAGTAATTCCACTACTGGGTACTTACCTAAAGAATATGAAAACACTAATTCAATAAGATATATGCATCTTTATGTTTACTGCAGCATTACTTACAATGGCCAAATTACAGAACCAGCCAAGGTGTCCACAGCCATAAAAAAAAGAATGAAGTCTTGCCATTTGCGACAACATGGATGGATCTAGAGTATAATGCTAAGTGATATAAGTCAGAGAAAGACAAATATACTACATGATTTCACTCACATGTGGAATTTAAGAAACAAAACAAATGAACAAAGAGAAAAGAGACAAACCAAAAAACAGACTGTTAACTACAGAGAATAAACTGATGACTGCCAGAGTGGAAATGGGTGGGGGGACGGGTGAACTAGGTGATGAGGATGAAGAGTACACTTACTGTAATGAGCACTGAGTAGTATATGGAGTTGTTGAATCACTCTATTGTACACCTAAAACTAATATAACACTGTATGTTAACTATACTGAACTATAATAAAAATGAATTTTTAAAAATGACTATTTGAAAACTTCTCTTAGATATAGCAAAGCCATCTCAAATTAATAGACAGAAGATGAAACTTGTGCCCCTCCCACTCCCCTTCCCACATCAAAAAACCCAAATAAAACCCAGTCTTCCAGTGCCCCCCACCTCAGTGAACAGCATAATACACCAACTTGTGCAAGTCAAAAATCTAGGGAGCCACCTTTGGTACCTCTCCTCTCCCACACTTCTCATATGTAGTTGATCCCTAAGTCCTATGAATTTTACCTCTTAAAAAAATTAACATATAATGTATTATTTGTTTCAGGGGTACAGATCTGTGATTCATCAGTCTCACACAATTCACACACTCACCATAGCACATACCCTCCCCAATGTCCATCACCCAGCCACCCCAACCTGCCAACCTCCATCCCCTGAATTTTACCTCTTAAACATTTCCCGAATCTGTCCTCCTCTCTTAATCTCCACTGTGGACCCTGCCCACCTCAGTCTCATCTCACTCTATCTTCTCTTCCCTACTTTGCACTCCAGCCATACTGGTCTTCGTTAATTCCCTGACCACTACATGCCTCCTCCTGCCACAGTGTCAATGTCATGCAGTTCCATGTGCCAGGAACCTCCCCCTGCTAAACACCTCTGGTATCACTTTCTCAGGGAATTTCTCCCTGCCTTGCAAGGCTAGGCTCTCATAAATGGCTTTCCTTTCCTTCCCTTCACATTACTTAACTCGGTTTTTATGCAAACACTATTTGGTTTAATTATTTGAATTATTTGCCCATTTCCCTCACTAGATTGTGGAATTCATGAAAGAAAGACCATGTCTGGCTCCACTCACCATTGTATATCCAGCAAAATGTGTGGTATATAACAAACACTCAATAAATATTTATTGAATGCATGAATGAATACAAATGATAAGTGAAATGAGCCAGTTACAAAATGCTCTTACACTTGATAATTTCTTCCCCATCAAACTGTAAATTTTTTGAGTGCAGCGATCACATTTCTCTTGTTCCCCATTTTATCCTTGATACCTAGAGCCTCGGACTCCATAAATTTTTGCTGAATGAAGGAATAACAAAGAATTGAAGTCTTCAAGATTAAGCTGGATATCAAGAGAAGAGTGAGAAAGGCATTTCTGACTAAGGAAACAGCAAAAAGCAGACATGGTATCAGTGGTATCAAAAAGCTGCCAGTTAAAGGATGTGATGTGTTAAAGAATGGATGCATGGGAGCATAGTTGAGGATCAGAATGGGAAGGGCCTCTTGGGCCATATTATCTAGGTAAGTGGTTCTCAATGATGACTCTAAGGGAAATAAATTAGAAGCAGCAACCCAGAAATAGGAGCGCAGAAAGAGGTGGTCATGTAGACAGCAAAAGTGGGGAAGTATAAAGAATTCAAATTGCAAAGCTGTCAGAAAACATAATGTAAAATCAAATATTCTTATATACTTACATAAGCCCACAAGGGCACCAGTGTATCATAGCACAGTATAATTCTTTGAATCATTAAGAAAGAGCTAAATTATACTTCTGTTGTTGAACTACTACCAGTAATGGTCGTAGTAGTAGCTGGCTGTAGTTACAGTATTTAATGGCAACAGAAATAAACACTTACTAAGTACGTGTCATGTATTTTCTCATTTTATTTTCATAACTACCCTGTTATTCTCATTTTACACAGGAGCTAACTAGAGTATAAGGTATTGAAGTAATTCAGCCAAGATCACACCAAAGTGTTAATGCCAGAATTTAAACCCAGACTCTGGCTTTGGATCCCATACTCTTAACCACTATGCTATATTCTAAGAACTTGTAAGTTTATTCCTGGTAATCATTTTATAACATGTGTATTTGATACACTTACACATTACAAAGCTATTACCACCAAGTACATTAGCTAACACCTCCATCACACCACATATTACCATTTCTTTTTGGGGGTAAGAATATTAAATATCTACTCCCTCAGCAACTTTCAAGTATATAAAATTGTATTGTTAACTGAAATTGCAATGCCGCACATTAGATCTCCAAAACTTACTCATTTTCTTTCTTTCTGGGGGGCGGACAGGGAGAGAATCATAAGCAGGCTCCATGCTGAGTATAGAGACTGACATGGGGCATGATCTCATGACCCCGTGATCATGACCCGAGCTGAAATCCACAGTCAGGCACTTAACGACTGAGCCATCCAGGCACCCCCAAAACGTATTCATTTTCTAAATGGGAGTTTGTACTATGACCAGTATCTCCCCATTTCTCCCATTCCCCAGTCCATGGTAACCATGATTCTAATCTCTGTTTCTATGAATTTGGTTTTAGACTGCACGTATGTAGTGATATTATGCAGTATTTGTCTTCCTCGGACTTATCTCATTTAGCATATTGCTCTCAAGGTCAATCCATGTTGTCGCAATGGCAGGATCTCTTTCTCACAGCTGAATAACATTCTACTATGTGTATCTATACCACATCTTCCTTATCTTTTCATCTATAGACAGACATTCAGGTTGTTTCCATATCATGAAAACTGTGAAACATATCACTGTGGAAAAAAAATGCTGCAATGAACACAGGTGTGCAGATTATCTCTTCAAGATCTTGTTTTCATTTCTTTCAGATACACATCCAGAAGTGGGATTGCTAGATCATCCGGTAGTTCTATTTTTAATTTTTTAAAGATGATTTATTTATTTATTTGACAGACAGAGATCACAAGTAGGCAGAGGCAGGCAGAGAGAGAGGAAGGGAAGCAGGCTCCCCGCTGAGCAGAGAGCCCGATGCAGGGCTCAATCCCAGGACCCTGGGATCATGACCTGAGCCGAAGGCAGAGGCTTTAGCCCACTGAGTCACCCAGGAGACCCTTATTTATAATTTTTTAAGGAACCTCCATATTGTTTTCCATTGTGTCTGCACCTATTTGCATTCCTACCAACAGTGCGCAAGGATTCTCTTTTCTCCATATCCTCGCCAACACTTGTTATATCTTGTCTTTTTGATGACAGCCATTCTAACAGTTGTAAGATGACTGCATTATCTTTCTTTCGGACAGCACTACTCTATTGCCGGAAACTGCCACTCACTGAGTAATGCAAGAATCTCAAAAGTATACTACTCCAGCCTTCTAGACTACAGCAAAACTCTTCCGGCTTTTAGTAGCTCACCCATCAGCAGCCTCATAAAGAACAATAGTAAGTAAGAGACCAGTGAAATATGTTGAATACTTAAGGGACTACTGAAAAGAAGAAGGCAAAGAATAGCTATTCTAGTGTACAACAGAGTCATAATACAGGACTAAAGTCTGCACAAAAACTGGGACTAGTCAAAATTAACCTTGAAAAATCTCTTAAGTTATCTATGAAGCAGAGTAAATGTGGCTGCCTGTAAAGAGCAGGTGTATATACCTCCCACCTCAAGTTCTTGATGGGATAAAACCTCGCTGAATTTTATTTTTCTCTCTTTCGTGAATGGGTGTTACTCAAAAGATACTGTTTCACTCTTGAATATGATGAAATATACATTAAAAAGGAATGTTTAAAAATTTTTATATGTCAAAAATAGATCCACACAAATACAGTCAACTGATATTTAACAAAGGAGCGAAGGCTTTGGGAGCAAAGCAGCAAAAGGAATGGAGAAAGGATAATCTTTTCAAGTGGGTATTCGTGTGTTAAAATAAAAATCTAGACATAGACCTTACACCTTTAACAAAAATTAACTCAAAATGAATCACCGAGCTAACTGTGAGGCACAAAAAAACATATAAAACTTCTAGAAAATAACATAAAATAATATTTAGGTAACATTGGGTCTGGTGATGATTTTTTAGGTACAACGCCAAAATACAATCTATGAAAGAAAAAAGTGGTAAGTTGGAGCTGATGCTGTTAAGAAAATGAAAATATAAGCCACAGGTTGGGAGAAAATCTTTACAAAACACATAACTGATAGGTATATAAAGAACTCTGAAAAATCAATAAGAAAACAACCCGATTAAAAAATTGGCCAAAGATCTGGACAGCTCACCAAAGAACACAGATAGGTGTCAAATAAGCATGTGAAAAGATGCTCAAAAAGGAAATTGCAAATTCAAACAAAGATGAGATACCACTGCACACCTATTAAAATAGCTAAAATCCAAAACATTTACAAAACCAAATGCTGGAAAGGATTTACAGCAAAAGGAACACTCATAAATTGATGATGGAAATACCAAATGGTGTAACTATCTTGGAAGACATTTTGGCAGTTTCTTAGAAAGTTAAACAAAGGCTTATCACACAATCCAGCAACTGCACTCCTAGTTACTTGTGAAATGAATTCAAAACTTATGTCTACATGAAAACCTGCCATAAATGTTTATAGCAGATTTACTAGTAATTGCCAAAAACTGGAAGCAACCAAGATGTTCTTCAATAGGTGAATGGAAAAACAACTGTGGTACATTCATACCATGGAATATTATTCAGCAAAATAAAGAAATGAACTATCAAACCATGAGAAGACATGAAGGAACCTTAAATACATATTGCTAAATGAAAGATGACAGTCTGAAAACGCTACATATAGTATGATTTCAACTAGCTGACATTCTAGAAAATGCAAAACTACTGAGACAGTAAAAAGATAAGTGGTTGCTAAAGGTGAGGAGGGAGAGACTAAAGAGTGGAGCACAGCGCATTTCTAGGGTGGTGGAACAATTCTCTATGATGCAATCATTAGAACTACACGATATAGGGGCGCCTAGCTGGCTTAGTCGGAAGAGCATGTGACTCTTGATCTCAGGGTCCTGGGTTTGACCCCCACACTGGGTGTAGAGATTACTAAAAGAATAAATAAAATTAAGGAAAAAAAGAACTGTACAATACAAAGAGTATACCCTAATGTAAACTATTGATTTTAGTTAGTAATAATGTATCAGTATTGGTTTATCAATTATAACAAATGTAACACACTAATGCAAGGTGTTAATAACAGGGGAAAACAAGTGTCAGGAAGGAGATATGTGGCAACTCTGAACTTTCTGTGTGGTTTTTCTGTAAACCTAAAACTACTGTAAAAATAAAGCTTATTAAAAAATGTTTTAAAAATCTTATAGGTAACTGACTTCAGAATTTTAACTAAATCAAAACAGAGAAAGGCCACAACAAAAAAACATAAAACACAAAACTTAAACAAATTGACTAACATGAAACTAACACATCATGGTGAGGATAAATGTTAGTAAGATAAACTTCCCTATAAAAAGTGATTTAGGGACGTCTGGCTGGCTGAGTCAGTGAAGCATGAGATTCCTGACCTTGGAGTTGTGAGTTCAAGACCCACACTGGGTGCAGAAATTACTTAAACATAAAATCTTAAAAAAAAAAAAAAAGAAAAGAGCGATTTAGACAGGGTCAAAAAAAGAAAAACTTCACAAAATTATTTAACATATTTAAAACAAAAAGGCAAAGATAATAGGCTGAACACAAAGATCAGACAAATGCAAAGAATGGGGCAAAAAAGCTCATATTATGGAAGCAAAGAAAGAGGCAGGACACAATACATAAAACAAATAGGACTGTTTTATATTGAAAAACGTAGAACTCACAATAAGATACGAAATGCATGAATACTGTTGGGTGTTGAAATATGTAAAGTGGAAACTGCTGAAATCTCAGGAGAAATTGACAGAAACAAACAAGAAAATGGAAACATTAATCCACTTCTCTTAATCATCCATAGACCAAATAGTCAAAAATATAAGAAGATAACAGTAATTAAAGATACTGCTTTAATAAGAATACACTTAATTCTCTAACATAGAGAATATATCTCCAGAATCCACAAAATATTTATAAAAAATTTATTGTGTAGTAAGCCCCCCAAATATAAGTGAATGTCTAAGCAGAAATTTTATAGGCCACATTTTCTGATGAAAATTCAATAAACATGAATCCAAATAACAAAGTCTAAATTTAAAAATTCAACCACCTAGAGACTGAAATGATTTCGGTTCACTTCTTTGCAAATGTTTTCCCTAAAATCACTGTATCAAAAGAAGCAGGGAATTAGCTTAAGTATCACATTCCATCTTGCTCAAGAGTCACAGGTATAAGAGCAAAGGAAGCCAAAAATTCTAGCCAAATTCTCCATTCCTTCCCTGGGGCCAAAGCCTACTACCATTGACAGTTTTCAAGGCCCAGAGACAGGAGAATAATATTCCTAAATAAATGGTTTGCTTAACAACCAGACTGAAACCATGCATCTAGCAATTTGGCCTCCTGTGAATGAAGAGCTCTTCACACAGCTAACTCAGTAGAAAAGATCAAATAAGGATCTATTCCAACACTTAAGTACAAACAAGCTAGAAGAAAATACCTTGCACTGTACTGCCCGACAGGAAGAGATCCCAGGTATTTATTTTATAGATTGTCTTAATAACACACAAAACTGAGAAATCCACCATCGCATAAGAATTATAAAAAATTTCAAAGAACCAATGGTTTATTCAGATTCAATGTAATTTTGTAATTCGAAATATACTTATAAAGCAACTACTAAAAAATGTGAAATCTCAGGAATATAAATCTTAATAAGATGTACTCAATTTCAGAGGCTTACAAACTACTATAAGAGACAATCTCCATTTTGGGGGTTCAGAATTGCTAATTAAACGATTTGAATCTTCCTTGTCCTTAGACCTACTTTTTCGTCTGCTTTATCAGGTTTCAATAGGAATGCATCAGAATTTCCCATTAGGACTGTCAATCACTCAATGCTGCCTTTCAATTCCCTTAAAATTTTTTGGGACTATGGGTATATTATAATCTTGGTGGGCTGTGTCTCTTTTTTCATTATACAGCTTACCAAAATATGTCTATTGATGTGTTTTTGCTTTAAATTCTACTGTTTTGACTCTCTGCAACAGGTTCATTTCCCCACCTTTACCCCCACCCTCCATCTCCCTTGGCCAGGGGAAGCTGAATGAAGACTGCGGCCCATGGGAAAGGAGAGGCAGAATGGCTGCCTGACAGCTTCTGGAATGGAAGGGAAATAAAGATCTTTTGTAAAAGAAAAGTTCTTAATTTTGATGAAGTCCAACTGATCATTTTGTTTTCTATTATGGATCCTGCTTTCAGTGTCATGTGTAAGACCTCTTCATCTAGCTCTTGGTCCCAAAGATTTTCTACTCTGTTTTCTCCTGAAAAGTTTAAAGTTTTACATTTCAATCTCAATTCATTTTTGAACCAATTTTATACAAGATAGATGAGGTTTAGGTTGACTTTTTTGGTTTATGGATGTCTTGCTGTTCCAGTAGCATTCGCTGAAAAGGCTAACCTTCTTCCATTTCGTTTATATGTGCTTTTAATATGAAGACTCATTCATATCTTCCTGCAATCTGGGAAATACTCTGGCATCATTATCTCTTCAAATGCTGTTTCTCCATGATTCCCTCCATTCTCTGCCTCACTAGTGGGAGGCTCTCCATCTTTCCTCCATGTCTCTTAACTCACTCATCTTTCATTCTCTGTATCTCTTTATCTGTGTTACACCCCAGGTTAGTAATTGAAATCACTGGTACTATCATTCAACTCAGTCCCTCTTTAATTGTGCCCAGTCTAGAGTTTACCCCATATGATTTTTTGTTACTTTAACAAATACCTTTTATATTTCCAGTACTTTTAACTAGTTCTCTTCTAAATCCACCCCTTAATTCTCATCTGCTTGGTTTTCTTTCACGATTTCTTAGACATTTACCATGGACATTATTCCTTCATCTCTTTGATGATTTTAAACATATTTATTTGAAGTTGATTTTCAGAATGCTTACTGTATTTTCTTGGGAGTGAATTCATCTCCTGATTATTGTCTTTCTTAATACTCATTATATTCATTTGTTTGGGAGTCTTAATTTGCTAGTTCTTCTTGAATAGGAACAGTTTCTCTCTTTCTCTCTCTCCCTCCCTTCCTTCCCACACCTCCCTGTTCTTAAACAGCTTTGCACCATCCTCCATCCCCATGAGAAGCAGAGACCTTCACTCTAAAACCAGGTCTTATCCTGGCAGCTCAGAGTTCCCATCCCTTGGAAACACTAGGGCTATCGTAAAGCCGGTCATGTCGCGGCCAGGTCCCAGCTGCACTGCTATCTCTATTCCCCCTCCGCCCCAGAAACACAACTTTGAACAAGCCACAGACCCAGGCAGATTTGCTCAGTTTCTTTTCATAAGGAGGACAGTCCCATCCCAGTTTCTAGTTTCCAGCAGTGAGACTTCCACTCGTCTTGATCCAGGCATGAAGTTCCTTTGGTCTCCATACCCTCAAGCAGTGTTACCCACTCTTTTGACATGATGGCATGCTTTGAAAATAATAGTATGTGTACCACACGTGGGTAGATGGATGAGACTTTTCCTCACCCAGAAATGACAGCTGGGGGCTCTGAGTACCCCAGGCCCTGCCTAGCTACCCAAATCCTGATAATAGTCAATATTTCACACCCCAGTAAACTTATTCACAACATGTTCTGGAAAGTGCCATCCTGAAAGAACCGACTCCCTGCACACACTGCCTATTTCCATACCTGGTTCTGTTTTTAGTCTACCAGCATGTTTATCTTGTTACTAAAGTCCAGGTGTGTCAATAACATACGTCATTTATCACTGCTATATATTTGGAATGGAATACAGAGTTCAAAGCCTGAATTGAAAGGACCATCATAACAAAGTCCATGCTGTGCCCTCTGTTTTAGAACACCCTCCTCTCAACCTCTCCGCGTCACTTTTCCCGACTCCTTCAAGTTTCAGCTTAGGTGTCGCTTCATCAAAGCTGCTCTTCATGACTCCACTCTCACCCCCGACTATGGGGTCAGATGTTCTCACAGAACCCGATTTCACATGCTATTGGAAAATACTACTATTACCTATTTACCTTAAACAGTAGGCTCCCTGGTGGCATGAAGTGTATTTTTCATTTCTGTATGCCAAGATCTAGCACTGTGCCTCCAGTAAGTATGGATTCATTGAATATTTTAATATCACCCATAATACTAGAGTAGGGAGTATAATGTAATAGAGAAGCTAGGGCTCTGAAGCCAGAGATCCCCAGGTTTTAATGCCAGTTCTAGCACTTACTGTGTGATTTAGGAAGGTTACTTAGTCTCTCTGAGCTTTAGTTTCCTCATCCATAACATTATGTCACAGTTAGACTCTTGACTCTGTTCACTACTAGCTGTGTAACTCTGGGCAGCCCTGTGTGTCTCTTGGTCTCAGTGCTTGCACTAAGCGGTATCTTAGTTAACTCAGACATGCACAAATTCCCTAGCACTTTGGGTCCTTTTCCTGTTTTCTTGCTTGTACTTCATGTTGAAAAAAAGGATAACACTATAGGTCAGCCTTGGGCCGAGCTGTTGAATCAACCCTTTTCTGAGCCTACGTGGTTGAAAGGCTTGGCTGAAAGGTTTCTATTGCCACAGAAGCAGTAAAGATTATCTTTACATTCACAATTTATTCAGGCAAAGTGGAGGGTAATGTCATAAGAACTTGAAAGAATAATTTATTTTTTAAAAGATGTTATTTATTTTAGAAATAGAGAGAGAGAAAGCATGTGCATGAGCAGGGGGAGGGCCAGAGGGTGAGGGAGAGATAGAATCCCAAGCAGACTCCACCCTGAACCCACAGCCTGATGTGGGGCTCAATCTCACGACCCTGAGATCATGACCTGAGCTGAAATCCAGAGTTGGATGCTCAACTGACTGAGCCACCCTGGTGCCCCCAAAGAATAATTTAAGTACAAATTAAATGCACCTCAAGAAGAAAGAAATAACAAAACAACTGACCACAGACTGGACTGTTCTAAGAGAAGAGAAAGCCTCCATAAGAATCCATTCCAAAATGAAGGCACCCACTATATTTTGACCCAAACCTTACTGCTCAAGAAGAGAGCACAGGAAACTAGAAGAGCCTGGCTATCTGATGAGACATTTAAGTAGAGAACCAACATGGCAAAGCACTTTGATGTTTGGGTTATGATATATAGGCAGGAGTCTATACAAGTGCTACACTTTCAATAAAATAATGTAATCATAAACAGAGCTTAGAAACTGAGGAAAAAACCATACCACTGACAAAGAAGACTGTAATTAACACCAAAAGAAAATAATACCAAAAATCTCAGCATCAAACAGACCAGAAGTCAAATCTTGATTCTGCCATCTCCCACTGGTGTGACCTTTAGCAAATATCAATTCTCTGATTCTGAATTTCCTCCTCTGCAGAATAAGGATCATGATGCTTACCTCACAGAGAGCCAGGAGAATTAAACAAGAAATTTGGTACATAGAGATCAGCATTAGTGTTCAACTCATGGTAGGTGTTCAACAAATATTAGTTCCTTCCTATGGCCTCCCATGCAACTTCAACCAGCAAGCATCATTAAAAGGGTTTGAAAACTGCTAAAATGAATTTCTTCATGTCTAGATTTACAAACTCATCAGTCTACTTCATAAGCAGATTCTCTGAGATAAGCCTGAGATACACAGACCCAAGATCTGGTGAGCGACCTGACCTGGATCCGCATGGACGTCTGGTTCCCAGGCCAATGCCTAGAAAGACTGACTGGGCCCAGAATGCAGCAGGGGTGGCCAGAAGACAGCCAGAAACTAGAGCAGCCAAAAAGAGGAAGGATTACTTGAGCTTCGGCTCCCGTCCTTCACTTGTGTACTGCCAGCAGATGAGCCCGATCAGGTCCTGCACCCTGGCGCTGGCCATCGTCACCACGGTCATTGGCAGCAGTCTATCCTGGCTCGAGTGCAGGGGGAGGTAGACGTCAATCTTCTTGGTTGCTGTTGTGCCTACATGACCCTGTGGAAGGAACACATGCAGGAGAGTAAAGCACAGAGTCATGGTCATGCAGATGCCACTGGGCCACAATGACCACCCATCAGCCATTTCTCATCCTTTTGGCACAGACCTCCTTCAGAGCCTGAAATGGCCCCAAAGTGGAAACACTGTCTTGTTTTAAGGGTTTTTTTTCCCCTTTAATTTTCATTTTCTAATGGTCTAATAGATCCAGCTCTGCCTGCAGTAAGGTAAATGAGCACTACAACCGAAATAAACAAATTAAGAGTCGTGAGCAGACCTGATGTTTGGTGTCAGGAAATGTGCGCTTTGCTACTTATATGGTGCGGCCTTGGACAAGTCACCATGAGACCCTGACATCAGCTGCTCTCCCTGAAAATTACACCACTCCTTGAGACTTTGGAATTAGCTGCATGGGAGGCTGCCATACTCCATGTGTGAGGAAGCATTTAGGCCTGCAGCACTGGAACCAAGGGCTTGCCTTCTCAGAGCCTACGGGTGCTAATACCCTTATGCAGCACACCTATTTATTTCAGTCATCTGCATTAAAGTTCAAGGATCCTTGGTCTTACATTATTGTCCTAACAACAATACCCAAACTGCCCTATACTCAATTCCTCCCACACACTTATTCTCCCTCCTGAAACTTCCACCACCCTCTGAAACTCCTGCACTAATCAGCAAACTTCCATAAATCACTTTTTTTTTTAAGATTTTATTTATTTATTTGAGACACAGAGAGTGAAAGAGAGCATGAGAGCTTAGAAGGTCAGAGGGAGAAGTGGACTTCCCATGGACCTGGGAGCCCGATGTAGGACTCGATCCTGGGACTCCAAGATCATGACCTGAGCTGAAGGCAGTCACCAACTGAGCCACCCAGGCATCCTAAATCATTTCTTTTATTTAAATATATATATTTTTAAACATTCCTTCTACCGCTTTGTCTTAATTGAAACTTGCTGGTCACTGAGGATACTGCTTCCTCTGCTGTCCAGAAGACTGTACTGTATTTTTCTTTTTTAAACCCAAGTCCTCAAGGCCAGGATGTTGAATAGGTATTCTTGTCCCCACTATTTCTAAACTATTATTTCTCCTTTCTTGCAAAAATCCCTCCAACTATACTATCCTTTCCTCCTATTTTTTTTTGTTTCTGTTACCCACCAACCTTCCAGGTATGCTTCTCTCTCAATGAGGAGTCTTCTTTCCACCCCAACAACTATCATCATTCTTGGCAATCCCATCTAAAGGAAAATCCATGTAATACCCAAGTGTCTCAATCCCTAGACCATATCATCCCATGTGTTTTTATCTCTTCTCCCTTCAATCACTTATAGTGGGTACACAATTAGAACATCTATTCAGTAACTATACTTTAATATACTTTCATCTTACTTCTTCAAGTACTTCCCCAAATTCCCCAAAACACACAATTTACTGATCCACCACTATGAATGATGTCACCATTATTTCCCAATAACGCCCTCGAGATTACATGATCAACCATTGTAATCATTCCTTTGTAAATACAGTTTTAATACTCTTTTCCTCCATGGGACTCAACTGGCAGAATGCCAACCTTGGATAAACCCAAACCTCTGTACTCCCCAACCAAATACTGCCGGAGAAAAATCCTCTAACTGCACAGATTGTTTTGACTTTAAATTCATGATGATAAACCTCAAACACTCAACATTGGATAGCATGCCTATTATAGCTCCTGATCCAATCTGCCCCCCATGCATGCAAGACCACCCCTGCATACCTTTGCTTCTCTCCTCAAACTCCTCATGAGCCCGCCATGACCTCAGCTCCTATCCTTTGCTCATATACTGCCAACAGATGAGAAATATTCTTATTCTTCATTAAGAAAAGAAGACCTTTCAGAAAGGAATTCTCTTTTCCTCCCATAATTAAATTCACAAACTTAACCTGAATTTAACCACATACACCTCCTACACCAGAGTGTCACTCATCGCATTAAAGTATTCTGTGCCCCCTTGGCTCTTACTTTCACAAGGACTTTAATCCTTTACTTACTTTACCCTTCTCCTACATTATCAACCTCTTACTCTTTTGGCTTCCATGATACACACTCTTGGTTTTTTCAGTGCTCTCTGGTCTCTCACTCTCAGTCTCCTTTGCAGATTTCTTCACCTCTGTAGTCTCTGTTTCTTAGCACTCCTTGGCCTCTAGACTGGGCTCTCTTTTGTCTCTCTGTATATGTCTTCCCTAGGTATTTTACAACCCCAAAGCTATAGTACAATCTACATTCTGTTGACACCCAAATCTTATCTTCATCTCAAACTTCTCCCTGGAATTCCAAATTCATACATCAAACCGTCTATACAATACGTAGAAAAGTATCACAAACTTTGAAACTCAAGTTCAAATCTGAACTTTTCATTATTCCTCACTCCATTCCACCTCAAATAACAACACTCTCCCTCATTTCAGGAAATGCTACTACCACTAATCCAGCTGCTTAAATCAGTAATAAATTCTTCTTTCTTCTTCCTGTTTTTTTTTTTAAGATTTTTATTTATTTATTTGACAGAGAGAGATCACAAGTAGGCAGAGAGGCAGGCAGAGAGAGAGAGGGGGAAGGAGGCTCCCTGCTGAGCAGAGAGCCCGATGCGGGACTCGATCCCAGGACCCTGAGATCATGACCTGAGCCGAAGGCAGCAGATTAACCCACTGAGCCACCCAGGCACCCCTCTTCTTCCTGTTTTCTACCTACTCTCTTAGTAAGTTCTAGTGTTTACTGCAAAAATGTATTTCCATAGAGAAAAAAATAGTCTTTTCAGCAAATGGGACAACTGGATAGCCACACACAAAAGAATGAATTTAGACCCCCTACCTCACATCATATACAAATATTAATTCAAAATGCATTGAGATGCCTAGGTGGCTCAGCCAGTTAAGTTCCTGCCTTTGGCTCAGATCATGATCCCAGGATTCTGGGATCCCACATGGGGCTCTTTGCTCAGTAGGGAGCATTCTTCTCCCTCTGCTTGCCACTTGCCCTGCTTGTGCTCTCTCTCTCTGACCAATAAATGAATAAAATCTTTTTTAAAAACATGGATCGAAGAGCTAAGTTTAAGGTTAAAACTGTTAAACTTTTAGAAGGAAATATAGGTGTAACTTTTTCACGACCTTTGATTAGGCAATGATTTCTTTAACATGACACCAAAAGAAGCAACAAATAAACTGGACTTTATAAAAATTGAAAACTAGTGTCTCAAAAGCACTATCAAGAAAGCAAAAAGACTATCCACAGAATAGGAAAAAATATTTGCCAATCATATAGCTGACAAAAATTTAGTACCCAGAATATATAAACAGTTCTTATGACTCAACAATAAAAAGACAAACAATCCAATCTTTAAGGACTTAATTTATTTATCTGAGCGAGAAAGACAGAAAGAGCAGGGGGAGGGGCAATGGGAGAGGAAGAAGGAGAATCCCATGCAGACTCCCCGGCTGAGTGTGGAGCCTGAGGAGGGGCTAAATCTCACATCCTGGCATCATGACTTGAGCCAAAATGAAGAATTGGGCACTTAAACCCACTAAGCACCCAGGCGGCCCCTCCAATCTTTAAAAGGGCAAAGAACTTGAATAGATATTTCTCCAAAGAAAATATACAAATGGTCAATAAACACATGAAATAATGTTCAACATCATCATTCATTAAGGAAATGCCAAATCCAAATCACAATGAGATACCACTTCACGCTCACTAGGATGGTTATATATATTTTTTTTAACAGAAGAAATAAGAAGGATTAGCATGGATATGGAGATGTTAGAACCCTCATACATTGTTGGTGAAGATGTAAAATGCTGCAGCCATTATGGAAAAATAATTTGTCAGTTTCTCAAAACTTAAACATATAGTTACCATAAGACTCAGCAATTCCATTCTAGGTGTACTCAAGGGAACTGAAAATGTGTACATAAGTGTACGCAGCAGCATTATGCATGATGACCAAAGAATGGAAACAATCCAGACATCCATCAACTGATGGAGAGATAGGCAAAAATGAAACCAATGGAATATTACTTAGCCATAAAAAGGGACAATGTACTGACATTCTATAACATGGATGAGGCTTGAAAACATCATGCTAAGAGAAGGAAGCCATTTCATAAAAATTAACCCAGTTATATGAAATGTCCAGATATTAGGCAAAGCTATAGAAACAAAAAGATTAATGGTTGTCAGGATGTTGGGAGGGGTAAGGTATAGGGTATTGAGAAGTATGAAGTTTCTTTTTGGGGTGATAGAATTGTTCTGGAGTTAGATAGTGGTGATAGCTGTAGAACATTGGGAATATACTGAAAACCATGAAATTATACACTTTAAGGTCATTAAAACAGTAAATTCTATGTAATGGGAATTTTAACTCAATTTTAAAAATTGAAAAATCTGTATTTCAAAACCATCCCACTTCTCTGCATCTCCACTGCCACCAAAATACCATGAAGTTTCACCTGGATTGTTCTAATAAATTCTTGACCTCCTATACTCTTACCTACTTCAATTTGTTCTTGAAACACAAGCTGGATTTTTTTTTTCACTCAAATTGGATATTACACCTCTGCTTAAATTCCTTCAATGAGTGCTCCCATGATACTCTGAATAAAATCCAAATTTCCTGCAGTGTCCAACAAAGCACTGCATGATCTGACCTCTGCCTAACTCTCCAACATCATTTATTGCTGCTCCCTAGCCTGCTTGTCATAGCTCAGCTACACCAGCCTTCTAGAAGTGCCCCAGTGTGTGTGTGTGTGTGTGTGTGTGTGTGTGTGTACCTGTTTCTCCCATTTTCTAGAACACAGCAAATGTTATTCACTACATCTAGAAGGCTCTTTCTCATGACGTTTGCATTCTCTAAAGTACGAGTCTGGGCAGGTTACTTAATCTCTCTGTTCCTGCATTGTCTCATATGTAAAATGATAATGACAGGACCTACCTATCAGAGAACTCTTGTGAGGATTATTATTAGTTATTAATATTGTTATTATTAAAGGATCAGCTCATATGACAACTCCTCAGAGAAGCCTTCACTGATAATCCTGCAGAAAGCCCCTTCCATAGTTACTTTCTTACCCATAACCTGTTCATTTCCTTCACAGCACTCAAAATTGGATATTATGTATTTATGTACACCTTCAGTGTATGCCTTCCTCACTGGCCTTTGACCTCCTATGAGAGCAGCCATAATGTCTGCTTTGTTGACTTGTCTATACACAATGGCTAGCACTGTGCCTGGTGCACAGACGGCTCTCCAAAAAAATCTGTTGAACTATGGAATGAATGCACGGATGACTCAAAATGCCTACCAGGACAACATGGCAATAACTCAATAAATGTTAGTTTCCCCCATCCATCCATCTTCCTCTATGAGTCTGTTTCCTGGTAGTGGATAGAGATGGAGGTACTTGAGAAATCAAGTGGCTCCATCTTTAACATTCTAACTCTAGGATGAAAAAAAAAAAAAAAAAGATCAGAACTAGGGTAAGGAAATACATAAAATCAGTTTTTAAAACTTTTAGAGAAATTCCACTTCTCATATGACCTAGAATCTAATATTAGATTTACTGACCTTTTTTTAGTCTTGCCTGCCATCAAACAAATAATAAAAAAAAGTAATTCTCGGGGCACCTGGGTGGCTCAGTGGGTTGAGCCTCTGCCTTTGGTTCGGGTCATGATCTCAGGGTCCTGGGATCAAGCCCCATGTCAGGTTCTCTGCTCAGTGGGGAGCCTGCTTCCCCCACCCCTGCCCACCTCTCTGCCTACTTGTGATTTCTCTGTCAAATAAATAAATAAAATCTTAAAAAAAAAAAGTAATTCTCTTACAACAATGCTCTTTCTCTCTCTCTCACGCCTGCATGCACAAAGGTACCATGCATGCTTTTCAGCTGGGAAACAGTAATTCCAATAGCTAGCTAAGTTGTCTCTAAATAGCAAGTGTTTTGACCTTGTCAGGCAACCCAAGGGTTAAAATTAAAATAAGCTTTCTGAAGTGGGTATATTGCCCTCTTACCACTCTTCTCAACCCCCTTTCAGACCCAGCCCAATATGGTTTATTCCTCCTTTTCCTTCGGTAGAACTGGGGCTGAGGGGCTAGAGGAATCACAATGAGAAATGTGAATGTGTTTCACACAAACTGTAAAGTGTGTTAGAAATGCACAGCAGTGCGCCAGAAAGAGCCTAGGTTTTAAAATCAGACCCACTTCTATTATTCAGGCCAATTACACAGTCACAGGAGGACAAAGATGGATGTTGCAAGGAGCCCTAATAATAATATTTATTATTACAATAAGAGCTAGCATTTATTTAGAGCTAACTGTTAAATAAGCTCTGGTAAATGTTTGCGTAAATTACCTCATTTAATACTCAAAATCACTATAACAGGCAGAATTCTATCACGACCCTAATATTATAGATGAGAAAACTAAAGCTTATAAGGCTGTAGTCATCTGCTCAAGCTCCCACAAGCAAAGTGGAAGAGCAGAGCTCAAACTCATGCCTGACTCCAAAGCCCCTACTTCAAACACCAATGACTTCTTTCTCTAAAGTTCTTCTTTTTAACTGTCTCATTATTTTTTTTATTTTTTTATAAACATATATAAAGTTCTTCTAAATGTAATCAGTCTCTACTCTCCAAGACCTGAATCCCTCCTTCCCACACTGACCTTCTCATAAACACATCCAAAGCACTGCCTAAAGCAGTCTCCTACAAACGGAGTGAATTCGGAGGAATTGCCCAAGGAGAAGTGTTAGGAGACCAAGACTCTAGAGAATTCTGCCACTGTCAGCTGACTGCAGGGCAGATGGTTACACGGCGTGCCTATGAATCCCTTTATCCTCTATATTGAAATAGCAAGTGTGGGGAAAACTGTGAGAATAAATATGGTAGATACTTATTAAATGAACGAAGCACTTTATCTTTTTAATCTTCTAATTCCATCTTGAGGCACTGATGATGGGAAAAAGTACCTTGGACAAACACTGAAATTATGTATTTTTTAATAAGGAACCTCCTCTGAAAAAACTCAAGGTGGTGGCAGTTAGCTCTACCTAATAGTCCCCGTGTTGCAATATTTAGAGGGAATCATCTAAAACATAAAACAATCCATCAACATAATAGAAAGTAATTAACTTATAAAAAAAAAGGTGACCAAAGGAATAAAAGTATTCATCACACATCAAGGCAAGCAATATTCCAAAGACCTAACATCTAACTATTAAAAAGCAACTAGCAATAAACAAAGATCATAGCATACAGTTTCACTGCGTGGCAATTTATGCGTTCGACAATATGGAACTGGAGAAACGGAGGCACAAACAGAGCACAAAGAAGTGGTCAACACGGAGATAGGGGAAAATGGGTTAGCATCATCTTTCTCGGTCACTCAGGCATGCGACGAACACCCACTGAAACACCGTGTTGGACTCTGAAGACAAAATCAAGCGAGATGCAGTGCAGATAGACCCTCATCAAAGTCACAGTCTGCCGAAGAGTCTACTCTGTACTATGTGGTAAAAGCTTCAAGAGAGGGAAGGTACAGGCTGTCATGACAGCTCAGAAGTAACCCAGACTAAAAGGGGTTGGCAAAGGCCTAGGTTTAAAAAAAAAAAAAAAAAAAGAAAGAAAGGAAGGAAGAAAGAAAGAAAGAAAGAAACCCTTGCATTCAACAGAACCATTAACCTAAGGAAAAGATTCTTACTGTATTTAAAAATATACCATACCAATACACAAAAAATGAATCAGAGTTCTCTCTGAGACATAGGATTGTGAGTGATTTTAATTTTCTACTTTATATTTTTCTGCATTTTCTATGATGAGCATGTATTACTTTTCAATCAGAAATACAGTAAATGTTACAGTTATAAACTAAAAAGGATATAGAAAGAACCACCATACAGCACCTAAGAGTTTTAGGTAAAAGAGAGGATCGGTTTTGAAAATGTAGTCTATGTTAAGTCATCTGGCAAAATTTATTAAGAACACACTATGTGCCAGGTGCTGTGACAGGCTATTGGAAAAAATAAGCTGAAAATATAACTCAGACACCTTCCTATGGCAGGCTAAATAATTTTTATTTTAAAAAAATAATAAAAAGTAAGAACATACAACGAGCTGACAAATTTTGGAGCTGAACAACACTCTCCAGAGCAGCCTCTAAATCAAGGAATGCCCCCAATTCCGGTTTCAGAACAAAAAGAAAAGCACTCCCTGTAGCAAAATGATTCCTCGACACAAATGCAATTCATGCAGACCAATCAGACTCTAGGGTTCACGTCCCACGGCCTCTGCATGACTTGATGGCTCTGCAAATGTGGGCTGGAGCCTGAAGCTCCTCACATCCAAGGCCGATTTTCTTCACCAGCTTGTCTCTTACTCCATGTCCCAGCTCAGTTAGGGCTTTTCTTCCACTCTGTCACTCAGGCTAGGGACCCTACTTACTTAACTCCTCTTTCTGTCTCATCAGTCTCCAACCCCTCTGAAATGTCTCTCAAATCCTTTTCCCTCCCATCCTCAGCAGCACGGCCCTAGTTCAAGCTTCATCAGGCCTCAGGGAGACCACTGCATGAGGCAGTCTCCCAACTAATTCCCTGTCTCTAAAACCTCTCCTCTCTTCCAAACTGTTATCTCCCTTCGGCGATCAATGTGGTTTAACTCAAATCATTGAACAGGCCGGTCGCCAACTCCGAAAGAAGTCTATGATGTTTCTCCCCATTGTCAGCATGCCTATTTCTTCGCAGGGCATTTAATACCCATCACATTCTGGTCCCAGTGTATCACTGCTAGAGCAGACGGAACAGTAGTTAGGAGCACGAGACTTGGGGTCAGCCAGATCCAGGTTTAAATCCTAGCTCTGCCACTTCCTTAGCCTCTAGACTTTAAACATTAGGCAAGTAACTACACCTCTCAGAACCTCTACTTCCTTACTTGGAAAAGCAAATAAGATGTATATAAAATGCCTGGCACATAGCCACTGAGCAAGAAATGTACTCCTTCTTCTGTCAGCTTCAAATGTCTCCTCTTCCAAGAAGGTAGAAGTCCAAATTCCCTCTGCTTTGCTCACTACAAGTTTAACTTGCACAACTTTATGGTTTTACTTTTTCTCCACCTACCCTCACCACCTCCTTTCCATCTTCTTATGCAAGTGTGAGTTATGCAAAGGGAAAAACTGTGCCTCACTCATTTTGCATTCTCCTAGGACATAGCATGTAGTAGGGGTATGGCATTAGCTTACTGAAAGACTCTTCACTGTATCTTTCGTAATGGACCCACCAGACCTAAAGAGCACTTCTCTCCTGACCCAGGTTAACTGGCTATACCTCTTCTACTTCCCAGATCCTGTTCTTTAAGAACCCCCTTTCCTTCTCTAAAATATACTCAGAATCTAATAACAGGCCCGACATATAGTAGTTACTTCTTTATACTGATGGAATAAATGATTAGTATTCTTTCAACACATGATTTAAATACCTGCACACTGTGTCATACAGAGGTACTATCAACCTATTCCCTCCTTGTTAAATACAGACATTGTTTCTAATATTTCACTACTATAAATAACATTCCTGTAAACATTCTCTTACTTAAATGTTTGGGCACATATTCCTCAGAGTAGATCGCTGAGTCAAAGTGTATGAATGTTTTGGGGCTTGTGATACATACTGATCAGTCTTTTGAAAACCATTTTTATGGCAATCATGAAGCAGCAATGTTATGAACCACAGATCATCCAATTGATATGTAGTTCATAAAATGTAAAAGCTTAAAATTTTAAAATAATTTCAGTATATAGAACGTGAATTGATACAGAACTGAAATATATAGAATTTGAATATGATGATGAGTTATATTACATCTATACCCAGGTTTTTCCCATCTGATCTCATTAATTGGAATAGCATACAATTTGCTGCCTATCATAAAATTAATTTCAAAATTATGGACCTGATAGTTTCTAAAATAGGGAAAGCAAGAAGAACAGAGAGTATTCAGTTCAAATAATCTTGAATTAAGAAACATCCATATAAAGTGAATTAGCTGGGGGCACTTGGGTGGCTCAGTCAGTTGAGCATCTGACTCTAGATTTTGATTTAGGTCATGATCTCAGGGTTGTGAGATTAAGCCCCAATGTCGGTCTCTGTGCTCAGTGGAATCTGCTTGGGATTCTTCCTCTTCTTCTGCCCCTCCCAGCTGTTCCTGCTCTCTCTCTGTCTCTCTCTCTCTCAATAAATAAAGAAATAAAATCTGTTAAAAAAAAGGGGGGGGAGTGAGCTGAATTAAGTCTCAAGGACAGAAAGTTCAGTTAGCAGCACTACTTAACATCAAGGTTTGTCAATAATAAATTGAGTATCAGAGCTCAAAACTGTTGCTAAGTGTTCAATTTCTCTCTCAAGAGAAAGAAACAAAAAGGATAGACAGCTTGGCTTCTGCAATTAAAGAGACAAAAAGTAGCTAACATTATTCCATTAGTCACAACTGCATGAGTAGATCATTATATGCAATTTTAATCAGAAATAAATATATCAGTGTATGTAGACAATGTAATGATGCAACTTGATAAAAGGGTTATTTGCAGCCTTCAAAAGTTAAAACTCTCTTAAAGTAATGGCTGTAGTCCCATTTCACCAGTATCTTCCTTCCCAAATTTCCTCAGCCAGGACAAAGGATGCTATATTCTACCAATTTATGTCCTAGTCTTTACATTATTATTATTATTTTTTAAGTAGGCTCTATACCTAGTGTGCAGATATAACTTAGTCTTTAAAACTATGGTATCCACATACCATGGTACAGAGGTCTGAAATCATCATTACTCTGATGATGATTAAGGGACTTTGTTTATTCAGAGTAATGATTCTGAACAAAATCTGGCCTATGATCTAAGCCAGGCTTAACTATGAGACATAAAGAAGGTCTACATGGCGGGGGGGGGGGGGGGGAACACCCCGAACACCAGACGGTAGCATTTTACTATCAACAAAATGCTGGCTTTATGGGCTCACAGAAAGAACTTTCTCATATTCAAAATGGTAGCACTGAATTTATGAATAGATTTTGTATAAAAGTCTATGACAAATCCATTCAGAGCTAGGGGCTTGGCTTTGTAGTGCTATCTTAACCCTCAATAAATCTGGAACGTTTAAAGGCTATTAAATTAACATTTCCCTGATCTGGCACCTGTAGTCAAGTTAATTTGTCAAAAACATTTCTACAGTTTGTCACTGGACACTGTATTTTCTGACAAGTTAAGTTTAAAATAAAATTGACAAAATCTC
The DNA here is from genome assembly GCF_902655055.1 of Lutra lutra. Classification (NCBI taxonomy): domain Eukaryota; kingdom Metazoa; phylum Chordata; class Mammalia; order Carnivora; family Mustelidae; genus Lutra; species Lutra lutra. The sequence continues at coordinate 86,182,011 of NC_062290.1, forward strand.
ATTAATTTCCTCTGAATCACCAACGTTGGTTCCATTAAGCTTTTATTATTAAGAACGTCAACTGTCACTCTTTTTTTAACAAGGTCAAGTTCTGATGTGGGTATTTCCAGGATCCTTATTATATTAATAGGAGCTAGTAAAGCAGTGCAGTGTGGTGGTTAAAGGGATTAAGTTGTGTAGTCAGAAAGAACTGGGTTCAATTCCCAGCAAAGCCATTTACTGTGTGTCCTTGGACACAATTTTATCTAACCTCTCTGAGTCACTATTTCCACATGGGAACAGATTATAAAAGTACCACCTCAGGGAGCTGTTCAAAGGATTCAATGATACACTATGCATATTAAAAGCACTTAGGACTGTGTCTAGTCCATACTGAATGCTCAAGAAATGCTGGCTGTTTAGGTTTCTTTCCCCCCTGCTTTTACATTCACAGACTTAAACAAAAAACCTCACAAAACCTTATTGCCACTCACAGATTTTTAAAATGGCAAAGAATTTTAAGACTCATCCCCTCTAGAACCTTTCCATCAAATGGCTGTCTGACAACTTCTCCTGATACCTTTGCTGATGAAGTCCCTGCCACCTCCAGAGGCAGACACTTAGTTTCAGTCTCTAGACAAACAGTTTTGATGGCTGAAACATGTTTCCATCCACTGAGGTACACTGCAGATTTTACCCACTGATCTTAGTTCTAGCCCTCAGGACACTGAAACTAATCTAACTCCACTTCTACAGACACCCTTCATATATCTGAGAGCCTCAAACAAAATAACTTTGTTACTAAGTACCATGGAATGAGCCAGACTATAACTATAATCCTTTTAAGAGTATAACACAGATTGGAAAATACCACTTCCATTTGTTTTTCTTAGGCTAGTGATTTTCATAATTTTTCTTTTGACAGCATCTATGGTAAATGGAAATCTATAGTCTTGGACCCAAAACAGGAAAGGGAGTTGTTGCTCTCAGTAAAGGTTTTCTCTATTAAAAATAAATCCTCCATATTTTGATATGCTGACAGAGTCTTCTTCCACTTTTGAAAAAAATAAAATCCCTATAGCTCTTGGTTTAAACAATCTAACTGTTACCAAGTGAAATTTGAGTAATAGCCTGGAATAATTCTTTTGTTTGAAGATACCAACTTGTTCAAATACAGGTTAAGAAATTTTACAAAAGGCGGGGAGGATGAAGGTAAAAAATGAAAGCTTACCTATAAATTGCATCAGGAATAACAACCATTTTCTCAAAGTCTTAAATTCAGAAAGCAGTTCCTGATACTGTCGGTTTTTACCATCATGGGTTATATCCGCTTGGTAACTCTTTGCAGAGTCTACAGAACTGGTCTGGACCGTGGCCCTGCCAGCCTCAAGCTGTGCAACTTTCGGCAAGCCCATACCCTCTCTGAAAGTCAATTTCCTTAGCCATAAGACAGAAATGAAATGGCAGGGTGTATAAAGTAAAAATAAAGCATGTTAAAAAACACTCTGAACTTCAAACTGTTACACAGATGCCAGTTATTTCTCACTGTTACCCAAGTTGTTCATCAGACCAGGCAGATCTTTAGATAAATTGTCCTTTCAAATAAACAAAATTGAGAAGCAGACGTGAAAGGGAAAGGTCTCTATCTCAGTCATTAAGAAAGAAAAGCCACTGCATCCTCTTTTCCTCCAGCCTGGGGTTGGTTACAGCACATGCCAGAAGGTGCTCTCACACAAGTACAATCCAGCCATCTTAAAGCATAATGGAATGTAAAGTGTCCATTTTGAATTTTCATAGCCATTGTGGGATTCTTTAGATCATTAATGTTACACAGCACTTTGCATTTAATTATACAAACAATGGCTTCTATAATGATGATAATATCAGGGAAAAGTAATTTGCATGAACTAAGCCCCATCACCTAGGGTAAGTATAGGGACCTCTTCATTATTAAATCATTTATATAATAAAATCAATATGCTTTAAAAGTAAAAATAGGTTTTTTAAAACCATAAAGAAGAGTTACATGTTTTAAACTCTATCAATTACCATAATATAATGAGTCTTCTTAAGATTTAATATCAACTTTTAAAATTAAAACTCAATGGAGAATGTATACTTGGCTCCATTACTAAATGATGTATCTCTAGAAAAGGTTACAGTACAGCTATTATCATTCTCCTAAATTATGTGGAAAAGTTGGTACAACCCTCCACTACCCCCAAGGACAATTTGATTCCAGATATAGTGAAGTATTTTGAGAATATAAAATTGTATAACTATTGAAGGAAATAATTCAGGTGCATATATCATATTCATTTCTTGCAGGGCTTTAGTTGATTAAACATTACAAATTTTTAAATGTCAATATACACTTTAAAAATTTCACTCTGTGTCCTTAATTCTGAACAGTTTTTAGAAACCCACAAATTTCTACACTGTATGTTCATGACTAAGTGTTTTATCACTTTAAGATTCAATATTTCTTAATGATATAATTCAAAACTTTTACTGAATCATTATTTAGTAAGTCATAAAAACCTCTTAAAATTAATCTTTCATGCACATCTAGCTTATCCAAAGTTAGAATTTAATTAGATGGCCTTGCCACAAATGGGCTTACTACTTTATTTGCTCAATCAGTATATGTCTCTTCAGTAATTATAATTAATTCAAATCCCTGACGCACCTCCTAGCAAACAATGTAAAAACATCAGACAAAATGGAAATAAATAGCTTTACATTTCTCCAATTACGATATTCACTTTCATCCTCAAAATGCACATGTGAAATAACTGGGATAGGTGTTATTCCGTGTAGGAAAAGGCCACACAAAGAACCTACATCTCTGGTGACAGAGAAAGATGCTTGTCTGCAGCAGAAAATATATTATGGTTTTGACATTATGAAAACGATACGATGCCGAATAGCCATTTGAGAAAGTTTGCTTTTAATAGTTTGCAAATACATGTTGAAGTACAAAGAGCAGCAAGGAAAAGAAGAGCTAAATTATTATTTATCTAGAACAATACTTCCTGTAGGAAAGATTCACTTCTAAGTATATACAAAATTTACAATTGAGAAGCAGCCCAAAAAGTCTATCAGGCCTTTATCCCACATACCTCTCAGATAAAATCAAAGGAAAAGTGGTAGCAGAAAACTTCATATTTTTTTAATAGAATATCTTTTTTTTTTTAAAGATTTTATTTATTTATTTGACATAGAGAGAGAAGCAAGAGCGAGCACAGGCAGACAGAGTGGCAGGTAGAGGCAGAGGGAGAAGCAGGCTCCCTGCTAAGCAAGGAGCCCGACGTGGGACTCGATCCCAGGACGCTGGGATCATGACCTGAGCCGAAGGCAGCTGCTTAACCAACTGAGCCACCCAGGCGTCCCATCTTTCTTTCTTTTTTTAAAAAAGATTTTGTTTATTTATTTGACAGAGAGTGAGATCACAAGTAGAGAGAGGCAGGCAGAAAGAGAGGGGGAAGCAGAGAGCCCGATGCGGGGCTTGATCCCAAGACACTGAGATAATGACCGAAGCTGAAGGCAGAGGCTTACTTAACCCACTGAGCCACCCAGGCACCCCAGAAAACTTCATTTTTATTCATTCATTCATTCATACATTTTTGGAGAGAGAGAGGGAGGGAGACGGAGACAGAATGCAAGCAGGGGGAGGGACAGTGGAGGGAGAGAGAATCTTAGGCAGGCTCCACGCTGAGCATGGAGCCCGATGTGGGGCTTGATCTCATGACCCTGAGATTATGACCTGAGCCAAAATCAAGAGTTGGATGCTTAAGTGACTCATCTACCCAGGTACCCACCCCCTCAAGAAAACTTTATTTTTAAAAGTGAGAGGACAACGGGATCCACTGGATAAAACTGTCAGCACCAAGTAGTTTAAAAAATTAAAAGCCCTCCACCAGTCACACTGCTCACAATTAGGTAATCAGCCTAACAACATGAAGGGAAAGCTAGCCAGCTACAGAGCAGACAGCCTTAATGGGAGGTGGGACTAGGCACCAAGACCCCATTCCTCTGAATGCAGTCCCTTGTGCTGGCCCCACAGTGCTCTCTGCAAAGGGCAGGTCACACGTGCTGCCTGCCATTGGTCGGACACCTACCGGGGTCCAACTGCTTTTCATACACTATCTCGCTTAATGCACCCAATAGTCCGATGAGGGTTGCTCGCTCCCTTTTAAAGCGGAAGAATGAGATTCAGGAAGCAGGAGGCTGCTGCAAATCCCTCAACTAGGAGCGGGGAACATCATGCTAACCTAGGTCTGTTGAACTCTAAAACCTTACCCTCTTGCTGAATTTTGTCCCGAAGAACTCTGGGATAGGCCTGGGTATTTAAGGAAAATCATAATGGCTACTGGTTCACGCTGCAGCCACTGTTTTAGATCTGGGAGTCCTGGACAGTAGATCGGAAACAGCCTTCTGGCTGAGACCCACACATCAGGTCTGAGCCTCTCTTCCTGCGGCCCTGCCTGTCACATGCACGTGATGCTCTGCAGAGGCCACTACTACTAGAGGGACACTAGGATACCCGCTTCCAGAAGCAGTTACCTCTCATGTGTACAGGCAGAAGGCAGAAACTATTTTGGATTTCCTTGCCTTTGGGCTCATAGAAGGGGCTCTATAAATCCTCACTGATGATGTTTCAGAGGTAAAACACATGGCAACAATTAGGTCCACAAAGAGGAGGCAGAACCCTCTGCTCTAGTTTCCAAAAAGCAGCGGTCCAGTACCAACTGAGGAGCCCCAGAGAATCCTTCCTCCTGGAATCAGAGTCTCATCAGTAATTGTGAGGTGCATCTATTACTGAATGTGGCTACCCAGGTGGCAGTACCCAAATGTGCTCTGATGATGAAAGGAGGGAAATAACAACGCGGTCCCCGGAGAGCCCGGCAACCAGCGTATGACATCAACGTGGCATCAAGCTCCAACACAAGCAAAAGGTCTGGTGAGACAAAGGCTCATCTCAGGTTGCAATTCTCTGTTGAAATGGGCAGCCCAAGATCTGCTCACTTGCAGAAACTGACAAGGCACTCGGGTACCTGGGTCTCCTGGGCTTCACCTCAGCCCCCTGGCATTATTTCCCTCGTGTTCATCCTGAGCCTTAGTCTAATCTCCTCTGAGGTCCTAACTAAACCAGACATAGGGAGAGTAGGGATTTTATCTTATTAAAATAGATATGGCTAATTTGTCTTTTCAAATTCATTTTAAATTAAATTGGATTTCCTCGGAAGGCTGCTAGGTCAGTTCCCCTGCTGCGAATGCAGGACAAAGGTTAATTGCACGCCCTTCACCAGCTCTTCTGCTCTCCTGGGCAGGCTCTGATAACCTGCCCCCGAGAGGTGGGGAAGGCTTTGGTTTATTGGGTGATAATGTTGCCATTAAAGCCATTTACCATTATGCCAAGAAACATTTTATTTTATTTTATTTTTTTTTTACTAAATAACAAGATATGATAGCAATAACAAGAATGAAATGCAATTATGTTCCCAACTGATGGTTAGTTATTCTCAAGCACAAAACCCACAGAATAGGACCTAACCTATTTGCTTCCCTAAAAGGCCCCAACACATGCAGAAGTATACACCTTCCTACAACCGTTTTCTGGTTCCAGTGTGAAATTCCATTAACGTTTTCACTTAATTTATCTCATTTAAACTGTCTATGTTCATGAAAATTTAACCCAGTAATTCCCTGTTATACAAAGCATAACAAAGTATGAATATTTAAATACAATGTAAATAAAACACTTTATCAATTATATTTTTGTATTCTAAATTAGTGACTTCACTTAGCATGTCTGCCTTGCACAGCACCACACTATTTTTCAATTAAAGGTCCAGATGTTTCAAAGGCTCCAGTAGGCAAAGGCAGTTATGAGAAATGCTTTATCTGCATCGTAATCATCACCACCACATCAGCTCCAGGCTGCATTAACATACTCATGTTTTATTCCAGCTCCCTTTCTAATAGAGCAGGTAATTATACAACACAGCAAAGAAACACAATCCTAAGAGCTGGACAATTTCCGTACAAGCATCCACCTGAGCAACACATTTTCATACATAATCTTAAAATCGGAGGGAACTGCTTATTAGAAACAGCTGACCATTCAGAGTAATGTTTTAAAAATAAGAGTCAATCACATACATACCAAATTTGGCCCCAAATACTCTCAAAGTGCAGGAAGCCTTGCATAGACACATTTATGTATACTGAACACCAACCAGAAGCTTGTGCGTATGAAAACCATGATTGTTTGTTACAATCTAAATCATTCATACTCATTTTTAATGCCAGCGTTCTCTCTTAAATAAGTCAAGTCTCTTTTTGTTCTTGCTATCCAAAAATGACAATTCATCTGAGCTGAGACTGAGTAAGGAGAGCCATTGTCCCTGTACCTATTAGATAAAAAAATGCAATTCTGACTGCTGCAACAAACATGCTATTGCATTAATTACTTAATTAAATGACTCCCTTTCTCCCAAATGGAAAAGAATACCCTGTAAGAAACACTGCTTTGCTTAGTAAACACAGTATAATCTAATGGGAAAATATAGTCCCTCGTTGTTAAGGAAAACTAACAAAATCACTTTAATTATAATTTTTTAAAATTATTCTACCCGTATTTTTGTATTTTGAAATATTCCGAGAGGAAATGTCCTAATGAAGATGCTATTCAAAAGATAAATGCCTTTACAAACATTAAAACCTCCGCCGGGTCAAATCCTGGCAGGTAACACTTCAGTATCTGAAAGCAGACAGCTTCCATTCCTCTCTGAAGGAACCTTAGGTGGAACATTTTTAATACATCACCATGTCACTTTTTAATGTGCCCCAATCTATTAACCACATGGCAAACTAACAGGGATTTTTAAAATATGGGTTTTATGGCTTTGTGCTGGTGATTAATTAAATAAATAGCCACTGTTTCACAAATCATCCCTCTAATTAGTCTAAAACAGACACTTTGCATTCACTGGTACTGCCGCCATCTGAAACTCACAGAAGGGCAGGAGTGGTGCGGCACGGTCGCATCTCTGCACTTTGGAGCCCACTGTCGCGGGCTCCATGGCTGGCATCCCACCCTGCCACCCAGAGGCAGAGGTGCCATCTTTGCAGGTGCTGCAGTCAGCTGGAATTTGATTCCAGCTGCTCAGAAAAGATGTTCTCCTTAATTATTCTCCCTTACCCTAAAGGAAACAATGGAACAACAAAGGAATAAAAGTGCAACCTCCAGCTGCAAACAGATGAGGTTTCACCAACACAGTTCCCAGACTGAGTAAGAAAGTTGGTTCTGGTTATCTAGTTTAGGAATAAGTATGGTGCTAGGTCAAACAGGCTTTCCTTAGAACTCAAAACATGCCATTCTCTTAAACTCAGATATTAAGGAATTACTTCCAAATCTTATACTTAAAAGACTGAGGTAACTTTTAAAAGCTGATAGGAATTCAATCTAACTTGTTTTAGTAGCATATTTTTAAAAATGGTAATTCCTCTGAAAGCAAATTAAACTTAGAGATAATTTTTAGTGCCAGGAAAAAAAAAATCAAATGGGAATATCTCGAGAATCCAATTTTCTTCAGGAAATACATTAATCAGTTTCTTAATCTTAGTATTTAAACTTCATTAGGTAGGTTTAGAGAAAGGAAGGAAGGAAGGAGAGAGTCAGTAGGTGGGAAAAACTGAAGGAAGGAAGAAGGAATGAACAGAGGGAGGAAAGGAAGAAGGAAAAGAAAAGGGGAACAGGTAAGGGGGAAGGGATTAGGCAAGAAATGGGAAAATTCAATAGGAATAACAGGCCCAAGTGTGCTACAGAATATTCTATAGAAAGGCTGTCCTCATTTCCCCTCTAGGAGACCCTTTCTAAGAATGGGAGGAAATGGGGTATAGTAAAAAAAGCATCTGGTCCCTGAAGCAAGATAGACTAAAGGGTCCTATGCTCTTGGTTAAATCATATAATCCTGTTTAGCCTCAGTTTCCTTCCATACTGTACAGGATTTTAGCCCTTACTCTACATAAATTATATAGGGACATGAGAGGTTGTGACTAAAGCATCTAGCATATTCCTTGCACAGAATGATCAATAAATGGTGGGCATGATGGTGGCCATGAGAAATGGGTTGAAAGCAGACTCTAAGTTACTTATTTTCACCCTCCAGCACCTTCGTGAAAGAGCCTAGGTGACTGTACCAAAACTGCACCTGCTATATTTCAAATATGAAAAAGAGAGACGAAAGCACAAAATGTACATGAACACAGAATTACCATATACGCTCACTGTACTGAAGAAAACCCAAATCCCCATCAACTAAGAAGAAATAGAGTAGTTTCTTTAACTTTCACCTTTAATGGGCACAGAGAAAGGGGAGGGGTGTTTCTGAGACTGTTTATATGGCAGAAATTGGAAGGAAAATGAATGAGCTTTCTGAGGATGTGGAGAAAAAGGAACACTTGTGCACTGTTGGTGGGAATGCAAACCGGTGCATCCACTGTGGAAAACAGTGTGGCGGTGCCTCAAAAAGTTAAACAGAAAACTAACCTACATTCTAGCAATTGCACCACTGGGTATTTACCCAAAGAATAAAAAACACTAATTCAAAGGGATACACCCCTATGTTTATAGCAGCATTATCTTCAAGAGCCAAGATATGGAAGCAGCCCAACTGTCCATCAATTGGTGAATGGATAAAGAAGATTATCCAGGGGTGCCTGGGTGGCTCAGTGGGTTAAGCCGCTGCCTTTGGCTCAGGTCATGATCTCAGGGTCCTGGGATCGAGCCCCGAATCGGGCTCTCTGCTCAGCAGGGAGCCTGCTTCCTCCTCTCTCTCTGCCTGCCTCTCTGCCTGCCTGTGATCTCTATCTGTCAAATAAATAAATAAAAAATCATTTAAAAAAAAAAAAAAGATTATCCATTATCTTGTATGTGGATTACAGACACACACACACACAGCAATATATACACACAATGGAGTATTATTCAGCCATAAAAAAAGAATGAAATGTGCCATTTGCAATGAATTCAATGAAGCTAGAGAGTATTAGGATAAACCAAATAAGTCAGTCAGAGAAAGGCAAATACATATGATTTTACTCACATGTGGAATTTAAGAAACAAAACAAATGAGCACAAGGGAAGGAAAGGGGGACAGACAAGCCAAGAAACAGACTCTTAACTATAGAGAACAAACTGATGATTACGAGAGGGGAAGAGGGTGGGGGGAATGGATGAAAGAGGCGATGGGGATGAACAAGGGCACTTGTCATGATGAGCACCGGGTGATGTATGAAGTGTTGAGTCACTACACTGTATACCTGAAACTAAGATAATACTGTATGTTAACCACCTGGAATTAAAATAAAAACTTTGAAAAAAAAAAAGAAAAGAAAATGATTGAGCTTTGGATTCAACAAGATCTGGCTTGAAATCTGGCTTCATTACTTACTAGGTGGTAAATTCAGGCATGTTTGTTCAACTCTGAGTGCCTCAGTTTCTCCTTCCCCAAACGGGGAAAGTAATATATACTTTATAGGGAAGCTGGGAAGAGTGAATGAATTAGCACAGTAAGCACTCTGGCATATATTAGACACTCAAATAGTTTCTATTTCATTAAGCTGAATCACTTTAAACTGATGCCAGTCTGAGTTTATTACCTACAAAAATTGTAATTCCACATGGTTTCACCTAATACTACAGTGACTGAGATAGTAAGTAGGCACGAACTGGAAAAACAAGTGAACATTTTCAAGAATGCAATGAATTAAATTATACTCCTATCGGCGCCTGGGTGGCTCAGTGGGTTAAATTATACTCCTATCGAAATAGGAAGGCAACTAACATAAAAGGTGTGTGTGTGCGTGCATGTGTGTGTGTGTGTGTGTGTGTTAAGTATCAAGCCCAACACAGGGCTTGAACTCACAACTCTGAGATCAAGATCTGAGCTGACACAGAGAGTTGGATGCTTAACCCACCAAGCCACCCAGGGGCCCATAAAAGGCATCTTTTAAGACTGGCTCATGATTCCAATAATATAGCAGCTAATATTTACTAAAAACTTACAACATGGCAAATACTATCCCATATATTTGATGTCTATAATATTAGCTTAGGTAATCCCAGAAGAACTCCGCAAAACAGATTCAACTATTCTTCCCATTTTACAGAAGAAATGGAAGCCTAAAGAAATGAAGTAACTTGTTCAATGTCACACAGCTGGTAAAGCCATGTCAACCTGGAGCTGTCTAACTCCTGAGCCTGAGTTCTTATTCACCAATTCAAATAGCCTCTGAACATTGCAAAGCTGCTTGTTTTGCTTTTAGTAAAATTACGGTTGGGAAAGGGACCAGAATAGGTATTTTTCCGAAGAAGATATACAAACAGCCAATAAACACGACAAGATGCTCAACATCACCAGGTAGAAGGAAAATGCAAGTAAAAACCACAATGAGTTTTTTTTTGTTTTTGTTTTTTAGCAACTCATACCCATCAGAATGGCTACTATCAAAAAACCCCAGAAAACTGCAAGTTGGTGAGGATGTAGAGAAACTGGAAACCTTGTACACTACTGGTGGAAAAGTAAAATGGTAGCGCCTCTGTTCAAAACAGTATGGAGGTTCCTCAAAAAATTAAAAACAGAACTACCAAATGACCCAGCAATTCCTTTTCTGGGTATACGCACAAAAGAACTGAAAGCAGGGGCTTGAAGAAGCATATGTATACGCATGTTCACTGCAGCATTCTTCACAACAGCTAAAACATGGAAACAACCCAAGTGCCCACTGACAGATGAGTGGATAAGCAAAATGTGGTATATACATACAATGGCATGTTTCTCGACCTTAAAAAGTAGGGAAATTCTGCAATATGCTACAACATGGATGAACTCTGAGGATTAGGCTAGGTGAAATAAACCAGTCACAAAAAGACACATACTGTATGATTCCACATATATGAAGTACTTAAAGGAGTCAAAATCACAGAGACAGAAAGTAGAATGGTAGTCGCCAAGGGCTGGGGTGGAGGGGGAAAGGGGAGTTACTGTTTAATGGATACAGAGTTTCATTTTTACAAGAGGAAAAGAGTTATGAAGACAGACACTGGGGATGATCATACAGTAGTCACCCCTTATCAGCAGTTTCGCTTTCTACAGTTCCAGTTACCTGTGGTCCACTGTGGTCCCAAAGCAGACGGATCCTCCTTCTGAAATGCTGTCAGAAGGTCAGTAATAGTAGCCTAACGCTACATCACAATGCCTATGTCACTCACCTCACTTCATCTCATCACGCAGGCATTTTATCACGTCACATCATCCCCAGAAGGGGGAGTACAATAAGGTATTTTGAAAGAGAGAGAGACTACGTTCACATAACTTTTTTTTTAGTTTTATAACTCATTTAATGGCAACTGGTAATCATCAATTAGCAATGGTTATTTTCAAAAGTTACTACACTAGCTGTGCTGTCATTTCTCCAGGACGATCAGATACCTGGAGTCACAGACATTTCCCACATATGATGCACTGTATAAATCTGACTTGGTTTATCACCAGCATTGATAAAACCAGATCAAGGGAAAGAACTAGGTCTGGGGACATATGCATGGTCTTAATATATCAAATGTTTAGCCTGCCCTGATTATTACAAAATCAGAGCAGTGAGAATATTCACAAACTTACAGTATATTGTTATAGTTGTTCTATTTTATTATTGTTAATCTCTTACTGTGCCTAGTTCATAAATGAAACTTTATCTAGGTATGTATGTATAGAAAAAAAAAACAATAGTACATATGTGGTTCAATACTGTCTGAAGTTTCAGGTATCCACTGGGGGGTCCTGTGGATAAGGGAGGACTACTGTATGATAGGATGAATGCATTTAATACCACTGAACTGTACATTTCAAACTGTTTAAGATGGTAAAACAAAAAACAAAACAACAACTTTAAAAAACTGTATGACGACAAGAAGCAAATTCTTTACAAACCACTTTCTGGGCCGTCCAAAGGATGGACATATCAGAAGGGAAACAAGCGGGGCGCCTGGGTGGCTCAGTGGGTTAGGCCGCTGCCTTCGGCTCGGGTCATGATCTCGGGGTCCTGGGATCGAGCCCCGCATCGGGCTCTCTGCTCAGCAGGGAGCCTGCTTCCTCCTCTCTCTCTGCCTGCCTCTCTGCCTGCTTGTGATCTCTCTCTGTCAAATAAATAAATAAATAAAATCTTAAAAAAAAAAAAAAAAAAAAAAAAAAAAAAGAAGGGAAACAAGCCCCAGAAGTGAGAGTATCTCATACCAGCACCTGCAGTGACTAGGATGGTGGTACATTAAAAAGCTCCACTGTAACCATGGCATTCTAGGGAACCACTTCTCCCATATCATAGTGTTATTTAAAAAGAAAAAAAAAAATGCAGACACGTGTCGAAATCTGCAGAAAAAATCCTAAAGTTTTAATCAAACAGCTGCTGTGTTCCCATTATGTTATAGTCAAGCCTTTTCACTCTGTGACAAAGGCAGCAGAGCGTTTCATTTATTTGTTCATTTATCTACTTATGTTTACGTCTTACTTCCTGAATCCTTTTATGTACACAGCGCATAAGTCATCACAGAAAGGGAAATGGCACTGACAGTGGATGCTATGAATCCACTCCCTTTAAAAAAAGAATTCAAGTCAAGGAAATCCCCAAACGCCATGCTTTCAAAGCGAGGATTGTAAAAGCAATCACACTTGCATTTAAGGCTTCTTGGAGCCGCCTCTGTGGCACCAAAATCCACCAAAGATAAAGAAGATGTTTGTGCTAAGTTGGGAAAGTGGAGACATCAGCATTTCTGCCTTCAGCCCATTATTTCTGCTCTCCAGACAGCACCTGATAAAGCATCGAGAGTGTTCTCTTCTGTGCAGCCACTGCTCCTGTGAAGCCTGTGTTCGGGGGGTTTCCCTGGGGTTTCCTTTCCGACAATTGCAGCAGAGACTCTGAGAGGAGCCCAAACGAGCTGCCTTAACCTTCCCGTAAACTGATATTTCCATAGAGGATTAAGACAAACGTTTCAAATAAGCCAATTTCCTTTACTAAAAAACTAAAGTGACAATAGTAGTACCAAGAGAAATATACAAAGACAATGAAAAGACACACTTTTCTTGTCTTTGGGCATGCAAAAATACAGAGCAAAAGGTTAGATGGAGGTGGGCTACACGATTCCCTCTTATTTCTGATACTTTACACTGGAGCCTAATGAAAAGTTATACAAGAATTTCACTGAGGCCTGGTCTACCGGGGGAAGAGAAAAAATGTCTAAATGCATCATATTATCTGATATATGCTGATGCTGCATGGTATATATTTCTGTATTCTTGTTTATTATAGATTTTTCTATTCAGAAAAAAACAACTGTATCTCTTATCTAATAAGGTACTTCCAGAACTCTGGGGATGCCAAACAGTTCCTCGTTGAACTGGTAAGAATGAAAATCCCTAACTATCCTTGAGGTCCCAATAGAAGGGAACAAGCATCCTTCTCCTGAAGTATGCTAGGCAGCTCCCGTGGGCCACAGGAAGTGAGAACTCCCTCTGGTCCAAAGAGGTAGGGATATATATGCTCCCGGACTAATTAAACAAAACACAAAAGAAAAAGCCAGAGCAGAGAAGATCCTTATTAAATCCAAGTCCTGGAAAGCTGAGGGGAGCCAGAGGGCCTTCTTGGCTTTGCTCACCTGCCAAGCCTTATACTGCTTTTCTCCTCATCTTCTGATACTGTGGTACCTGTCTTGCTTTTCCCTTTATGGTTGTGTCTCCCACATACCCATATTTAGTTTTACACTGTTACATGTATAATGTGAGATATTTCACATTTAACACTCTGTATTAACACCTTGAACACTTCTGGAAAGAGAATGGCTAAAATTAAAAACAGCTAACATTTACTCTATGTGTCAGGCACCAGGCTGAGCCCTTCACATATATCACCTCTTTTGATCCTCAAAACTGCCCTTACTTCCATTTTACAGATAAATAAATATTAAGAAGTTAAAGAAATCATAAAAGTCACATAGCTAGTGAGAGAAGTCAGATGGAAACCCAGGTCCTAAGAGACTCGAAAGACCACAATCTTTAACTTATTATAATTTGCCCCAAAACCAGTGTATATTTTTAAAGCTTTCTTGGGAGGGGAAAAGCCTTGTATTATATTTTGAATCAACATTTTCATGAAATCAAGAACAATGACATATTTATGCATAAACTGTCTCTATCTTTCTCATCCTTCTAAAATACTCTTTCTACAACATTTAAGACAAAACATTAAAAAAAAATGTTCTAGATTACTAAAGAACTTCTAATGCAGCCATATGGCAAAATATGTACCCTGACCAACAGTCTAATGAAAAACAACTAAAGAACGTGATAAAATGTAAAAATATTCATTTTACCTAGTTCAACAGGTTGGCAGTGTTTGAGGAATTCACAAAGGCCCCAAAATTAAGTGAAATGGGCAACCGAGAAAAGAAAACACAACACAATTTTTGCCAATATTGATGGTATTTACCAAACAAAGTGATATGAAGTGTCTACTTTCTTGGTCAGGTGGATACCCAGTACAGCCCATCCATAATCTGTAATAAAGCTGGAACCCCAAAGACCTACATGTGAAAGTAAATTAGAATTAAGGTCCCCCACATAACAAGGGAAAATTTCATGTCCCAAACAAACAAAAAAAATTTATTTTCTCCTGAGAATTTATAACCACAACTTTCATATAAGATTTTTATGCCAAATTCATATTACCTGATGGATGGACCAGAAAGACTCCAATCAAAAATTTAAAGTTATCCTGGGGGTGCCTGGCTGGCTTAGTCAGTAGAGCATACAACTCTTGATCTCAGGGTTGTGAATTTGAGCCCCATGTTGGGTACAGAGATTACTTAAAAAGATAAAATAAATGGAAGGAAGGAAGGAAGGAAAAGGAAAACGAAAAGGAACAGGAAAAGCAAAAGCAAAAGGAAAGGAGGGAGAGAGGGAAGGAAGGACGGACCTAAGTAAGCAAGTTAGTTAGTTGTCCTGGGCTGTTAATAACCCCAGGTACCAGGCTAAAGCTAACAAAGCCTTGTAGGAGGAACCTACATGACTCAGTAATCTCAAAAGAAAAGTTGCAGAAAATAAGTTGTTACAGCCTCAAATCATAAAACATAGAAAAGCATCACGTAAGAGGCCCACAAAGACTGGAGCCAACAAAATGATCAGAAACAGAACATAAAATATAGGTTGAAAGAAAAACTTTAAAGTATTAAAAATAGGAGTAAGAGCAAGAAACTATAAAATCTCACCCAGGTTGCGATCTGGTATCATGGTTGGGTAAGAGAATGTCAGTATCCTTGGGGGATACAAGCTAAAGTATTTAGGAGTGGATGGCAATTTTGAAATGGCTAAATAAAACATAAGTAAAGCAAATACGGAAAAATGTTAACAATTAAACATAGGTGGTAGGTTTAAGGGTGTTCACTGAACTACTACTAGGAAAATCATTATTAACGTTTCATAGGGGCGCCTGGGTGGCTCAGTCAGTTAAGTGTCTGCCTTCGGCTCCGGTCATGATCCAAGGGTCCTGGGATCGAGCCCTGCATCAGGCTCTCTGCTCCGCGGGGAGCCTGCTTCCTTCCTCTCTGCCTGCCTCTCTGCTACTTGTGTTCTTTCTCTCTGTCAAATAAATAAATGAAATCTTTAAAAAAAAAAAAAAGTTTCATAATAAAAAGTTTTTAAAATTACCAAACAGATTTTTAGAAGATCAAAATGGAATTTCTAGGAATGAAAAATACAATGACTAAAACTACAAGTGCAATGTATGGGTTCCATAGCTGAAAAGGGAATATGTGAACTGGAAGACGGAACTGCAGAAATTACCTAGAATGTAACCTGAAGAGACACAGAGAAAATATGAGAAGGAGATTAAGAGATAGGGAAAATCAAGTAACATTCTAACAAGTTTAACTAGAATTTAAGAAGAGGAGGGAAGAATAAGGTGCAGAGGCGATGTCTAAAAAGAGAGTGGCTGGGAGTTTCCAGAACTGGTAAAAAGATACCACTGCACAGACTCAGAAAGTCCAGGGAAACCCAAAGAGGAAAAGCAAGGAAAAAAAAATCTGCGTTAAACATGAAACTGCACATTTATCAGGCAAATACTAACCAAATGGAGCTGGTATAGCTATGTAAACGGGGAGGGGGTACCCTAGAGATAGAGTCACAAATCACAAACAGTTCAATCTACCAGGAAGCAATAATTCTGAACTTGTATGAACCTAAAAACATAGCCTCCTAATATGTAAAAGAAAATTTGTCAGAACATTAAGGGAAAACAGGCAATCAGCAAAGTGAAAGATTCTAATGTATCTTTGTCTAATTGACAGTGCAGACAGATAAAAAAATATCAACAAAGATACAGATTTTAACAGCATTAACAGGTTTGACCTAATGGACATATTTAGAATCCTGCAACTAAGAGCAGCAGTTGTTCCAGCATTCTTTCTGGGTTCACAGGTAATATTTATAAAAAGGGACCTACATCAGTGGACATAAAACCATGCTCAACAAATTTCAAATAATTGGTATCATTAGGCCATTTTCTCTACCACAAAACAATAAAGTTAGAATTAATAACAAAAGAAAAATTATAAAACCTAATAGGTTTGGAAATTTAAAAACACATAAATAATTCATGTATCAAATAGGAAGTAATAGGTATAAAAAATACCTAGAGATAGACATATCCAAAAAGTGTGAGATTATGAGATAAAGCTGAAGGAAGAAGGACCTGTACCTCTACATCAGGTAAAAACTGCCTTGGGTTAATTCTTGCACATGTAAATTATTTATAAACAGTAATGTTTGTGGTAGCAAAAACAACCCAAATGTCCATCAACAACAGAACTGATAAATAAATTATAGTATACTCATACAATGGAGTTTCTCCATTAATGAAAATGAATTAACTATAGCTATAGGCATCAACACAGGTGAATCTCAGGAACATAATGTTGAGAGAAAAAAGTTACAGAAGAATTTAAAGCATAATTCCTTTTAAATAAAGTTCAAAAATGCATTGTTTAGAGATACAAACATAAGGGATAAAGCTATAAGGAGAATCAAGAGAATTAGACACTTCTGTGAGTGGGAGCAGAGCAAGAATAATACACAGGGAACTTCAAAAGTCAAAGTAATGTTCTTCCTCCCACACTGAGTGATGGGTACATGAGTGATTACTACACAATTATTTATATCTTGGATATACCTTTAAAATGTTTTTCTGGGGGTGCCTGAGTGGCTCGGTCATTAAGCATCTGCCTTCGGCTCAGGTCATGATCCCAGAGTCCTGGGATCAAGCCCTGCATCGGGCTTCCTGCTCTTTGGGGAGCCTGCTTCTCCCTCTCCCACTCCCCCTGCTTCTGTTCCTTCTCTCACCATCTCTCTGTCAAATAAATAAACAAAATCTTTTTAAAAAAATGTTTTTCTGCATTTGCTCAATTTTAATTTTCAAAAAATTTGAAAATTTCAAAAAATTTCTAATTTTTTAAAAAATTTTTAAAAGATTTTATTGATTATTTGACAGAGAGATAGAGAGCACAAGTAGGTAGAGCAGGTTCTCCACTGAGCAGGGAACCCAATGTGGGGCTTGATCCCAGGACCTTGGGATCATGACCTTAGCCAAAGGCAGCCACTTAACTGACTGAGCGACGCAGGCACCCTAATTTTCAAAAATTTAAGACATTTGTAAGTAAACCATATCTATATTTCAAAAATGGATAAGGAGCCTCACAAGCTTGCCAGCTTATGTAGAAAAGAAAAGTACTCAATTATTCTCAAGTAACCAATAATTTCCTTTAAGGACTTAGGAAGGGAGGAGGGAAAAGAGAACTGTATATGTGCTTAAAAAGCATTTTTAACAATTTCTCCTCATATTCTTTTCTTCTCAAATTCTCCAGTCCCCTACAGTTTACAAATCAAAAAAACCCCTGAGAGCAGAAGGCTGAATGCTAGAGACAACTCATTTTAGGGCTACCAGGAATCAAGGAACAGAATGTTTGCAGGAAAAAGCAATCCAAAATTCCTACTAAGTTTAATTGAAGTTCTGGAAAACCTCAAAAGGATTTCAGTTGCTAATTCAAATGCTGTTCTATATTTGATTAAATGCAAGACTATTACTCGAACACAAAGACATAATCTTATGGTTATACTGTCAAGTATTAATTTTTTTCCAGAGTAAAAGAAAAAAGAGTACTAAGTGATTTCTAAGGGAGAAAGTATACACCTCAAATATTTTTCAACAAAGGCAAAAAAAAAACAAACAAACAAACAAAAAAACCAAACCAAAAAAACAAAACAAAACAAAAAAACCAAAACATGCACCTATTTAATACAGGATCTTATAAGCGCTGCCAGAAAGGGTCAAGGATACAAAGATGTTTTCCAACTCTGCCCTCCTTTATTTTACTCTTTAAAATTTGTCTTAATATTCCCTGCTTGGCATGGACACTGCTAGCTACATTTTAGCGATGTTTACATCTTGAAATTTAAAGAATGAATGAACACTTACTTAATGCCAACTTTTAGCTTAATGTCAAGTACGTGCTGGTGGTCGTGACAATAGCAACAACACTGGAGAAAGCAGTCAGAGGTGCAGAAGTAGAAATGAAAGAGGTAAAATGAAATTGCTATATTATTCTATATATTATTGTATATTATAATATTCTTATATATATATATATGAAAATCCTGTACGAATTAAAAACTATAAATCGAATTTGGTAATGTAAAGGAATACAAAATTAACACAGAAATCAGCAGCCTTAATACACACAGTAAGAAACAGAAAATAAGGCCCCATACACAATAGCAACAACTGCAAATATCTAAGAATAAACATAAGAAATATGCAAGACATATTAAAAAAAACTTCCCCAAATAAATAAATTCAAAATCCAGAAGTTATAAGGGAAAAAAATAAATTTCACTCCTCAAAGATTTTTTTGTGTATGGTCCAAAAAAATCTATAAACAAAGTCAAAAGATACACAAAATAAACAATAAACTGGATTACTCTCCCTAATATATAAAGAACTCCTAGAAGGTAAGAAAAAGATCAAGAGTCCAATACATCTGGGAAGTTTACAAACTGTCAAGGTTCTTAAACAAATGAAAGGCCCCATCTCACTCATAAGAGAATGTAAATTAAAATTACACAAATTCACTTTTCACCTATTAGACTGGCAAAAATCCAAACATTTTATAAATTCTATGGTGAAGCTGTGAGAAAATACACTCTCTTTTATACTGCTGGTTAGAATGTAATTGGCACAAACACTATGGAGGGCAATTTGGCAATGCTTACAAAAATTACAAACGCATATTCCCTTTGACCCAGCAATTCTGCTTCTTGGAATTTATCCTACATATGTAATTGCACACATGTAAAATGCCATGTGTATGAGATTATTCACTGCTGCACTGTTTGTAATAGCAAAAAATTAGAAATAACTCAAGTCTCCCTCATCAGGGAACTGGCTGAATAAATTATTATATTTCCAAACAATGGAATACTATGCAGCTATATGAAGGAATGAGAAATCCTCTGGGCACTATTGTAGAGTGATTTCTAAGTTATACCGCTAAGTTAATAAAGCAACCTTTGAAACAGTGTTAATAGTATGTTATATTTTGTGTAAAGGGGGGGAAGTAAGAATATATATTCATATTTGCATATAGATATTCTGGAAGATATATAACAGACTAGTAAAATGGATATGGTAGGTACTAGATGAATAGGGGGCAGCAGGGAAAGAGACTTTTCACTGTGTAATACCTTTTCACATTTTTTGGATCATAAAAAGCACTGACCCTTAGGCCCTTGGGGCACCTCAGTGACTCAGTCAGTTAAGCATGATTTCGGCTCACATTATGATCTTGGGGTCATGGAATTGAGCCCTGCGTCAGGCTCCACACATAATGTAGCTTGCTTAAGATTCTCCTCTCCCTTTGCCCCTCCCCCCCTCTTAAAAAAAAGCACTGCTTTTTAAAATATGAAACATGAGAACATGAAATCAAAACATAAAATCAAAAATAGTAAGACAAAAGTAACAACAGCAACTATCGCTTACTGAGTACATTTTTCAAGGTGGGCATGTACTAATCTCACTTAATCCTTGTTACACACTGAAGTAGATAATATTTACCGCAGTATAAAGGAGAGAAGACTGAGGTCCCAAGAATTTTCAAATCTGTATACCAGTGATATAATCTATCTCACAGGCTGTTGTAAGGATTAAATGAAATAATATATATAAAATACTTACCATAATGCCTAACACACAGTAAATGCTCAATGATTTACCATTCCAAGGCAATAACTATTTTCAAAAATGTTTCAATCAATTGAGCCATATAAAATACAATAAAATCAGACAAGAAGTTTAGCAAAGATGTTTTAATTGAAATTTTATACATGTAGATTAAACAGTGTCTTCTAATTAATTGGCGGCTGCTTTAGATATGCTATATCCTCACTATATAAATTACATAGTCATTAAAGTAACTGCTCATATCCCATAATTATGCATGGTTCTTTGAGGCTACTATTAAACAGTGTGAAAATACTTAATCTGAAAAGATATCAACTGAAGAGCTTAGAAATGTAACCATTATTTTAATAAGGTGGGAGGGGGGCTGTACATATGATGGTGACCTCAAGACAAATCCCCAAATGTAAGATCTGATTCCAAAAAAATGTCCCTTCAAACTCACTTAGTTACTCATGGACAACAGGATGCCCCATACTATGAAATTACACATAGTAATGTGGCACATGTTGCTAGGCTATAAGCAAGATGCACTTAAAGAAACATCAGCTTTTCCCTTCTAGAAATAAACTATTCCATCTAGAATGCCCTTTTAGGGGTGCCTGGGTGGCTCAGTAGTTAAGCACCTATCTTCAGCTCAGGTCATGATCCCAGAGTGCTGGGATCAAGCCCGGCATTGGGCTCCCTGCTCAGCGGGGAGTCTGCTTATCCCTCTCCCACTCCCCCTGCTCCTGTTTCCTCTCTCACTGTGTCTCTCTGTCAAATAAATAAATAAAATCTTTTTTAAAAGAC
The DNA here is from genome assembly GCF_902655055.1 of Lutra lutra. Classification (NCBI taxonomy): domain Eukaryota; kingdom Metazoa; phylum Chordata; class Mammalia; order Carnivora; family Mustelidae; genus Lutra; species Lutra lutra. The sequence continues at coordinate 86,203,125 of NC_062290.1, forward strand.
TTTTATGGGGCGCCTGAGTGGCTCAGTGGGTTAAGCCGCTGCCTTCGGCTCAGGTCATGATCCCAGGTCCTGGGTTCGAGCCCCACATCGGGCTTTCTGCTCAGCAGGGAGCCTGCTTCCTCCTCTCTCTCTGCCTGCCTCTCTGCTTACTTGTGATTTCTCTCTGTCAAATAAATAAATAAAATCTTTAAAAAAAAAAAAAAAAGACTTTTATTTATTTATTTATTTGACAGACAGAGATCACAAGTAGGCAGAGAGAGAGGAGGAAACAGGCTCCCCACTAAGCAGAGAGCCCGACACGGGGCTCCGTCCCAGGACCCTGGGGTCATGACCTGAGCTGAAAGCAGAGGTTTTTTTTTTTGTTTGTTTGTTTGTTTTTTTTTTTTAAGATTTTATTTATTTATTTGACAGACAGAGATCACAAGTAGGCTGAGAGGCAGGCAGAGAGAGAGAGGAGGAAGCAGGCTCCCCGCCGAGCAGAGAGCCCGATGTGGGGCTCGATCCCAGGACCCCGGGATCATGACCCGAGCTGAAGGCAGAGGCTTTAACCCACTGAGCCACCCAGGTGCCCCGAAAGCAGAGGTTTTAACCCACTGAGCCACCCAGGTGCTCCAATAAAATCTTTAAAAAAAAAAAAAATATATATATATATATATATATATATGTACATACATATATATATATACATAGAATGACCTTTTATATTTAACCCCAATGAAAAGAACACAAAGAAAAAGGAAAAACTACAAAGAAGCTTCACAAGCTTACTAAAAACCATATTCAATACAAATGAGATCAGAGCGAATTCAGGGAGGAGGCTTATGAAACATTTTGTTTTAATTATAGTTTTAAGTGTCTTTGTTCTGTCTGAAAGATAAGCTACACTTGGATCATCTAATTACATGGTAAAAAAAAATACACAAGTACACAAGAAAAAATATGTGGTCATATTTAAAGTGTAAAATGAAACAAAATATAAAGTCTTTATCATTCAGCCATTAAAGTTTAAAATTTATTGTTGAGAAGATGCCCTGTACAACATTTAGTCACTATAACCGTAGGAGCCACTAAAGGAACTATTCCTTCTAGTCCCTGGCTTCCTAGCTCCAGCCACAAAAAAGGTCTTTCTGCCATTTTAGAAATACTGGAAAAGTCATCCCTCTTCTTTTTTTCAAGAAGACTGAATTCCCTGGCATAGCTTCATCTGTTCCAGGCTGTCTCAAAAGTGCCTGCCAAGTTGTTTTTGTGTCCAAACTAGAACAGGCTAAACTAGAACCCTAGCCAGGGTTAGGTCCCTGGCCAGCCTTCTAGGATCAAGTCTGAGGGCCCAGTTCTCTCTGACCCCAGCCCTGGCATGGAAAGGGTATGAGACAGCAATTCTGTTAAGTCTGTCTCCTCTGCAGATATAGTCTCTCCTTTTTAAGTCATCCCAGTGTCTAGACACACACTGCCCAATATAGTAACGACTAGTCACATGTGACTATTTAAATTTAAAATCACTTAAATTTTAAAACTCAGTTCCATAGTCATACTAGCCACATTTCAAGCGATCAACAGTTGCATGTGGCTAGGGGCTACCATACTGGACAGCACAGATATAGAGCATCTCCACCATCATAGAATGTTCTACTGCACGGTGCTTGTCTAAACTTGGTAGAGATACTAAAGGTATCAGCCTGAAGAACCTAACCAGATTTGCCAACAACAAAATGAGTATTTTTTTCTTCCTAATTTCTACATCTACCTCTCAAAGTTCCAAAGTCAGGTGTGATCATGTTCATTTCCAAATTCTTAACAATACTATACTAACAATAGTAAATAACATGAATAGAACATTTATGATGCACCAGCCACTAAGCTAAGAGCTTTAGTCATCTAATTTAATTCTTACTACAATCTTATAAAGGTGTTACCATGTCCCATTCACAGATGAAAAAAATTAAGGCTGAGAGAAATTAAGTGCTTTGCCTGTGGTTATATAGGTAGTAAATGGAAGAGTCGGGATTCAATTTAGAAGAACACACAAGCAAACAAAAACTGTAGGTGCAAGTCATACATACATCAGAACTAAGCAGGGCTCATCCCTCTGAAGCCTTCTGTGAAATTTTCACGGAAAATTAGAATAGGAGCAGAAACTAATGCAGTGTTTCATGACCATCTTTAACCTGCGACCCCTTATAAAAACCTCACACATACCCCCAAAGATGATGTATACCTCATCACAGCCATTAAAATTTTTTCTATCTTCTGTATATTTCCAACAAATTTTCATGAAGCTTTACTTTTTTTCTAAGTATTTTATAAAAATTATTTATTTCCCTTACATAACATTAAAATATCAAATATGCTCTTTCAAAATACATTCATTTCCCCCCTCAAACACATATCCACTGAACTGTAAAAATAGATCAATCTCTCCAATTTTAGAAATAAGAATAGTAAAGCTAAAAAAGAGGGTGAGATGGGGATACTTTGCCTGAAATGAAAGACAACTGCTAGTACCAGAACACTTTGGTAAAGCTTAGCCAACAAACTTTACTTCATGGGACTCTTTTTTTTTTTTTTAAAAGATTTTATTTATTGATTTGACAGAGAGAGATCACAAGTAGACAGAGAGGCAGGCAGAGAGAGAGAGAGAGAGAGAGAAGCAGACTCCCTGCTGAGCAGAGAGCCCCGTGCGGGACTCGATCCCAGGACCCTGAGATCATGACCTGAGCCGAAGGCAGCGGCTTAACCCACTGAGCCACCCAGGCGCCCCTTCACGGGACTCTTAAATGGCAAAATTCCTTAGGGCCCCACCCACCAAACAAAAAAGTTAAGATCTGTCCTATTTGTCAGCAGATCTTGTGGGATTTGTGGGACTGAAGCTCTGGGAGTACTTGGATGAGAATTCCCTATGTGATATTCATAGACTTGGAGCCAGAAGGGACCTCAGAGAACTATCTACTTCCTAATCTTATTTTATTATTAATTTTTCCATCTCCTAATTTTTTCTTTTTTTTTAATTTCTTTTCAGCATAACAGTATTCATTGTTTTTGCACCACACCCAGTGCTCCATGCAATACGTGCCCTCCCTAATACCCACCACCTTGTTCCCCCAACCTCCCACCCCCGCCCCTTCAAGACCCTCATGTTGCTTTTCAGAGTCCATAGTCTCTCATGGTTCACCTCCCCTTCCAATTTCCCTCAACCTAATTTTAGAATTGAGGAGACAGAAGCTCATCTAGTTATATATAAACTTAGGCATCGTACCCTTCATAGTTTTACAGTCTATGTCAAAGATGGCCTGTTCATACATTTAGTTTTGCTGAGTGACCACTAGGTGCTAGGATCTGTGAAAAACCAGACATTTTCTTTGTCCAAACAGAGCTTACATTCTCAAGGGAGCAAAGGATATGTAAATATATTCACAATGGAGTGTGGTAAGTACTACTTGCAGGAATGAGCTGCTTGAGGGAGTTGGAGGAGATCATATGAGGGCTGAATCTTACTGAATAAACAGGAATTCACTGACATAGGAAGACACTCTGGCAAAGAGAACATAACATACAAAGAAGAGGAACCATGGTATCACAGAATATGGACTGCAGGTGATGAGGCAGGGAAAGGTATTTTTTCCCTGTTTAATTGAGAAATAATTGACATATAACATTGTACTAAAGGTGTCCAACCTAATGATTTATGTATACACCGTGACTACCACAAGAAAAGGGGTATTTTCTTAAAAAGATTTTATTTATTTATTTGAGAGAGACACAGTGATAGAGATAGCGAAAGAGAGCAGGAGTGGAAAGGAGAGGGAGAAGCAGGCTCCCTGCGGCGCAGGGCTCGATCCCAGGACCCTGAGATCATGACCTGAGCAGAAAGCAGACCCTTAACCCACTTAGCTACTGAGGTGCCCCCCAAAAAGGGTATTTTAAATAAAATCCTTCACTATGTAAATTAGCAAGAAGAGTCACATAAATATGAAGGATAAAGATCTCACCATTACTCTTCCACTTACAACTGTGCTCTCATTATAAGTCATTTAGGACAAGAATGTGTCTCTTCAACAAATGGTGTTGAGAAAACTGGATAGCCACGGGTAAAATAATAAGTTGTACGTTTACCTTACACCATATTGCAAAGATTAACTCAAAATGGATGAAAGACCTAAATGTAAGACCCGAAACTATGAAACCCCTAGAAGAAAACATAAGAGAAAAGTTTGTTGGCAATGGATTTAGCAGTGATTTTTTTTTTTGGATATGACTCCAAAATCAGGTAACAGAAGGAAAAACAGACAAATGAAACTATATCAAACTTAAAATGTCTGCCCAGCAAAGGAAATAGTCAATAGAGTGAAAAGAGAACTACAAATCAGCAAGGGGAAATATCTGCAGAACATATATCTGATAAAGGGTTAACATCCAGAATGCATAAGAAACTCTTACAACTCAACAATTAAAAAAAAAAAATCCAATTTAAAAATGGGCAAGGGATGGGGCGCCTGGGTGGCTCAGTGGGTTAAGCCGCCGCCTTCGGCTCAGGTCATGATCTCAGGGTCCTGGGATCGAGTCCCACATCGGGCTCTCTGCTCAGCGAGAAGCCTGCTTCCCTCTCTCTCTCTCTCTGCCTGCCTCTCCGTCTACTTGTGATCTCTCTCTGTCAAATAAATAAATAAAATCTTAAAAAAAAAAAAAAAATGGGCAAGGGAAATTCCTCCAAAGAGGATACACAAATGGCCAACAAGCACTTGAAAAGTCAATGTTTTTGCAAAAACCATAATGAAATTATTACCTTACATCTGTCAGGATGTCTATTATTTAAAAAAAAAAACAAAAACCCACAAAACAAAAAACAAAAAAATGAAGAAAAGCAAACAAAAAAAGCCTCCGAAGCAGATAACAAGTGTTGGTGAAAATATGCAGAAAATGGAACCCTTGTACACGGTTGGTAGAAATGTAAAATGGTGCAGCTGCTATGGAAAAGTGTATGGAGGTTCCTCAAAATATTAAAAACAGAATTATCATATGATCCAGCAATTCCACCTCTGGGTATATATCCAAAAGAAATGAAAACAGATCCTGAAGAGACATTTGCATGCCCAAGCTCAATGAAGCATTCCTCATAATACCCAAGAGGATGGAGCAACCTTAAATGTCCACCTACAGATGAATAGATATAGAAAAGATGATACATACATGCAATGAAATACTATTCCACCTCCAAAAAAAGAAGGAAATCCTGTCAGTTACAGTGTGGATCAATCTTGAGGACATTATGCTAAGTGACATAAGCCAGTCACAAAAAGACAAAGACTACATGATTGTACTTATGTGAGGCATCTAAAATAGTCAAACTCTGAGAAAAGGAAAAGTAGAATGGTGGTTGCTAGGGGCAGGTGGGCGGCGGGAGGAAGAAAGGAGGAATTGTGAGTTTCAGTTCTTTGGTTGCACAGAAAGGTGTAAATGATTAACACTACTGTATTGTACACTTAACAACGCAGGCATGGCTCACTCCTAAACATCTAGACTAGTAGGTGCAGGCAGCACATTGAATAACACAAAACAAACTTTTAGAAGTCTTTGGAGTGCAATAAACATGGCTTTTGCAACACACTTAATTCACAAACATAATCTAGTGACATGAATATCAAAATGAGTTTGCAACTCATGAGCTCAGAAACTCACTATGTGGGGTTGGAGAATCGAAGAGTGCTGAAAGGCAGGAGGCACTCACCCTGAGGGGAACAAAGGTCTTGTATCAGATGGCCTACAAAGCAGAAATGCCCAGGAAGCAATGACATCCACACTTTTGTAACCTCTGAGACAGTCAAGGGTCCCTTTTAGTGAAAGTCACAGTGCCATGACCACAGTACTCTATCTGGCCAATCAGCCTACCCAAGAAAGAAATGAGGTTATCTTACCCTGCCAGGTTCTAAGTGAGCCCATGCTGGCTCCTAATGATCACTACTCCTCTTTGTCAGGTTTACAAGCCCTGACTGCTGCTAAGTGAGACTAGTAAATCAAGACTGCTTGTCTCAAGCTGAAGAGAGAAGTCTGTGGATACCTGGGTTGATAAAGGGGTCCTTAAGAAAGGAAGTGAGTTCTAAGGAAGATTTTTAATGCAGAGGACCGACAGAGCTTGGTAGAGGGTACGGGGGAAACAGTCCAGCCTGAGGGTGAATAAACAGAGACAATAAGGCCAAATGTGAATAGCAGAGAGAGCAAATCAGAAGGCCTGGTAACCCAGGAGAAGCAGGGACTAGGAAAAAAGCAAGTTCTTCCTGCTGGGCTATACCCTTGATCACAAAGGTCGACCACAACTGAGCCAGAGTTCTCATTCTGAATATCAGAAAACATACAATACTATATTAAGCAGAGCCAGAAAGCAATCCCATGTAAAAGACAGTTGTCATAAAGGCCAGTCTACTTTCTCCAAAGTACCTTCTGATGATAAATCCACCACTAGGATTATGTGTAATGGGCAATTTTGTTGCAAAGGACCATTGTGCAACATTTTCCCATTTCTCTTCCAGAAAAACACAGAGGTAATTATGTACTCATAGCCAGTGTAGCAAATCAGTAAAATTAAACCTGTATTTCATCTAACTCATATAGGATATGAATAACATAACTAACTTTTCTAATTTCATACTCTAGTACTCCCAAGTAAATAAAAGGGAAAAAAAGTAAAGTTTTCCCCTACAAATAGAATCTGTCACTTCCTAGGATGTGCACTTTTCAGCTCATGCATCCTAAATGCATGTGGAGATATTATATGCACTTTCTATTTAGCAATTTAATTATATCTTTGCATTCAAAGAGTGGCAATGGTTTGCAGTAATAATCAGGTGAAAGCATTCTAACATTAATATGCTGGAATCCGATGTGTTAATTTGATGCAACTTTGCCTTGACAATATGTGATTAATTTGTTCTCAGGCTAGCCCTGCTCCCAGCTCTGACAGTTTAAAATGCTGGGTTTCTTTATCCATATCGCTATTTGACACGCCTTAGCCCACTGCTTTGCTAAGACCACTGTTAATTTGTAATGAACTTGCTTTTCAGGGGGGCTCCTTCATTTTTAATTCTGTCAGTGTCACCTCCTTGAGGAAAATTACAAGTTTCCGTAGGTGTGATTACTGCCAAGTGCTGCTGATAAGAGGTTTGAGAAAATAGGGCTTTATAAAGAAGTCTGTATTTAATCTGCTGAAACAGATTTATTGCCTCCAGACAGATAAATATAATACAAAGTTCTCTTATTTAAAAGTCATCCCCAAGTTCTCCCTCACCACCACCTCCTCCTAAACAAAAACACAGTTGCATTTCCAGGACTCAATAATGAGTCACTCAGGGAAAAGAGGTGAAAATGTAATAAATTTAGCAATAATGGCGATTCTTGTCATCAAATTAGACTTGTAGGGGAGTCTTATAAAACACATGAATACACTTTTTGCAAGGTGGAGAAGAGGAAAAAGAAATCCCACTGAAACAATTACGGTTTCACCTCCTTTCTAACTAGCAAAGGAACACTGCACGGCTTCACGAGCCCATTTCCTTGGGGCAAACTGAGTACTGGTGAAGTCAGGAGTGGTTTAAATTTCTCCGTGGAAAATGATCCTGATGATGCTCAATGCTGGGTTACAGGGGAGATGGAGAGTCTAAGTCTCAAAAGAATAAGTCATCTGTAGGGACAAGAAGCAGCCTATGAGCCCCTGCCCAGGTATTCTCCACTCAACCTTCAGAATAACCATGGCCGGTACGTACCGTCACTCCAATTTTTTTTCGCATAAGGGACCTGAGGCTCAAAGATTTCATCACAAAGATGCACCAACAAGGAAAGGACAGAACTTTGGGAAACACATCTGTCGACTGCTGTCCTCTGCTTTGCTCCATGACAATCTACTGAGTGGAAAGGTCATCCCCTAATAATCCACGGACAGAGCTAACCAGTCTCATGCTGGAGTCATTCTCTTCCTGTCTCTGCACTGAAACGGTGGCACGCAGTTCTCCTGCAATTCCAGCCCGCCCACCATGAAACCTACTGCTTCCACAGGGCCAGGAAGACATCAGGTCCTGCAAATTCTGCCCTCAGATTTATTGGATGGTCTTAATGTCTATTTACACCAACGGCAAGAAGCTTAGAACAGGCCCACTGCCCTCAAACATCATTAGTGGCCCAAGCCTCTTTTCAGAAGATTAGTCTCCCAACACTTCCTGAACGGAATTTAAAGCACTAGATACAAATGCTCACTGCATCCCCCACCCCCCAGTCTTTTTCTCTGTATGTTCCCCTGCTGCTGCTCAAAAAATAAAATCAAATTTTAAGAAAATCTAAAAAAAATCATGAAAACAACTTTCCACTGTCTGTTCAAGATCACAGCTCTACTTTTTGATAAAACGCTCCCTACGTTTGCCTTCTCTACAAGGCTATTCATGAAGCACGGGAACTGTGGAATATATGCTCAAAGGAACGTAAGCTAGTCACTGAAAAGGAGTTCTCGTGTGCAATATGTAAGAAAAAAAATTCAAAGATAACAAAGAGAGGTGCGAGAGCAGAATTACAATTACACACGGACTAAAACTAAATTATGCAAAAAGATAGAGAGATGATTTAGCACCTCCTGCTCAAAAATAGACACCTGAAATTCTGATTTTGAAGTTGTCTTTAATTTAAAATTTCCTTAATGCTTCTTCACGGTGGTTTGTATACCCACTAGACTGCAGCCCCTTCAGAACAAGGATAGTGGTTTATCTCACATCTGTATACACCTGGCCTTAAGTAGCTCAAGTCTTCACTAAATTAACTGAAACAAAGATTGCTAGGGTGTAGGTCTCTATCTGATTAAATACAGTCCCCCCTAGAGCATCTCAACTCAGTCTGGCCTAGGTATGAGCTCTAAGCACCAGCTGTGGAATGGTGGGATAGCTGTGGCTCTGAGATGCCTTCCCAGGGCACAGGTGATGTTCCCTGTACCCAAGTCTTCCAACTCCATGGATCTTTGTCGGAAGGAACTCTAGACAACTGCTGCTACACGACAGATGAAAGGAGACCTGCTTTGAGATGAACAAGACCCTGAGCCAAGGCAGCAAACACCTCTCCAATGACAGGTGTGACGCCTAGAATAGGCAGTTACCCTGAAGGAGACACACAGATGAGAACAAAAATACAACAGACTAGAAAGAAGGAAAAAATCTAAATCAAACACTTAAAAAAACAAACACTAAGGGAAGTATTGGTTTGAAAAAAAGTACCCAGGAAAGTATTAAGGCATATTTATCAAAGACACATAAAGGCAAATTAAATAATTTGGCAAATTAGATAAAAACTCTCCCCCCTTCATATAACAATTCTTTAATTGTTAACATCTGCCAGATAACTAACTGCATATTCTCTAATATGTGGGCTGGGAAAGTCGATCTAACACTGCTGGAATGGTGGTCATCATTCCTAAGGAGAAAATTCTAAACTAAATACTGCACCCAGGGCAAGTGTACCAGTATACCTAGTTACCAGACCATCCACAACTAAACAAGCATTAATTGGGGCTCCTGGGTGGCTCAGGTCATGATCCCAGGGTCATAGTATGGAGCCCTGTGTCCACCCCTCAAGGCTCCTTGCTCAGCAGGTGAGTCTGCTTCTCCCTCTGCCTGCCGCTCTTCCTGCTTGTGGTCTCTCTGTCAAACAAATAAATAAAATCCTTAAAAATAAAAAAGCATTAAATAACTGAAAAAATAATTTGTCCTGGTGACCTGTTATGGGCCAATGACTAAAAAATGACTAAAAAGTTTGGTTGGGAAGGAGAGGACACTGGGTCCAATGGAAGTTAAGCTCTTATTTATCCAAACTTGCATAATAAGTGGCAAAGCCAAGACCAAAGTCTGCCGGACACTTAATTCATTACTCCCAGCCTTCTGCCCAGAGAGCCCGTGAGTCTGTCTTTGAAGACATACATACCAAATGTGATCTGATTAGAAATGTCACAAATCAGGGGTGGAACATGGGGCTTTTGATCTTGGGGTTGTGAGTTTGAGCCCCACGCTGGGTGTGGAGACTGCTTAAAAATAAAGTCAAGAAAGAAAGAAAAAGAAAAAAGGAAGAAAAAAAAAGAAAAGGAAAGGAAAAGGCAGGCCACAAATGAATATCTAATTAAGTACATTGTAATGTTACAGCACCAAGGCAATGGGCAGATAAAAAGTGGTTCAGGTATCAAAGTGCCAATCAGAGTGAATTTTGCCCTGTAATTCGAAGAAAATAAGGAAATGAGGTAAATGCAGTCCAAGCTAAAGAAATGACTAGAGCAACAGCATGAAAAATTAGAAAGAGCTCGTGGTCAGAGAACACAACTGTCAGGTAGTAAGGAAAATGGAGCTTTATCAGGAGGCAGGGTGACAGAAGATCTAGAACAGACTGGTCCAGGTTCAAGTCCAGGTTCAAGTACTGCATAAACTTTCTTAATTATTGGCTTTCAACCATCTATTTATTCATTTACCAGATAATTATTTTGCACCTACATGCCAGTTCCTTCTGGGCTTTTCTCTCTGTCTCTAGATGGTTTCCTCATCTAGAAAACTAGAATAAAAATATCTCTCTCTCTCTGGGCTATCATGGAGCTTAAATGAGAAATAATGTCTTCATTAAAGTAGCATATCCACAAGAAGAAAGTAGGTGATGGGTAAATAAAGGGTGAACTGAATGGTACAAATTAAGATGGAAGGTATGTGGGAGGAGAGGGTGCTGCTACTGTCAGTGGACGGGTTTAGTTTTGCTATCTCAAGAGGGCAATGGGGTAGTTCTTCTGGCCACAAATTGGACACATGGAGGGAGAAGGGACAAGCGGGCAGGGAGACCAGCCTAGAAGCTGCTGCTGTAACATAAATGGGACGTGAGAGGTCTTGGAACTAGGAAGTGACTGGCGAATCTGAGAAGTGTCAAATCTGATAGACAATTAGAAGGAATCACTGGCTGACCTTAGGGACACCATGTGAGGAGAGAGTGGTGAAAGAGAAGAAAAGTATTCCCATCAATTCAGATTTTTAAATGGCTTAAATCTCACTTTGCCAAGCATCTTTCTTTGAAAATAATCACCTGGACGTTATCAATTTCACAGAAAGACCCTTTGTTTTGCACACAAAATACACTTTAATATTTTTCTCCTTTTTCTATGAGCAACATCTTTCCTCCCAGTCAACTCCAAATACTTACAGATCTGTACAAATTACCTCGATCTTTCTAAGATTAAACTGCAACCTGCTTACTCTCACTCATGTCCCTCAATCATTCAGGCCTGAGGAAAGAGAGCCTGCACCCTTAAAGACGGCAGCACATAAAACATTGTGTCATCTGTACAACGGCAGCACTCTGTCCCTAAGCACCTCATTGTCTCCTAAATGGCTTCAGCTACAAATATTCCTGGCAAAAAGACTTTATGAAAACCTCAGGGCAAAAGGAATGATCACCACCTTTGTGGCCAACCCCTTGGGGGAAACAAGGAGCCACTTAAAAACTGGCTGAGAATTAACCTCACAATAACAAGTGGAAGACCTCTGGGAGCCCTTCACACATCATGCAAGTTGGTAACACGGAGATGAAGAACGCCGTCTGCAGCTGGAGCAACTGGGCACCGCGGCTGCCTCTTCCCACTTCCTCGCTCTCTGACCTTAGGCGGGTTACTGAACCTCTCCCAGCCTCAGTCTCCTCACCTCTCAAACTGGGCATCATCGTAATACCTTCTCACAGGCCTGCTGTGAAAATTCAATTTATCATTACATGCAAAGCACTTGGAATTGTGGCTAGCACACAGCAAATGCTCAACATATGCTCGTTGTTATTATTACCGTGGCTGTCATTACAGTCGTTTGAAATAGTTCAGATATAACCCACTAAGATGCACATTCCTCCCTTCCTCCCATCCAATACTTACTGAGTGCTATGCTGGGCTGTACACCGAGAAGAGGGAGAAAGAGAAAAATATGGACTCTAAAGAGGCAGAAGCAAGGTCTATGGATGTACAGAGGAGAAAGTCACCGTTAGATGAGTCAAAAAAGTGTTAAGGAAGAGGTGACATCTGTGAGTTGGCTCTTGAAGAGGACAAACAGGAATTTTCCAAGAGAAAGAATTTGACCTGGTAGCAGATACGACATCTGCTTTTTAATATGTAAGACTGAAACAGCATTTCTAGGTTTCTAGGAAGGTAGGCTACCTGGGCAGTCGCTGAAAATCTAAATCATAAAGATTCCAGCAGAACCTCCTCCTCCTTTCACTTGGGCTTAAGACCACTAACTTCTCCACCAACACTTCAGTCCAGGCTGACTCCTATCTCTGTACTTCCACATCTCCTTGTCCTTGGATTACCATGGTCTACCTCATGGAGACTCTGAGCTAGTTCCTTGAGGGCAGGGACTACCCTTTTATCAATGTACCCCAGGACTTTCTACTTTCTACCCAGGAGTATGGTAAATAGTCAACAAATGTTTGGTGAGTGAACCATCTGCCTTGCCAACAGTATTGTCATAAAAAGAATCTAAATACTTAAGAGTCTCCAAATGTTCCTAAATGTCTCACACGGACATAAAATTATGTAATTCTAATGATGGGTCTGGCCTCCTTCTGATTGGCTAACTAAACCCAGAAAGGTGAGATGATGAATCCAGTCAGAGAGAAAGTGACAAATAAGTAATAGAACCTGGTCTCATGAATGAAGTACTCTTCCAGAATCAACCCAGAAAAAACCAGACTATTTTTTTTCTTATGCTAAATGTTAGGAAAACTAGAGCTTCTTACTTATTTCTTATATCCTACTAACATACACAATATTTGACAAAGGAGTAAAATGCACGTGAAAAATATTTCTTTTAATATACATGGTTCTTCTTCTTTTTTTTTTTTTAAAGATGTTTTTTATTTATTTGACAGAGAGAAAGAGAGAGGGGTCACAAGTAGGCAGAGAGACAGGGGGAAGCAGGCTCCCCGCCAAGCAGAGAGCCCGATGCGGGGCTCGATCCCAGGACCCTGGGATCACGACCTGAGCCGAAGGCAGAGGCTTTAACCCACTGAGCCACCCAGGTGCCCCTACATGGTTCTTCTTAAACAGAGTATCAATTCCAAAGGCAGCTAAACTGCATTCAAAGCTGGCCCTACCATATAGCAGGGTGTGGTCTTGGGTGAATTGCTCAATTCCTCCCAGACCTCCTATCAACACGGAGCTAACAATATCTGCACCCCAGAGTTACTGTGTAGGTTAGAGATGATATAATTAAAGTTCCCAGCATACTGCCTGCCACACAGCAAGTACTCAGTCAATAGGAGGCACTATTATTATCTTTATCTATTGTTCCTAAGGACAGACACCTCGTTTTATTTTTTCCTTCCTTAGTGCCTTGTACTATGCTCTATACATAATACCTACTCAAAATTTTTTGAATCTATGATTAAGGAGAAAAAAAAATCAAATAACAATAGCCAATGGCTTTTCTTAATCCAAAAGAGATAATTAATACCATGGTCTAAGATGTCAGTATGAATACTGCATGGTTTTTAATAATGGAATCTCATTGTCTTAAAAGTCAGAATCATCTTCATCTAAAAACAGCCTACCAGTTTTTCTCTACACAAAATTAGGTGAACTTTTTCTTGTAACTTCCCACTTTAGCTTCCTTTCATCATTAAGGATTAATACACATTCATTTCAGAAAAAGAAGAATCTCAGAGGAATAAAAATTGCCAAACAGAAGTCAGATATATCTCTTTAAATTTTGTGTGCATCCTTTCATATTTTCTATGTAAATATAATCATTTTAACAAAAATTTGATGATGCTATATATGCTATTTTATAACCTTTTATAAATTTACTATTTATGACAATTTTTATCAAAAAGTCATATCAGGGGCGCCTGGGTGGCTCAGTGGGTTAAAGCCTCTGCTTTCAGCTCGGGTCATGGTCCCGGGGTCCTGGGATCGAGCCCTGCATTGGGCTCTCTGCTCCGCGGGGAGCCTGCTTCCTCCCCTCTTTCTCTCTGCCTGCCTCTCTGCCTACTTGTGATCTCTCTCTCTCTGTCAAATAAATCTTAAAAAAAAAAAAAAAAAGTCATATCAAAGGGCACCAGGGTGGCTAAGATGGTAAGCATCTGCCTTCAGCTCAGGTCATGATCCCAACATTCTGCGATCAAGCCCCACATCCGGCTCCTGGCTCAGCAGGGAGTCGTCTTCTCTCCCTCCCTCTGCCTCTCCCCCTGCTCATGCTCTGTCTCTCTCTCTCTGTATCTTTCTCTCTCAAATAAGTAAATAAAAAATCCTTTTTAAAAAAGATCTTAAAAAAAAAAAAAAAAGCCACATCAAGGGGCTCCTGGGTGGCTCAGTCGGTTAAGCGTCTGCCTTCAGATCCTGGGGTCCTGGGACTGAGCTCCCCATCAGGCTCTCTGCTCAGTGGGGAGTCTGCTTCTTCTCCCTCTGCTCCTCTCCTCCCCCACCCGCGGCCCATGCTCGCTCTCTCACCCTCTCTCTCATAAATAAATAAAATCTTTAAAAAAAAAAAAAAAGTCACATCAATGTCATCATTTTAATCATGACATAATATTCATTATGTAGACACAATGCCGTAACTTATTTAAGTAATCCTATTCTGGGCATTCAGGTTCTTTCTAGTATTTCTATAATATGCATAATGAAAATCCAGATCTTTGCATACTCTTCTGTTTAACTCCTTAGAATACATTCCTAGATATATATTTTCTAAGTCAAAGGGCATATTTTTAGGCTTTCAGTATATATCAAAAATTACCCTCCAGAAAACTTTACCAATTAGATCTTGCTCACGTGGGAATTTCTGTTTAACTTTCCAATCTGAAGGGCAAGAAATTCTGTATCACTTGTGTTTTATTTTTGCCTCACCTTAAAATTTCTGAACAGTCAAATATAGAAAGGCACATTCTTTTACAAGACAATCAAGTGGTCAGGTGGCCAGAAAATATCAATTCTTAATTTTAAGAATAAACCTTAACTCAATTGGAGCTTCAATTAAAAAATGAAATATTCAGGAAGCATTCAGTCTTCCAAAGAGAGGTTAAGAGGGGAATGGAGAGATCAGAGAACAACGTATCTCCACTGAGGTGTCCTTAGAAGGATAGATTCAGGAGAAAAATAGACATTTTACTAATCACCCCATAACCTCCTAAGGCAAGCATCTAATGTATGAACTACCACGATGATTCAAGACAACCTCTGTTAACCCATTTACGTTATTTTCCCTAAAGATGGGGTACATAATAAAGGTTCAAAATTACAAACTGCAGGCAACCCATAGTAGTAAGAGTCCTTGAAAAAACATGAGACAAAATTTCACATTAGCACGATTTTACCCCAAAATGGCAAAATTAATTTTTGCAACACAATTGTCCCTTTGCAATCACTGCTAATGTTAAGAGACTAGATAAAGAATTATTAGCACCATTAATGTAATATCGAAGTCACACCTATACATCCTTTTCCATAGAAAATGGTTCTTAATTTTCAAGTTGTTCTGCTTTATTAAAGCTCATTACCATTTCTCTTTTAATAAGTGCTCTTTAAAGTCATTACCTGCAGTGAAGTTAAAGGCAGAGCTATTAAAAGGTTACTTTAATGTGAATAATAGCCTCCCAATATACTCAAGTTAATTACTATTGGAAACTGGTTCTATTTTAATTTAATGCTGAACGCTTAATGAAGGATCTGCCGGGGTAGCAAAACTGACAAAAATTATTCATGGTCAACAGACCTATTCTTGCTGTCTCATTTAAAGAGATAATATCCGTTTCTAGTTCTACATAACTGCATTTAAAGATCAAAATTACATCTTAACATTTTTCTCTGTATATCTAATTGAATATGAAAAATGTGTTTTTTTAAAATATTCAACAGCATGTTAGACATAGCACAATCATCAGTCACAATGCAGCAGACCCTCAAACATGTGGGAGGTGGAGGGGAATCTCAAAATCGTGACAACAGGAGAGTGCTTTGAAGACAAACAGAAACTCATTCTTGATCCTTGGTGCTCACATAAAGTGTCACCAAAGGAAAGAGAGGAGAGAAAAGGCTGAAAGGAGATGAATGGAAAGGGACACCGGAGCCACTGGGGCCGTGGGGGAGTACCCCTGCCCAGCTGAAAAGGAAGCCGAATCTCCAACTTTTTAGAAGAGCCAGAGGAGCAAACTCCAACTCCAATCCCAGCCTCCTTACGAAAAGGATGGGATGAGAATCTCCACTCTGGCCAGTCCCAAGTAAAAGAAATACTGTACTTTCCCCCACCAGCTGGGCAATGAAGCTCCGTGATAGCACAGGAGAACACAACCCAGTTTTGAAGATGACCAAGGAACAATAAAAAACATCCTGGATTTTCTTTCCCAAGCTAATTTACCCAAAAAGACACAGAGTTTCCTTGATATCTATATAGAAGAAAAAGGCTATAATCCACTCGGGTGAGAAACTGTCAACTATCCTCTGCCTACACCACTCGTTTATCCCTATCAGTGTGCTGATCCTGGACTGTAAACACCTGGAGAGTGGGAATGCAGTCTTTTCAACTCCCATCACAAAAAATTAGTGATTTTTTTGAAATCTTTGAGAAAGGGGCGCTTGGGTGGCTCAGTCGGCTAAGCATCTGCCTTCAGCTCAGGTCATGATCTCCAGGTTCTGGGATCAAGCCCTGCATGGGGATCCCTGCTCAGCAGAGAGCCTGGTTCTCTCTCTCTCTCTTTCTCCCTCTGCTCCTCCCCACTGTTTGTTCTTTCTTGCTCTCTCAAATGAATAAATAAAATCTTTGAAAATAATAATAAAAGAAAATCTCTGCGAAAACTGTGATAGGACAAAGTTGATCCCAAAGTTAACTAAGTAATTGTATATGAGGAGGTATAATTTTAAACAAAAACATGCTCCCGACATTTTATCTCACATCCACAGTACACAGAAGTCCTCTATTATATTTTATTTTTTCTTTTTTTTTCAAAGGTTTTATTTATTTATTTGACAGATCACAAGTAGGCAGAGAGGCAGGCAGAGAGAAAGGAAGGGAAGCAGGCTCCCCACTGAGCAAAGAGCCCGATGTGGGGCTCGATCCTAGGACCCTGGGATCATGACCTGAGCCGAAGGCAGCAGTTTTAACCCACTGAGCCACCCAGGCGCCCCTATATTTTAATACATATACATCATGAATAGTAAAGAAATGCTTGTCCTGTGTCAATCTGAGAACCACCTCAAAGCCTTTGGGGAAATAAAAAGACTAGAGATCTTAGTGTCATAAATTTTTGCAGAAGAATAAATTAAGAACTAATATAAGTCAGTAAAGAAAGGGGCTGTGAAGTCTCACACATTTGGGTTCAGATCCTAGGCATCATTTATTCAATCAATAAAGCTTTCGCTTCCTTACCTGTATAACAGTAATAATATTCACACACAGGAATGTTGTGAGGAGTAACAAGGGTCCATTATAGGACCTGATATAAAATAGAAACCCAATAAAACACAGTTATGGTGATAATGATAAAAACTTTATATAAAAAGGGGTTTAAATCCTTTGGCTAGATTTACCTGAATTTTGTTTCTGAACTAAAACAATATCATAAAAAAAAATCCTTGCTTGAATGCTATGCACTTAATAAGACAGAAAGGAAAAAAAGGAGGCGGGGGAGGCTATCATAGCTGAAAAAAACCCAGCAAGTTATTGTTTTGATGTCATAATTAGGAAGGGAAAATGAAAGTCAGCAAAACCACAGTTTTAGGAAAGTGGTTATTAGATTTTCTTCTTTCCACTGTGGAAAAAGTCCTTCCTGTTGAAGAAGGCAGTGAAATTTTATCACAGCTATTGCTATTCATAAATCTTATATCTATTTTAATTCAATCTGGCCCTAGCCTCTGAGTCGCTGCACCACAATTTGATTACTATAACCATACTTTTTAACTGCTGTCAGGAAAGACAGCGCCTTCTACAAACATCTGCCAGAACACATGCCTGCGTTCTCCAGCACCAGCCTTAAATCACGCTCTGGTGATGAATCTTTATCTGACACTAATACTTTTTAACTTCATACAGACAATTAAAATGAATTGTAGCTAAATGCATGTATAACAAATCAATTTAATCTTTGGTTGCATAGTAGCATATTTTGCAAATTTCCTAAACTTACTTTCTTACATGTATCTTTGTCTAGGTGTTAAAACTTCAATTTAAGACAAAGGAGTGGAGATATTAATAAAACACAGCTCTTATGATAGTGCCATGTAGATGCAAGCCTCAGAGAGTAATGACATTTGAAATTCGTCACTGCCATTTAAAAAAAACTTCCACATTTATGTGTGGAGAGTGCCATGCTGGGCTTCATAATAAGAGTGACCAAAGTTAAGTATCTGCTGTCTAGGAATCAGTATAATCAAAGTTCAGACAAATCTACCTATGATAACAAACCAGATGAACATCATTGCTGCCTCCACACTCCCACAGTCTCTACAACACTACCTCTCACATTTATTCTCCAGTTAGTTGTTCATGGACCTGATGTCATGGGCCACTGTCACAGTCCACAGCACAAGGCACAATCCTGACTGTGAAGTGTGGCTCCTCCACTTGTTGGCGCTATGGCCACTCTTACCTTCAAGTTCCTCCAGGGCAGTTAGTCCTATCTTACTTATCAGTGCCTAGCACAGAGCCTGTAGATAATACACATTTGAAACAAACCAGTACAGTATAGATGCTTAGTAATTTCTTGGCTGGATAGACAAATGAATCAACTCTGCACACCAGGAAGGGCAGTGGAAATAAAAAAGCATCTGTGGTCTCTAGTCCCGGTATCTCCTTTCTTTTTTCACAGGCAAGAAAACTGAGGTTTACAAGATGCAGTAACTTACCCAATAGACACAACTGACAATAAGATCCAAAACAGTCTGTCAGATCTCAAGTGCCCTGGTAAAAGGAAAATCCTTTTGTTTTTAAATCTAAAAATTTTTCGATTATTAACAGTGTTTTTGTTTCCTCCGTAACAATGGCTGTAAAAGAGTGTAGGAAAAACAGCTGTGGTACTGGAATAAGGAAAAGGGAGTTGAACCCCTGCTCTGCCACATAATTAGTGTATTCCTGAGCGCATCACTTTCCCTTTCTGAGCCTCGGTGTCCTCAGCCGTAAAATGGAGGTGACACTCCCTACATCACAGCTTTATTATAATCAATTAAAAGAGGAAAGTACCAACATACACGTCAAAGATCAAAACTTCAAGAGTTGAAGTTTTCCCATTTATAACTTACATGTCACTGTGTCAATCACCTCCCCAATCACAAAACGATGGAACCTTACAGACAAAAGGAATCCAAGAGGTCATCCAAGCTGAGTTCCTCATACTAAACAGGCAGAAACCAAGGTTTAGAGATGGGAGGTGACTTGTCCCAGGCCCCATGGCATGACCAGAGTTAAAGCCCACATCTTTTGATTCCATACCCATGTTCTTTCTATCATGTTGTTTTCTAGAACTCGAGTTTCCATTTTGCAAGTATGAATGTCATTAAGAATGAAAAACAAAAACAAAAACAAAACCCTCTGAGAATAAGAACACTTAGATTCTATGCCCAGCTGAGTGATCCTGGGTTGTCATTTGATTCTCTGCATTGTTCTCTTCAAGACAGTAAAATCAGGGTCTAGTACTCTGAGGCACAAGGAAATCTCTTCACTGCAAATTATATGGACCAAGGTGCCCCATATGAGGGCACTCAGTATAAAATCCCACCATGCCTAGTCTCACCACACCTACAAGGACTGTCTCCTAGGCTTTTCCTGGAACCTCGGTGCTTGATATACATTCCAACCAAATTTTGTCTACTAATCTGGTAATTAATTAGGAAGAAGATAGTACTACAAAAGTAATCTTGTTATAATAAAAACATGTCCATGTTTTGCCTCTTAGTCCCCTAATATCCAAGAATTACAATCAATATAGTTTCTTAAATGACACCTGACATTTGCCTCATCTAAAATAACTCTCTCATTTTCTCTTCTTAACAGCCTGGTGAGCTGGGTTGGGCATCTGAGAGTATAACCCATTTCAGAGTAAGAGGTGACCAACTTCCAGGGCAATTCTTTAGCCAGAGTTCCAAAGCTGTCTGTGAAGTAGGGACAAAGAAGAGGCTCCTGGCTCCCAGTCCACTCCCACCTCAGAGACCCTTGCCTCACATGCCCCAAATACAAACCAAACAAGAAGGGTATGCCGCATACCCCTTACCCCACCAAAACAGTGTAGTGTCTTCAAGGGCATGTGTAAGAAAGTGTGATCTGCAGTCACCAGGCCCAAACTAGCTCATGAAGGTCAACATCTTGCCTCATTTTAGGGCCTTTTTTTAAGTAGGCTCCATACCCAGCATGGAGCCCAAGCCAGGGCTAGAACTCATGACCCTGCAATCAAGACCTGAGTTGAGATCAAAGAGTTGGTCACTTAACTGACTAAACTACCCATGCGCCACTCGGTGCTTCCTAATTCAGGGATGGAATCATCATCCATTCAGTTCTACAAGTCAGAATCAGATCAGGATATCATCCTTGAAGCCCCTCTCTCCCCTATTCCTTAACATGCAATCCATCATCAAGTCCTAGCACTTTTACTTACTAAATATCTCTTGAGTTTATCCATTCCTTCTACATCACCAATAAGTTAGCCCAAGTTACCATCTCTCCCAATTGGACCAATGCAAAGTTTCTTGATTGGTCTCTTTGGCCTCACAAACCCTTCTCAAGTGTATTCCCTTCAGATCTTTTCAAAACACAAATCTGATTACCTCATCTCCTCATTTAAACTTGTCAAAGGTCTGCCAATACTCTTAAAGAGGACAATTCCACCAGACCTACATGATCTGGCCTGTGGCTTTACCTTGTACCACACTCTACCTACACCCCCCCCCCCCACCGCCGGGTCCCAAAAGACCTACCCTTCTTTCAATTCCTCAAAACTGCCAAGCTATCCTTTTCTTCAGGGCCTCCATTCATCCTTTCTCCTCCCCCTTCACCTACTCAGCTCTTACTCATCCTTCAGCTCTCAAATCAAGAGTCACCTTCACAGGGATACCATCCTTGACCCCTTAGAGTAGGTCAGATGCCCCTATGATAAAACTCTGAAGGTCTCAACTGCCTCTCCCCGGTACTTAGTGATTAATCAGTTGTGATTATACTATGATGGCAACTTTGCAATCAGTAGGATGACTGTTTACGTAGCATCCATCTTCTAGCCGAGAGAAAAAGTTCCATGAGATCGAAACCAGGTTATGCTTTTGTTCACCACTGAATCCAGATTCTACTTAACAGTGTCTGGTACATAGCAGGCCCTCATTAAATATGAAGCAAATGAATGGCACTGTGGTAAAATGAAAGGAAACTAATAAACCTCTCAGCACTGACCATGCACCAGGCACTTTCTATGTAAGCAACTCCCCTTTTCATTAAATCTTTGTGACAACATTTAAAGATAACATTAACTTCATTTTAGACATATGAAAACAGGCTCAAAGAGGTAAAGTGAGGGGCGCCTGGGTGGCACAGTTAGTTGGGCATCCAACTCTTGGTTTTGGCTCAGGTCATGATCTCAGGGTCTTTGGATTGAGTACCACATTGGGCTCTGTGCTCAGTGTGGAGTCTGCTTGGGATTCTCTCTCCCTCTGTCGCTCCTGCTCGGGCTCTCTCTCTCATAAGTAAATAAATCTTTAAAAAAAAAAAGGAGATAAAGTGATTTGCCTGATATCACCCCAGCAAGTAAGTGGCAAAGTTGGAATTCTAATTCAAGCCTAATTCAAGAACATAATTATGTTCTTTCTACTGCAAAATTCTGCCTTCCTTTGAGAAGCCTCTAAAACCAATGGTCAATTCTACCTCTGACAGGAATTTCTAAGAAGATTCCTCTAGAATCAGAAGAAGCCTCTACAGACTGGCAGAAACAAGGCCTGGACGGAAACAGCTCCAAATGGAGTGAGCTAGTTTTAAGAACTCAGTCTTCAGAATTTAACTGCAGAGTCAAATGCTGAAAACACTGTCTTTCATGGTAAGATTCCTGTTTAATTCATTTTGAGTACCACCCAGACAGAAATCCCAAAATCTCTCCTTGGGATTTTCAGTATAATGTCAAGCAACAGGAAGAGAAATGCATTAATACAATGGTAAGGGGGAAATAATCTCGTTAAAAGATATCCTTAAAATAATGAATTTGGTACTTCTATTAGTATATCATAATATGTAAAGAGGTGGCGAATACCTAATTTCTTCCTTCAGAAATAGAACAGACTGGGCACCTGGGTGGTTCAGTTGGTTGAGCATCTGTCTTCGGCTCAGGTCATGATCCCAGGGTCCTGGGATCAAGCCCCGCATTGGGCTCTCTGCTCAGCAGGGAGCCTGCTTCCTCCCCTCTCTCTGCCTGCCTCTCTGCCTACTTGTGATCGCTGTCAAATAAATAAAATCTTTAAAAACAAAACAAAACAAAACAAAAAAACAAAATACTCTTAGATTGTCTCTGGATGGGCACTAAAAGCAAGTGAACCCCAGAAAGGGTGGGGGGCTGGTCAACTTGATGGGTGGAAACGAGAAAGAAACTCAAAAACCAGGAGGCTCTTAGGCTCAAAACCACACCTCAGCTCAGGCAGCCCTAAGCAAAAGCCACTATCTAGAAACATAACCAACAATAAAGTCCAGATTACAATTTTTTGGAAAGAGATCCTGAACTGAAGTTGCTTAACATATTAGAGGGACCATTCCCATTACAATAGCAAATATTCCAAGTTCAAATGAGGAGCATTTTCCTCTCAAGGCAATTTTTTTTACACTTGATCTTAGCCAAAAGGCCAAGAAGCGATCAAGGCAATTTTTTTAAACGCAATTTCAATTCGCTGACCTTTCCTAAGTTTGCCACATTTCTCAGTGGCTTCATGCTTTTCTGCGAAGTTTTAAGTGACTTTCTTTGAAAAGAGCTATTTAATGCCCATGATTGTAGAAAACATTTGTTCATAATTATCCAGACATAGACTGGAACAATGCTGAAACAAGAGCAGCATGCAAAAATGTATTTAAGGACTATCATCCCAAAATGCTGCTAAAAGCTATTAACCAGTATGTGTTAATTGCCACAGCATTCATATTAATTTTCACTTCAGGCTCGACATTGTGGAATATTTCCCCTGATACATTTTAAACAAAGTTTAATTTAAGGAACTGCTTCTATCAACACTTATGAAAATTAACAGCCAAGCAATTAGCACTCATGAATTATCCCTTCCCCCATGCTCTCTGCAGCTTCGGTTAAAACACTTTCTAACAGAGAAATAGTTACTTTCTAATAAGTTAACACAATCACAGTCAAGGTTGTCTATATGAACAAGAAGGGGTTCTGCTTTTTTAAGCACTCAAGGCAAACATTCTCCTTATATTTAGAGTAGAATTTAGCGAAGTCAAAGAAATTCTTCACGTTTTAGTAAACTACCAAACAATGACTAATACTGAACTGCCTTCTCCTACGATGTTTAAAAAAAAAAAAATCACAGCCAAAAAAAAAAAAAAAAAAGAAGAAGTACTTACTTGACTCAATCTTCCTATTTAAAGTTAAAGCTCAAAGCCTCACTGGACTCGCTGGACTTCGGGCAGAACTTCACCCAGTCTGCTGCACGTCCTGTTGAACAATGCTATTCTGAACTCCTGGATTCAAGACACACTTTCACTCAATCCTGTCAATATCTAATGAAGTACATTAAGAAGGGACGACATCACCAGCCCTCATCCTTTACAGAGAGGGGCGGAAGTGGGATATCTGTTGAGTGCTTCCCATTATGTGCTACCTGTCTTGGTAAAGAGACCTTATCTCAATTAATCCTCAGGAGAAAGAACATTACCATCATCTCAACCCACATACAAGGACTGGACCACTTCATAAGGTTAAGTAACTAGCCTGAGGTCAACACTGTCAAGTGGTAGGGTCCGAATTCAAACTCAGGTCTTACTACAAAATAGGTCACAAAGTAAATTACACTGCTTCTCACTGTGCTAGGTGCTCTACCCTACTATTGTCCTATTTGATGGTCTCATCAGCCTTGAGGAAGAACTCTCATTTCTTTAATAGGTAAAGAAACTGAGGTTTGGAGAGATGGAAAATCTGACCAAGATGCCAAAACTGATAATCATTATCATTTCTTTGTTAGTAACTATACTGACAGGAAATGGATATTTAAAATTCTAATGGGGGTGCCTGGATGGCTCAGTCAGTTAAGCTGCTGACTCTTAATCGCAGCTCAGGTCTTGATCTCACGGGTGTGAGTTCAAGCCCTGCACCAGGCTCCGAGCTGGGCATGGAGCCTACTTACAAAAATAAAATAAGGGGCGCTTGAGTGTCTCAGTTAGTTAAGCGTCTACTTTCATCAGGTCATGATCCCGGGGTCCTGGGATTGAGCCCCAAGTTGGGGGGGGTTCCCTGCTTAGTAGGGAGTCTGCTTCCTCCTCTCCCTCTGCCCACCCCGACCCATGCTCTCTTTCTCACTTGCTCTCTCTCAAGTAAATAAATACTTTTTGAAAATAAATAAATAAAATAAAATAAAATTTGAACAGTCTACTAATGATGATAATATTTGCAAATTCAGTTTAACCAGAATAGTGGTGATGTACTAGCAAAAGTTTCTCAAGTAAGTGATAAGGCATGGAATGGAAAGGGTTAGATACTTGCAAAAACATGACTTCATATGAAACAGGTAGAAAGACAGGACAGAAATTCACGTATCTGGGGCTACTTACGTAAGTGCTGAGTGAGTATTCACTTACCATGAATGAGCCCATTCCCTCAAAGCAACTCCTTGTCAAACCCAATATATCCCACATACAGTGAAATCAGAAGGACTGTCACAAGAAGTTTTCTGATTATCTCAATCTTTAGAACAGAGATTTTGTTAATTAAGCTTTTTGAGGCCTGTTTTCAACAAGCCCAAAGAATGCAGGCAGATGGCTGAGCCTGGTTTTGCCTTGTGCAACCAAGCAAGCATTCCTTAAAGCCACTTGCAATCTATTTTGGACTTTTTTCAAATCATCAGTAAACAGAGTTACTAATAATCAATGAATCTAAAACAGGTCACAGCATCACCAATTTACTAAAGAGAACATAATAATAAATCAGATCCAAAAAATTATTAAAATTACAACAAAGCACATGCCTAAGCACAGTCTTTCTCTCTCAATTGTATTCCTCTAAGAAATTATTAATCAACACTTTTTAAAAATGAAATTATTAAACTGCTACAGGTACCACTATCTGAATAGTATTTGCTTTAATTTAGCATAATAGCTAAAAGATGCTTACCCTTAGAATCACTAAAACCAACAACAATCCAGTTTGCACAAACCATTAAAGACACTAGACATGCTGGCTTACCTACAATGAATTGTAAAGCCACACCAAAAACAAAATCCTCTTTTCAAATCTAACGCTAGTTTAATCTTAAGGAGGATTTCACAGCAGTCAGTCTCTTGAGGAAATACATAATTAAGTAGTTTTTTAGCATATTTAATTAGACCCCAAACTCTTCCCTATCCCCTTCTCTCCCCAATTATGTACCATTTGCCCAAGAGACCTAAGCAACTCGGTTAATTATGTAAATAAGGCAAGCGTTATTCCCAAGAAAAGCATTGTGAATATCTGTACAGGAAAACTCTGTACATATTTTAGTGGCTTTAACAAACCTTCACAGGAAAAAAAAAAAAAAAAGGACTATCAAAGTCCACGAAAAACCCTTATATTTGAAGCAAAAAACATGGAGTTCAATGACAAGATGGTGAATCATTAAAACAGGACACTCATTTCACTTCTTAAATATGAGCTGAATAAAAATAAAATAATTTTAAGTTACAACAGTAACAAAAATTTAGTGCTGAACGTCAAGTGATTTATGGGAAGAATCAATCTGGAAATTATTAAAGTCGACTCTCACAGAAAGGCTTTATTATCAAGGGGTTGACATGATCTTAACTCTAGAGGCAGCCATGGCGCTGTTATAACTACTACAATCCCATTATTATGCAATCACAAAATGCTAATTTGATCATTTTGAGGTGTTATTTGAATAGTCATTTTAATTTCTAGGTTACAAAAAGGCTTGACTCAAGTGTAATTCTCTATTAATCATTGAGATGTCATTGAATATCATATTGATGCATTTCACAAAGATAAAGACTAATTTAATATGTACAGTACAATATCCTTCAAATATTAGCCACTTTCATTACATATCTGCCAAACGCATCAATATTAAATAATAGATGAGAACAAGAGTTTAATTGTATTTTAGCATTTGTAATATGGAGGCTAATAATAAAATAGCATCGCATCATGGGATAGACTTATCGATATATAAATCTTTCTTAATCAAAGTGTAATGGTGACTGCTCCATGCATATACCTTCTGCTGATTACAAATAGATTTGATATGACAAAAGTATGGAGAGCCTTAAGTGTAAACACAGCTAGCAAAAATAATTCCTTTGTGACCAAGGAAATGGCTTCTTCATTTTTTTTTTTTTACTTTTTCCCTGGCACTTTGAAAGTTAGATATATACCAAAGACACCTTACAACTTTCTCTCAAATCCAAAGCTAAGTAATTTATAAAATAAAATCTAGTGGTATAATAGGAATTCTAGGACATAGTATTTTAAAATATCTGTACTATTTTGTTGGCATCAAGTATTTTTACAGAGTAATTATTCCAGCAATTATGTCCTTAAACAATGAGATGGTATCAGACAAAGGAAGCAAATAAATTCCAGCCATGTAACCTAATTCCAATAATAACGCTCACACATATATATCTAAATGAATCAACTGTAGTATTTAAAAACAAATCCTACAGTCCAACTCTCCATTTTCCAGAGACTGACATTCCCGTCCCCTAGGGGGACCCTTCCTTCTCTTTGCTACATTCCACAAGAAACAGGAGTCGTGGGAGGGGCAGGCTAAAGAGAGGCTTTACAGCAGTACAATCTCTCATTTACTAAAAGTCCTTTCAGATTTTTTTGGAGGCAACTCCTGAGCATATTAGTATCTTTATGGAACTTCCACATTTTGTTTCCAGTTCTTGGCTCTCCTTTCCCACCAACATCAACAACCTCACTTGTCTGTGGCCATATATGCTTCATATGGAACCTTATGAGGTAGAAGTGTTTCGAAGAGAAAACACCTCCTTGCTCAGACAACTGAAAGAACCAGCACATAACCAGAAGTTGAATGTGAAAAAATGGAAACATAAGCAACGAGCCTGTATGTTTATTAATTGCAGTGGTGTTAAAATAAGACAAATTGTACGCAACCCCTCCAGGCAACAAGCTATCACTCAGCACCTCCAAGTCACTGCCAGACAGCAAATATAATGGCAATAAATATAAAAATCAACTGCTACTGTCTCCTCAAAGAAGCCCAGCTCAGCTCTGCACAGAGACACAGAGGGCAGGGAGCGTGGGGAGAGAGGGTGCTGCAAGGGCGACTATACTCCACCTACAATGATGGCCCTTTTTCTAAAAGGAAAATAGACATGTTTTATTTTTTAAACTGCAAAGTGTTAGAACAAACAGAAAAAAATAAAGTCATCCCACATAACGAGTGTCAAACAAGATTCCCTACAATGAAATACTGACATAAAAACAACGGCCTAGAAATCTGAAATGAAGCTTTAAGCTCAACAATTTCTACAGTTATAATAAAGAATCAGACCAAAACAATGCAAACTGTCTCCCCAGAACCACCTTCAAAGCTTTCCCAACACCATCAGGCCTTGATTCATCACAACCCAACAACCCAAACCCTCAAGTATACTTGGAAGATGAAACACAGAAAAAGAGTACATGGACAAACATCTCAAGACTGTTTTTGTTTTAATCCTCCAAATATACTGCTGTGGAAACAGTATATAGCCCAAATTCAGAACTTTTTACATCCTCGGTCATAGAAAATGTGAATGACATTCTATAATTACTTTGAGTCGTTTTTGAAGCCCTAAATCTAATAATACTAACAAAAACAATTCCACACAACTGAGGTTTTATTCAAAAAGACAACGTTTAATTTTTACTTACCTTGCCATCAAATTTGGAATACTCGTTAAATGGGTTATTCAGCTGCAGAGGGCACTGCTCTAGCCGTACAGATAATATTGACTGCTTTCCAGAACTTGGAGGTTTCTCTTTGAGGGACTTTTTTTCAAACAGTGACTTTAACTCCTGGGCTGTGATACAAGAGGAAGATAAGAACATCGTTGTGATTACACAGAGAGATAGCCTGTCTACCTTTCCTAGCACGTCTTCCCTGGAATCTCAGGGAGAGAGTGTCCAGGGCACATTCAGGTCCAATATGTGCAAAAAGCCTCACATATACTTCGATGTTTACACACTGAAAAGGCAGAGTCCTGAAAACAGGTCAGGACTGTCAATTTGGAAGGACTGGGGTTTGAGGAGTGGAGTGGGGCACAGTCAAGCCAACAGAGCAGCCGTTCTGTCACAAGAGCCTTCACAACTAAAGGACCTGAGCTTTGGCCTGGCTTTGCCACTTAAAGATGTTGTGATACTGGGCAATTCACTAAGGCTCTCTGGGCTTGCCGAACTAGATAATCCTGAAAATCTCTCCTGGCTCGAATACTCTGGGATTCTAGAATTCTAGTTCTTCAAGATGAAGGTCTACATCTTAATCCTCTCATACTCTCCAGGGACACCTAGCACAAAATCTGGAAGACAAAGAGGAGGAGGAGGAAAATGAGAAATGATATCTATAATAACAGCAGCTAACATTTACCGAGCAATCCAGTGTATCTCAATTACTCCTCCTAACAAACCTAACAAACTATGAGGTAGATACTAGCATTATCTTAATTTTGCCAATGTGGAAACTGAAGCTTAGAATACTTTGATTAGCCTTAGGCAACACAGCTAGTAAGTAGCAGAGCTGAGATTTGCAATCAGGCAAGGCTCTTAGCCATTAGGCACTAATGAACAAAGCTGACCCTCAATAAATTTTGTTGCATGAATCAATGAATAAATTAATGATTGAAGGAATTCAAATTATTATTAAATCAGAATCTTTAGCTCTTACTCATTAGTAAATCAAGACAAGTTAGTTCCACATCTTCTCAAAGATCATTTAAGTGTCCATATTAATCTGAATATCATTTAAGGTGGTAGCTAGGTAAGTACATGGAGATTTATTATACTTTACACTTTTTATTTTCGTAAATATTAGAAAATTTCCATATTAAATTTTAAAATCAGGGCTGCCTGGGTGGCTCAGTGGGTTAAGCCTCTGCCTTCAGCTCAGGTCATGATCTCAGGGTCCTGGGATCGAGTCCCACATCAGGCTCTCTGCTAGGCAGGGAGCCTGCTTTCTTCTCTCTCTCTCTCTCTCTCTACTTGTGATCTCTCTCTGTCAAATAAATAAAATCTTAAAAAAAAATTTTTTTTAAATCAATCTTAGAACTTAAAATGCGCAATGAATAGGTACAACCCCATTCCATTCTTAAGTACAGCCAAACTGAACTTAGATCAAACAGAACTCTGAAATGGTGACTTAGAACTTTTGAAAAACGTGACTAAAACCATCTTTTCAACAAACTAGTGGGATAAATTTATCCAATCAATCCCTATAGACGGAAGTGGCAAATCAGGAGAAAAAGATCTAATTCTTTTTAAAAATGTGGCACCTGACTCTCCAATTCCAGAATCTGAATATATAAGGACAACAGATGTTAAATAGACATTTGAAAAGGGTATTCATGGTATTCTAAGTATTACAAGTATTATTCTGTGCATAATCTACTAATAGTTTTATTGCTACACTTGGGAAAGGAATAACCCTTTATTAAATACCTACTATGGGTTGGGAACAATGCTAGGTGTTTTCTCAACTTGTCCTCACAACAGCCTTAAGAGATGGGTTACTACTCATTCCATAAACAAACGGAGGTGTAGCAAACAAAAGTGACTTACCAAAGTCACACAACTGTTATCAGTAAGGTTGGGGCTGAAGAGATGATATATTAACAATGCCATTCTCAGACTAATTCTTTCTGACATTTCTCTGACATTTCTTTCCTCTGTCCCCCACCTCCTCTCCCGTCACCTCCATCCCCTTCCTCCCTCCCTTCCTTCCTCCTGAGTCACAGAAAAACAGAAACAACCAAAAGAGACCTTTTGCATGTTCTCACCTGTACCACTACCTGCCTTTCCTCCTACTTCCATGAAGAACCTGCCTCGGCCCCTACCTCAGGCCAGCCCCTCCTTTGGGCATCCAGGGACTGACTTCTTGCTGACTCAAGGGCATCACTCAGGCAATTCCCTCCCATTTTCAGCTTTCCCTCTACTGGATTAAATGCATGAGCACAAAGGTACCCGAAATACTGCTCATATTAAAAAAAAAAAAAAAAAAAAAGGCAGGGTGAGGTGCGGTGGCACCGGGGTGGCTCAGTCAGTTGAGCATCTGACTTGTTTGGGCTCAGGTCATGATCTCAGGGTCTGGGACTGAGCCCCATGTTGGGCTCTGTGCTGGCAGGGATCTGTCTGAGGATTCTCTCTCCCTCTTCCTCTGTCCCTTTCCCTGCTTGCATGTAAGCACTCTCTCTACAAATCTTTCCAAATAAATAAATAAATAAAAATAAACCCTCCTTTGATCTTATACTCCCTTCCACTTATGACGCCATTTTTCTGCTTCTCAAAATGACTGTGTATGTTCTTGCTATCCAGTTCCTCTCCTCCCATTCCCTCAAATCCACTCCAATCAGGCCCTCGGGCCCTATCACTCCGTTAAAGCAGTTTTTAAGGTCACCAATGATCCCCTTGTTGCTAAAATCTATTGGTAAATTTTGAATCCTCATCTTTCAAGACCTTGTGACAGCATGTGAAACAGTTGATCACTCACTCCTTTCTGAAATAGTTTTTTTTTTTAAACAGATTTTATTTATTTATTTGACAGACAGAGCACAAGTAGGCAGAGAGGCAGGCAGAGAGAGAGAGAGAGAGAAGGAAGCAGGCTCCCTGCAGAGCAGAGAGCCTGATGCAGGACTTGATCCCAGGACCCTGAGATCATGACCTGAGCCGAAGGCAGAGGCTTAACCCACTGAGCCACCCAGGCACCCTGAAATTGTTTTTTTAATAGGACTCCATTCCATCTGGCTCTCATGCTATCTTTCAGGTTACTCATTCTTAGTTTTCTTGCCAATTCCTCATTTTCCCCTCAAATCTTTGACATTCCCCATGTCATAGTATTTGGACCTTTTCTTTTCTCTATCCACATTCATACCCTTCGTGATTTCATCCAGCCTTCTGTTTTAAATATTATCAACTTAAGGAGAAACTAAGTCGTGGTAATATAAATTAGAACAACAGCTGCCTCTGGGCAGCAGCCTAACTAGAAAGAGGCACAAGGGAACTTTCTGGGGTACACAAATGCTCTATACTTGACTGGGATTACACAGGTGTATATGTTTGTCACAAGTCATTGAACTACATACTTAATATCTGCACATTTCAGAATCTAGAAAGCATACCTCAATAAAAAAATAAATAAAAACGGAAAACCTAAATAAATATCCTCTACATGCTGATAGCTCCCAAATGATGATTCATGGACCTAAACACTCCCTGAAATTAGAGGCTCACATATTCAACTTTCTATTTGATACCTCCACTTGGATGTCCAATAGGTATCTCAAAGTTTACATGTCCATAACCAATCTTTCCCCAAACCTGCCCCTCCCAAAGGCCTCTCCTCCTTAGTTAATGGCAACTGAATCATGCTAGGCCAAAAACTTGGGAGTCACCTTCACTCTTCTCTTTCTCACACATCCAACATCCTATCCATTAACAAAAATTTCAGAATATAACCAGAACCACTTCCACAGTTACCAATGCTGGATTTTTTTTTTTAATTTTATAAACATATATTTTTATCCCCAGGGGTACAGGTCTGCGAATCGCCAGGTTTACACACTTCACAGCACTCACCATAGCACATACCCTCCCCAATATCCATAACCCCACCCCCCCCTCCCAACCCCCCTCCCCCCCATCAACCCTCAGTTTGTTTTGTGAGATTAAGAGTCACTTATGGTTTCTCTCCCTCCCAATTCCATCTTGTTTCATTTATTCTTCTCCTACCCCCTCAACCCCCCATGTTGCATCTCCTCTCCCTCATATCAGGGAGATCATATGATAGTTGTCTTTCTCCGATTGACTTATTTCGCTAAGCATGATACCCTCTAGTTCCATCCACGTCGTCGCAAATGGCAAGATTTCATTTCTTTTGATGGCTGCATAGTATTCCATTGTGTATATATACCACATCTTCTTTATCCATTCGTCTGTTGATAGACATCTAGGTTCTTTCCATAGTTTGGCTATTGTAGACATTGCTGCTATAAACATTCGGGTGCACGTGCCCCTTCGGATCACTATGTTTGTATCTTTAGGGTAAATACCCAGCAGTGCAATTGCTGGGTCATAGGGTAGTTCTATTTTCAACATTTTGAGGAACCTCCATGCTGTTTTCCAGAGTGGTTGCACCAGCTTGCATTCCCACCAACAGTGTAGGAGGGTTCCCCTTTCTCCGCATCCTCACCAGCATCTGTCATTTCCTGACTTGTTTATTTTAGCCATTCTGACTGGTGTGAGGTGATATCTCATGGTGGTTTTGATTTGTATTTCCCTGATGCCGAGTGATATGGAGCACTTTTTCATGTGTCTGTTGGCCATCTGGATGTCTTCTTTGCAGAAATGTCTGTTCATGTCCTCTGCCCATTTCTTGATTGGATTATTTGTTCTTTGGGTGTTGAGTTTGCTAAGTTCTTTATAGATTTTGGACACTAGCCCTTTATCTGATATGTCATTTGCAAATATCTTCTCCCATTCTGTCAGTTGTCTTTTGGTTTTGTTCACTGTTTCCTTTGCTGTGCAAAAGCTTTTGATCTTGATAAAATCCCAATAGTTCATTTTTGCCCTTGCTTCCCTTGCCTTTGGTGATGTTCCTAGGAAGATGTTGCTACAGCTGAGGTCGAAGAGGTTGCTGCCTGTGTTCTCCTCAAGGATTTTGATGGATTCCTTTCTCACATTGAGATCCTTCATCCATTTTGAGTCTATTTTCGTGTGTGGTGTAAGGAAATGATCCAATTTCATTTTTCTGCATGTGGCTGTCCAATTTTCCCAACACCATTTATTGAAGAGGCTGTCTTTTTTCCATTGGACATTCTTTCCTGCTTTGTCGAAGATGAGTTGACCATAGAGTTGAGGGTCTATTTCTGGGCTCTCTATTCTGTTCCATTGATCTATGTGTCTGTTTTTGTGCCAGTACCATGCTGTCTTGATGATGACAGCTTTGTAATAGAGCTTGAAGTCCGGAATTGTGATGCCACCAACTTTGGCTTTCTTTTTCAATATTCCTTTGGCTATTCGAGGTCTTTTCTGGTTCCATATAAATTTTAGGATTATTTGTTCCATTTCTTTGAAAAAAATGGATGGTACTTTGATAGGAATTGCATTAAATGTGTAGATTGCTTTAGGTAGCATAGACATTTTCACAATATTTATTCTTCCAATCCAGGAGCATGGAACATTTTTCCATTTCTTTGTGTCTTCCTCAATTTCTTTCATGAGTACTTTATAGTTTTCTGTGTATAGATTCTTAGTCTCTTTGGTTAGGTTTATTCCTAGGTATCTTATAGTTTTGGGTGTAATTGTAAATGGGATGGACTCCTTAATTTCGCTTTCTTCTGTCTTGTTGTTGGTGTAGAGAAATGCAACTGATTTCTGTGCATTGATTTTATATCCTGACACTTTACTGAATTCCTGTACAAGTTCTAGCAGTTTTGGAGTGGAGTCTTTTGGGTTTTCCACATAGAGTATCATATCATCTGCGAAGAGTGATAGTTTGACTTCTTCTTTGCCGATTTGGATGCCTTTAATTTCCTTTTGTTGTCTGATTGCTGAGGCTAGGACTTCTAGTACTATGTTGAATAGCAGTGGTGATAACGGACGTCCCTGTCGTGTTCCTGACCTTAGCGGAAAAGCTTTCAGTTTTTCTCCATTGAGAATGATATTTGCGGTGGGTTTTTCATAGATGGCTTTGATAATATTGAGGTATGTGCCCTCTATCCCTACACTTTGAAGAGTTTTGATCAGGAAGGGATGCTGTACTTTGTCAAATGCTTTTTCAGCATCTATGGAGCGTATCATATGGTTCTTGTTCTTTCTTTTATTAATGTGTTGTATCACATTGATTGATTTGCGGATGTTGAACCAACCTTGCAGCCCTGGAATAAATCCCACTTGGTCGTGGTGAATAATCCTTTTAAGGTACTGTTGAATCCTATTGGCTAGTATTTTGGTGAGAATTTTTGCATCTGTGTTCATCAAGGATATTGGTCTGTAGTTCTCTTTTTTGATGGGATCCTTGTCTGGTTTTGGGATCAAGGTGATGCTGACCTCATAAAATGAGTTTGGAAGTTTTCCTTTATTTCTATTTTTTGGAACAGTTTCAGGAGAATAGGAATTAGTTCTTCTTTAAATGTTTGGTAGAATTCCCCCGGGAAGCCGTCTGGCCCTGGGCTTTTGTTTGGAGATTTTTGATGACTGTTTCAATCTCCTTACTGGTTATGGGTCTGTTCAGGCTTTCTATTTCTTCCTGGTTCAGTTGTGGTAGTTTATATGTCTCTAAGAATACATCCATTTCTTCCAGATTGTCAAATTTGTTGGCGTAGAGTTGCTCATAGTATGTTCTTATAATTGTCTGTATTTCTTTGGTGTTCGTTGTGATCTCTCCTCTTTCATTAATGATTTTATTTATTTGGGTCCTTTCTCTTTTCTTTTTGATAAGTCTGGCCAGGGGTTTATCAATCTTATTAATTCTTTCAAAGAACCAGCTCCTCGTTTCGTTGATTTGTTCTATTGTTTTTTTGGTTTCTATTTCATTGATTTCTGCTCTGATCTTTATGATTTCTCTTCTCCTGCTGGGTTTCGGGTTTCTTTCTTGTTCTTTCTCCAGCTCCTTTAGGTGTAGGGTTAGGTTGTGTACCTGAGACCTTTCTTGTTTCTTGAGAAAGGCTTGTACCGCTATATATTTTCCTCTCAGGACTGCCTTTGTTGTGTCCCACAGATTTTGAACCGTTGTGTTTTCATTATCATTTGTTTCCATGAATTTTTTCAATTCTTCTTTAATTTCCTGGTTGACCCATTCATTCTTTAGAAGGATGCTGTTTAGTTGGATTTTTTTTTTTTAAGATTTTATTTATTCATTTGACAGAGAGAGATCACAAGTAGGCAGAGAGGCAGGCAGAAAGAGAGGAAGAAGCAGGCTCCCCACTGAGCAGAGAGCCCGATGCGGGGCTAGAACCCAGGACCCTGAGATCATGACCCAAGCCGAAGGCAGCGGCTCAACCCGCTGAGCCACCCAGGCGCCCCCCAATGCTGGATTATTACCACCACATTCAAACTGATCTTGTTTCTGCCCTTGCCTCACCCAGGTCTGCTCCCACCAGTCTCTTTCCAACACACCAGCCAACAAGAGTCTTTTAAAATGTTAGGCTATAAACATCACAATAAGAAAAAAAAAAATTGATCAATTTGACCACATAAAATAAAAATACTTTTGGGGTGCCTGTATGGCTCACTGGGTTAAGCCTCTGCCTTCAGCTCAGGTCATGGTCTCAGTGTCCTGAGATCGAGCCCCGTTTTGGGCTCTCTGCTCAGCAGAGAGCCTGCTTCCCCCCTCTCTCTGTCTGCCTCTCTGCCTACTTATAATTTCTCTCTCTCTCTCGCTGTCAAATAAATAAATAAATAAATAAAAATAAAAATAAAAATATTTTTGCGTGTGGAAAAAATTAGCCAAGTAAAAAGAAACATGATAAAGTAGGAAAGAAGACAGGTTAATATTCCTACTATATACAGATTCTAAAAGTAGACATTGAACAACTCTATGGAAAAATGGACAAGAAATATGAAATGTTCACAGAAAAAGATATTCAAATGGCTCTTAACAAATGGAAAATGCTCAACCACATTTATAACAAGGGATATGTAAATTGAAACTATGCTGAGATACCATTCCACATCTATGAGATTGGCAAAAATCTAAAACTTTATGGATATGGGGAAATAACATTCTGTACGTTATTAGAGGGATGCAAAACAGAAAAACACCTATGAAAGGGAATTTGGCAATATCAAGGGAAATCATATATTTAGTCTGACCCAACAATACCACTTCCAGGATTCTTAGATACACTGAGGAAAATAAAATATAACACAACACACATACATTAGGCTATTCACTGAAGTGCCATTTGCAACAACAAAAGCCTGAAAACAATCAAATGTCCTTCACAGGAGACAGGTTGGCTAAACTCTGGCATATCCATATCATGGCATACTACAAATAATTTCATTTGAATTCCGAAGCTATAAAATGGAATGAAGCCTATCTCTATATATTCCCAGAATGTGTTGCTAAGTGAAAAAAGTTTTGCATAAAATAGTGTATACAGTACACTTTTTTTTTTTAAAGATTTTATTTATTTATTCGACAGAGAGAGATCACAAGTAGACGGAGAGGCAGGCAGAGAGAGAGAGAGAGAGGGAAGCAGGCTCCCTGCTGAGCAGAGAGCCCGATGTGGGCCTCGATCCCAGGACCCTGAGATCATGACCTGAGCCGAAGGCAGCAGCTTAACCCACTGAGGCACCCAGCCACCCTACAGTACACTTTTTAAAAAAAGATTTTATTTATTTATTTGGGAGAGAGCGAGAGCATACAGGCATGCACAAGCAGGGGGTAGGAGCAGAGGGAGAGGGAAAAGCAGACTCCTCGCTGAGCAGGGAGCCTCGGGGCTCCATCCCAGGACCCAGAGATCATGACCTGAGGTGAAGGCAGAAGCTCAACTGACTGAGCCACCTGGGCGCCCCTACAATATGCTACCTGTAACCTAAAAAGAATAGTATATGAATATAAATATACTTATATAGAGATTTAAGTGGACCAAAAAACCAAAACCTTTTTCAAATTGACTATCTAGGGGCACCGGGGTGGCCCAGTCAGTTAAGCATCCAACTCTTGACTTAGGCTCAAGTCATGATCTCAGGACTCTAAGATGGAGCCCCTGCCAGGCTCTGCGCTGGGCGTGGAGTCTGCTTAAAATTCTCTCCCTCCCTCTGCCCCCCAATGCTCCTTTCTCTCAATCTCTCTCAAAAAAAAAAAAAAAAATTGAAACTAGAATTCTCTGATTTTATCCTGTTTTATGTATTCAACTTTGGAGCCATATAAATGTTTTATACAGCTATTAAAGAAAAATTAGAAGTACAATCTCTAAAAATAAAAGCAAAATGAAATGAACAAACCTAAGTGTAATATTGAGTTGGCATTTTAACTACAAAGAGAGAAATTATTTTAAGGAACTTTATCACACAGCAATTTGTATATCCCTAATGGAACATATCAAAAGGGCAAAAAAAAAAAATCTCAAACTGTTTTTAGTAATCATAGTGTTAGTAATGATGGTGATATTTTTATTCTGGAACCAGGATTTTTAGCATAGGAGAAAAGATACATAAACATAAAACCAAAGTAAACACTCCATAATCCTAAATTCAAATAGGAGTTATCAGCATTAACTAAAAATGTATTTCCTCTTATCTTTTTCTGAGCTCTATCCCCTGAAAGGCCTATAAGGAAGAAACCAATCCAGTGAGTACCTCTAGAGTTCAAGTTTTGGTCTTTCAATGCCATTTGCCACTAAAAAAGAACTAAGATTTTCGAAACAAATGGCTAATCCTGGCCAGATCTGGAGAAGGAAATAGGTAAGAATTAAGCATTTATCCTGTCTTTCTTGCAGTGACTACATCTGAGAATAACCAAGTAATACATTAGGAAAAGCTGGTCTTTATATCAAGACCAATAAAATTAGAATCACTATTTTGCAACTCCTAATGAAATAATTTATCTAGGTAAAGCTCATCAATGACCACTAAAACCATTAGAAGAAAGGCTGATGAGAGAAACTTAAAAATGGGTGAAGAACATCTAATTCTACCAACAATCTGAACAGCACAAAAAAGACAAGAAGTTATTCCATATTTCCCAATATGATGCAATATGAATTATAGATCAGCATATACAAAATATTCTTATCAAAAAATCAAACTTCAATCTTAGCCAAGTTTTAGATCCAATTCCCTGTTTACAGGAAATAAAGAGAGCAGAGGAACATATTAAATGAGACCGCAGAGATACAATAAGCAAAATCTAGAATGTAGGAAATTCAATAGGACAAATGACACAGTTCCTTAAATAAATTACAAGGAAAAAAAATAAAGGAGACTATATAGATTAAAAAGGAAATGGAACATGTCAACCAAATGTGTGGACCTTAGAGCTATACCTGAACAAACAGCTGGCAAAAGAAAAAAGAAATATTTGAGACAATCAGGGAAATGTTTGTTAATATCAAAGAATTCCTGCTAAGTTTTCTTATGCATTAAAAAATACAGAAGTATTTAGGTATGAAATTATACTATAGCTGGGATTTGCTTAAAATTAATCTGGTAGGGGGTCGGACGGGCGCCTGAGTGGCTCAGTCGGTTAAGCATCAGACTCTTGATTTCAGCTCAGGTCATGATCTTGGAATCATGGAATAGAGCCCCAAGTCAGACTCTGAGCTCAGTGAGCAGTTGGCTTGAGACGGTCTCCTTCTTCCTGTGCCCTTCCCTCTGGCTTGAGGGCACTCTAAATAAATAAATAAAATCTTTAAAAAAAAAATCTGGAAGGGGAGAGGAGGTAAATCAAGAAAAGACACAAGACTGGCCCTAAGTTGATAATTGCTAAATCTGGGTGATGTGTATACAGCAGTTCATTTCACCACTCTCTATTTTTGTATATGTTTAAAATTTTCCATAATAAAAAGTTGTTTAAATTTAAACCAGGAGTGGAGGGAGTAAGAAGCTTATCAATCACATCCCTACTCAGATGAAATCACTTCACCCAGAGTAAAACTTAAGTTCCTTACAAGATCCTCCATGATCAGCTCTCTCACCACCTCTTTGGGCCCACTCTTCCCCTTTTCTACTCTAGTCAATGGGTATCCCTCCTTGCTATTCTTTGGATACATCAGGCACACATGCATCACAGAACCTTCGCACTCACTCTCCTTCATCTTAGGACACCCATTTTCCAGTATCTGCCTGACTCGTTCCTTCAGAACTCTGCTCAAGCAACACCCTCCCAATGAGGTCTTCCTTGATCACCATATATAAAATAGCAAAATTCCCTACCTAGCATTCCTCATCCTCTTTACCTGAATATGTTTTTTGCTTTGCCACTTATCCCATTCTGACAATACTAGGTTGTTTACTGTCTATCTCCCCCACAAGATCCATGAAAGCAGGGACTTTGTCTTGTTCTTTGCTGTATCTTCTAGGCCTACAAAGGCCTAGCTGTCCTTGTGTATTTGGGGAGATAACTAAAAACTTGTTAAATGATTAACTACGGAAGAGAAGTAGAAAAAATAGCTACCAGAAGAAGACATCCAGATGGCCAAGAGACACATGAAAAAGTGCTCAACATCACTCGGCATCAGGGAAATACAAATCAAAACCACAGTGAGACACTACCTCACACCAGTCAACAGCTAAAATTAACAAGTCAGGAAATGACAGATGTTGGCGAGGATGCGGAGAAAGGGGAACCCTCCTACACTATTGGTGGGAATGCAAGTGGTGCAGCCACTCTGGAAAACAGCATGGAGGTTCCTCAAAAAGTTGAAAATAGAGCTACTCTATGACCCAGCAATGGCACTACTGGGTATTTACCTTAAAGATACAAATGTAGTGATCCGAAGTGGCACGTGCACCCGAATGTTTATAGCAGCAATGTCTACAATAGCCAAACTATGGAAAGAGCCTAGATGTCCATCAACAGATAAATGGATAAAGAAGATGTGGTATATATACACACTGGAATACTATACAGCCATCAAAAAACCCCAAATCTTGCCATTTGCAATGATGTGGATGAACTAGAGGGTATTATGTGGACTGAAGTAAGTCAATCAGAGAAAAACAATTATCATATGATCTCTCTGATATGAAGAATTTGAGGGGCAGGGCGGGGGGTCTTGGGTGCTAGGGAGGGAAAAAATGAAGTAAGATGGGATTGAGAGGAAGACAAACTATAAGAGATTCTTTTTTTTTTTTTTAGAGTTTATTTATTTATTTGTCAGAGAGAGAGAGAGGGAGAGAGAGCGAGCACAGGCAGACAGAATGGCAGGCAGAGGCAGAGGGAGAAGCAGGCTCCCCGATGAGCAAGGAGCCCGATGCGGGACCCGATCCCAGGACGCTGGGATCATGACCTGAGCCGAAGGCAGCTGCTTAACCAACTGAGCCACCCAGGCGTCCCAAGAGATTCTTAATCTCAGGAAAAAAATTGAGGGTTGCTGGGGGATGGGGAATAAGGATAGGCTTGCTGGGTTATGGACATTGGGGAGGATGTGTGCTATGGTGAGTGCTGGGAAATGTGTAAGCCTGATGATTCACAGACCTATACCCCGGGGCAAATAATACATTTTATGTTAATTAAAAAGAAAGAAAGAAAGAAAGAAAGAAAGAAAGAAAGAAAGAAAGAAAGAAAGAAAGAAAGAAAGAAACAAGGAAAGAAACAAAGAAAGAAAGAAAGAGCGAGCGAGCTGCCAGGATAGGGAGGCAGAAGAGAGGGAGGAAGGAGAGAGCAAATGAGCACAAAAAAGCAGAAATGAGATGGGGGCTGGTAATGAGAGCCCTTCCTCCTGGTTCCAAGCCATTCATAAGGCACAGCTGTACCTCCTGAGTTGCTCAACTTCAAGCTGCTCTTCAACTTCACTTGCTCTATGTCATTGGCAGCTGAAGGGTTCTGAACAATAGAATCAGTTGGGAGTCCCCAACACACAGAGAACTGAAAAAACAATAGTCTAGAAATTTAATTATCATCAGGCTTATGAGAAAGCACATACAGTAGCATTCAGGAATATGGAATGTATATTAGAACTAGAAGGATTCAGTGAGTGGGGACACAAAACAAATAGATAAAGACAACAGATTTCTTCACAAGAGCAGTAACAAAAGTTATGGGGAAGAAGACGTTAATTGTAAGGATAGCACAAAATACAAAACATCTGGAAATAACCTTAGTAAGAAATGTAAAAGTGCAGGGACAATACGGAGACAAGACAAAACGTTGCATTTATGTACTATTTGTACATACAAAAAAGATCATAAGAGGTATGTTTAGAATATTTAAAATATATATACCTATGTAAATAGAATCTAGAAAAAAATGTATCAAAATGTTAACAACAGCAGTTCCTCTGAATGTGAGAATATTGGTTGCTTGTTTTCATTTTTATATTTTCT
The DNA here is from genome assembly GCF_902655055.1 of Lutra lutra. Classification (NCBI taxonomy): domain Eukaryota; kingdom Metazoa; phylum Chordata; class Mammalia; order Carnivora; family Mustelidae; genus Lutra; species Lutra lutra. The sequence continues at coordinate 86,244,531 of NC_062290.1, forward strand.
TTCAGATTTCCTGTAATGAAATTTTTCTTTTAATATAGGGGCCTTGGCAACCTTCCTAAACCCTAGCCACCGCTGACACAGAGGAGGAAAGGAGTAAGGGAACACAAAGCCTCCTCAATACCCAGAGTCCAGGAGCAGCTCCCTTCTGCCAACAGTATGGCAGAATGGAGGTGAGTAGAAAGACTACAGTGTCTGGGGTAGGACTGGCCAGAAGAAGAATTCTGGCTTTGCCACTTACTACTTGTAAGTAACTTTAAAAAGTTACTTAGCCTCTGGGTTACAGTTTTCTCACATATAATACAGAAGTATTAACAGCTAAGTTGCTGGATTTGCATGAAGAGGAAGCAAACTTGGGGCGCCTGGGTGGCTCAGTGGGTTAAGCCGCTGCCTTCGGCTCAGGTCATGATCTCAGGGTCCTGGGATCGAGTCCCACATCGGGCTCTCTGCTCAGCGGGGAGCCTGCTTCCCTCTCTCTCTCTCTCTCTGCCTGCCTCTCTGTCTACTTGTGATCTCTCTCTGTCAAATAAATAAATTAAAAAAAAAATCTTTAATAAAAAGAGGAAGCAAACTTACGGGCTGGCATACTTAATATGCCCGTGATCCCCAGCGCTGGTTACTCATAAGAAACACCCAGGGAGCTTCTGAAAAATATAGATTTATGGACCCTGATCTTTATCTTTTGAATTAGGAATTCCACAGGTAGGGCTAGAAATTTACATGGAAACCATTATAACATACGCTTTTGGATGCATTTCTGATTTTTACAGTCACTGTTTCTAGGAACTGCTGGTTTAAGAAACCAATACTAGAGGATACACAAAGAAAACTTCAGGAATATCATAAATAACTGATATACACACTACAGTGTTCTTGAGTTACTATTTAACTTCTTGTGTAAATAGCTTTTTCTTCTCACTAGACCAGATTTCTTGAGGGCAGGAATCACGTAATCCCCAAGCACCTAGCACAGAATTACTATGCACACAGAAGGTATGGAAGAAACACTTGTTAAATGACTCAATGAATAAGAGTAATAATAAATTTTGCAAAGAATATACCAACACAATTTCAAAACAATAAAATTAAAAATACTGAGGCTTGGGGCACTGGGCTGGCTCAGTCAGAAGAGCATGCAACTCTTGATCTTGGGGTCATGAGTTCAAGTCCCACATTGGATGTAGAGATTACTTAAAAAATAAATAAAATCTTAAAATATATATGCATATATATTATACATACACCTAAATATATATTTTAAGATTTTATATACATATTTATGTGTGTATGTGTATAGACACACACACACACACACATATGTGAGTATATACATATGCCAGGGCTTGATTTGACATTGTTTCTGACAAAGCTGTCTTCCAACGACCACCTTCACATTTACCCATCCAGCTGTGGCTACAGAAATACTACAAGGATCTTACTCTAAGATATTCCCTTTATCATGTGATCTCAGTAAGTTCATAGAGAACTTCAGGGTATGGACCAGACAGCTTCTCGGATCCCTTCCAACTTTCTATGAAAAGACTGCATTTCTGCTATATCTTAAGGATGGACGGGATGCAGAAAAACATTGCAGGGGAGGTCATCACATTCATAATAATGATTTTTCTAGTAGGGAATAAAATAAAAAATAAGAACAGATTTTTAAAAAATTTTTTTTAAAGATTTTATTTATTTACTTGTCAGAGAGAGTGAGCACAGGCAGACAGAGTGGCAGGCAGAGGCAGAGGGAGAAGTAGGCTCCCTGCTGAGCAAGGAGCCCGATGTGGGACTCGATCCCAAGACGCTGGGATCATGATCTAAACCGAAGGCAGATGCTTAACCAACTCAGCCACCCAGGCATCCCAGATTTAAAAATTTTTAACGAAATGTAAAGAGCAGAAAAAGAATGAGAGAATGAATAAGCGATTATCTAACCAAAATTCCCAATGAAGATCGAAAGGATCTGGCTGTGGCATTTCTTGCCAAAACAGAGTATGTGCTTGAGACTTGCATGAAAACAGAGTGGCATGAAAACAGTGTTTACTGGACTGCTGCTGACTCCACTTTTCTAACACATTTCAGGACACCAAGAGTGCCAACCTGTGGTAATGATGGAACCCAGCTGAACAAAGAATTCAAAACCATTCCTCTGTGCATTGATGAGGTTCACTGGGCTGGTTCAAGGTCAACATCTCAAAGGGTGGACAAGTATATTAAGAAGGAGCTTTTCCAGCAGTAAGATCACAGGGTCAATTACTGAAATCTGTGAGAGACGGAAATAAGAGGGATGGAAACTGAGGGAGAGAGAAGTATACACAAATAATGAACAGTATGGCTCCAAATGAAAGCAAAAAGGAGGCCATTTATTTCTCTAGCACATTCTGTGAAACACTGAACAGAAGTTAAAGTGGATTAGACTTTAAGGAGTAAGTGGGAGATGTATCAAAATTTAAGTTGAAGAACTTGCCACAGTGGTAAAGGGGATTAATGCAGTTAGATCTGAGGTGCTCTACTCATCCTATTTATTTGTAATTGTCTTAAGATAAGGAAGTGAAGAAGGCAAAACAAAGGGTAACTAGAGAGATGAGTTTAGATAAACTGGCTCTATATTCATTAAGAAAAGATGAATAGAAAAGGCATTAGATACATGAAAAATTTGAAGGAAGCGGACAAGATAAACAATATAAAGGTTTTCAGTTGTGATAAATACAAGAGAGAAGTATTAACTGGATCAACAGAAAAGGCCAGCCTAGAGAGATTTTTAAAGTATCAAGAGCAAAACTAAATAGATATTCAAGGAGAACTATAGGAAGTTGCGGAAATGAGACGTAAGAAAGAAGTGAATCAGATTTCTGGTTCTATACAGTTGTCATTTCATTAAGAAAATCACACCCATTGAGCACACCCATTGTGGTTTACAACCACAGCAGGAAAAAGCAATAACCACTTTATATAGTTTTTCTCACAAAGAGACTGGCCTTTAGCTGCAGATAGAGCTAGATACACAATATGGCTCTACTGCACTACCACTTTCTGGGCTTATCACTTCAGCAAGTTAAAGCTCTCTGAGTTTCTGTCTCATCTGTTAACAATAGCAATAGCTATACCTTGTAAGATCACTACATTGGAGGTAATGTGTATAAAGTGCTTAGAACAACACTAGGTAGGTGCTGATGTTAATGTAACAGTCATTAATATTGTTAGTTTCATAAGTAGTATGTAGCAAAGGAGTCAGTCAACGAAAATTAATTGGACATCTATTACGTGCCAGCGTGGTAGTAGGTGCTGGAAGACATAGAAGACAAAGTGCAGACATTTCTTTAAAAGGAGAAAAAAAGAGAAAATCTAGGACACATGATATAAACATTAGGAAAAACTTCAATAGCATTTTGTTTTGTTTTGTTCTTAATTTTCTCTTCTTGTTGAGATTGATGATTTGAAAATATGTAATATGGCCAGCTTTTTAATACGTATACCATATGAACATAAACCACAAATGCTGATAATACCAGCACCATAATGCTTGTTAAACTAAAGGAAAAGAATCAGCGCATATGCTGATTATTATTGTGGCCACTAATGAGGCAAGGGAAAGTCTAGGCTGGAACTGCCAGGAGGAATCTATAACCCAGAGGCCCACCCAAACCACAGGTATTCCTTGGCGCTAAGAACCAGGTACTGGCATGAGAGTTTGTACAAAATGTGCCTTGCACACACCAATTCCTATGACCCAGAATGAAGAGTGACCAAAAACACAAGACCTAAAGAACACATGGTGTCAAAGGTCCAAGGCACCCAAGTGAAAGCATTCAAAGCTCAAAACACAAGAGGTATCTGCTCAGAGGATTTAAAAAGATGAATTAAAAAATAAAAGCTCTTACTTAATAATATAAACTAAATATATAAATCTCAAATTAACAATTAAAATTATTGCCATTTACCTGATTGCTTAGAATTTCTTTCTTTCCACTGAATATTTTTGCATTTGATCTGGTTTTGTCTCTCTTTTCGGAGTCGTTCTAATCTTTGAGCTTGAAAAGAAATATTATAACTATAAGTTTGTCAATGAAAGTTTACTATAAACAAAGACATAATTAACTACCTTTATATGAATAAAGATGTTTTATATTGCATATGTAGGGAAAAAGTCATAAAATTTTAAAGGTGGCACCCCTGAAAAGCAAATACCAACAAAAACACGAAAATATTCTTGATTTATAATTGAAATTAGAGGATATAAAACATTAATAGAGATCATAAAGATAGTATTAACATGGAAGAGAATAATAAAATGTGAAAACTTCTGTGATTAATATGACATTTCATTATATAAATCATTAATAACGGTCTTAAAGGAATTTTAATGCACAAATGAACTGAAGTGAATATTACATTACAGGAATAAAATTACTGTTATGAATTACTCTACCCGTTTCAAAAATTAAAGATAAATGAACTCAGACTAGACTATTAAAGTTTTAAATATAAAATCCTTTATCTAAAAATCATGAAAATTATAAAATGTCAAAGCTATATAAATTAGCATAGCTTTTCTTCAGTGGGTTGAAACAGTTTGTAGGTAGTAAAATAAATGATTTGTATCTTTGTAACATTAGTCACATCTTAAAAAGAATAATTTTTCTTATACAAAATTTTAAGATATGCGGAAAGGATTAAAAAGTAAATTCTTTGGCCACTAGGACACACCACAATTGTAATTATTAGCATCTAAGTTTGATCTTAAGAAATTCCAACAACAATAACAAAAGCATCACCTAAAGTCATGCATTTGTGAGATTATATTACCACTGGCTGATCAACCTCCAAAAATCAGTGAACTGATCTTTTAAAGAAATACTGTTTAGCATGTATTAACTACTGCATATGGAAACCACAATGGAAAAGAAAGTCATAACTGATACCATTTCTTGAGATTAGTTTCCTCTGGCTAATCTTCAACTTCCTTTCCTGGCACAATGGTAACAAAAAATAAATAAGTAAATTTTTCTTTCAACCTCTTGCAATGTAGAAAATCATATACTCTCACCTTAGCATTGTGGTAGGGAAACACTGAAACTAATCTTGCTGTAAATGTAAACTGTGCCAGCAAAAGCATTCTGACAATGTCACATTCAAATCAAACGCCAGTGAAGGAAAATACATTCAATTGCAATTAATAAATGTGAAGGGTACAGCCAAAGTAATATAATCATAAAACTCTCAATTTAGCAGCATTCTCCTACTGAAATCCATTCAACCTGTCATATAAGATATCATCTCAATAACTTGCAAGGAAGTCAGTTTCAACTAGAGAACTGAGAATCAATGGTTCTAAATTATATTCAAACCTTCACTCAAACCCTATTTTGATAAAAGTTCCTTGAGATACTGGGAAATGCTATTAATTATTATCATCATGAGAGCAAATTATTCTTTGGAGATGTCACAGAATGCTGAATTCTGAACCAAAACCTTAACATGCCTTGCATTGTATATTGTATCCTGCAGTACTCCTTTATGTGCATTTTACATTTGGACCACAAATATAAACATGCAAATATTTTCAATGTTCTACCACATCTTCTGTCATTACTTTTCCTGGAAGTTAGCAGGTTACTGCTACTGATTAGCAGAGATTTTATTTTCTGATTATGTAATAAAAATCACCTCCTAGCACACCCTGTCATATTAGAACTACATTACATATTCTAAATAATTTATCTAAGTAAAGGCCTTGGTTCATCACATTCGCCTTGAAAGGTTTCCAAAACACATAAGCTAGAAAATAGGTAATGATAAGCTTTTAAAAGCTAATGACTGAATATGTACGTACCAAAGTTTAGCATTTTCAAGCCACAAAGATCAAAGGGTAGAGAGCAACTTAATAAAGATAATATACTAAAAACAGGGGCATCTTTTCTAGTCTCACACCCAGTGTAGGAATTCCTATTAACAGCAGTCCTAACAAATATTCAGGTGTTTACCTCCAATCCCCTGCCCAGCTCCCCCCAATCCCTCCAGGGCCAAGAAAAGGCTCCAGCAGCAGCACTCCTTGGCTGGTCAGTTCTCTGAATTAAAGGTTCTTTATTTTGTCAACCTGAAAACTGCCACCAGGTAGTCTACCCACTGGGACTAACGTTGCTCTGTGAAGATACTCAAAATAAGTCTACTTCCCTTTCTACATGAGGACGTTTTAGAAACAAAACATCCAACATGCTTCTCGGAGTCACCTTTTTCATCTGTTTGTCTTCTACTTTCTTCTAGTAGCATCATTCCAGAGGCACTCTCCATTCAGAGAGAGGGAGATGTTGTTTAATCATGTTCCTGTTAATACACAGAAACTTTCCCCACTAAACCTATTCCAACATTATGCATTGTTCTGTAAGATTATTGACTGATTTAAAGTTCAGAAGACATGACTAAAAGGCAATGTTTACCTGTATTTGAGCGTCTTCTAATACCAAAGTCCCAACTTGAGGTAATATCGACTGACTGGGCATATACATAGCCCTGAGTCTCACCATTGCTTCCCTGAATTTCTGACCCACTGTCTCCAGGCATTGAAGGAGGATGAATCTTCTCTAGGTCAACATCATGATCAATGAGAACCATCTCACACATTCCTGTGTCATCACTGGTCACATGTGACTGTCGAATATGAGCTAGAATGATAGTTGGATTGTCCAAGAAGGCCATCCTTTCTGTGGGCCAATTTCCTTAAAAGGCTATTTTCTCCTCTTCATATTGTTTCACGTGCTCACCTCCCTAGAAACATGATGTACACAGCAATATTTAAGAATGAGGAAGAAAATGACTGAATCATTTTTCAAACAAATTCAAATTAGTAAAATGGTACATTGAAAATCAACATTTATCCCTGTACCTAGGAGCTTACGAGGATTAAATCTAGGCTGAAAGGAAATCCTTATAAGCACTAGGGGCTACAGCTCTAGTCAATGAGATCTCCATGGTATCAGAGAGGATGGCTTCCTCTCTTGCAAAGCAAGTAATAGTGACTCCTTAGGCCACTCAAAGCACATAATTACTGTTAAAAAACAATAAATTTTCCTTTCTTTCTCCCTTCAACTCCATTCAGTCTCCTCATTACTTTATAAGGTCATGGGGAAACAAGTCGTATTTTCCTCAAATTATGTGCAAAAGTGTGAACCTGTAATTCTTTCATTTACATTCCCCCCTTTGTCATATGGCTGTGAGGTAACTAAAAGAACACAGACAATACTTCAGTTACTAGGAATTAATAAAAAATGAACCACCAAAGTAATTTTGTTCAATAAATACATTTTCCTTTTTTCTGGTTTAAGATAGTATTATGCTTTTATTTTATTTCATTTCATTTAAGAGGGGCAGGGTGGGCCAGAGGGAGAGAGAGAATCTCAAGCAGGCTCCACGCCCAGTGCAGAGCCTGGTATAGGGCTCGATCTCAGGACCCTGAGACAATGGCCTGAGCCGATATTAACAGTAGGATGTGTAACTGACTGAGCCACCCGGGTGTCCTAGCATTTTAAAATAAATTTATTAAGCAAACTTCTCTGCTACCAAATTAGTTTCTTAGAAACCTCAACATAAGAACTGCTTCCCTAATCCTGCTGAAACTAAAATGATGTTTATTCTGGAAACAATATGATGTTTATTCTGGAAACTGAGGTACCTCCTCAGTTTAATGGGAATATTCAAAAAAGAAAATATGGCAGTCTCCCCTCATCTGTGGTTTCATTTTCTGCAATTTCAGTTACTCGTGATCAACAGAGGTCCAACAGCAGATGATGCTCCTTCTGATGTATCATCAGGTCAATAATAGTAGCCTAGGGGAGCCTGGGTGGCTCAGTAGATTAAGTGTCTGTTTTTGCCTCAGGTCCTGATCCCAGGGTCCTGGGATCAAGTCCCGAATTGGGTTCCCCTCTCAGTGGGGAACTTGCTTCTTCCTCTCCCTCTAACCCTCCACCTGCTTGTGCTCTCTCTCTGTCAAATAAATAAAATCTTTAAGAAAATAGATTAGTAGCCTAATGCTATGTCACAATACCTATGTTATTCACCTCACTTTGTCTAATCATGTAGGCATTTTATCACCTCACATCATCACAAGAACACTGATCGTGGTATAATAAGATATTCTGAGAGACTACATTCACATAACTTTTATTCCAGTATATTGTTGTAATTGTTCTGTTTTATTATTGTTGTTGTTAATCTCTTACTGTGTCTAATTCGAAAATTAAATTTTATCGTAGCTAGGTATGTATAGGAGAAACAATAGTACACATGGGGTTTGGTACCATCCATGGTTTCAGGCATCGACTGCAAGTCTTAAGAGTACACCCCCTGCAGATGAGGGGGGGCTACTGTATTAGAGGACACTGGTCAGGATAAGGACCTACAGGTCAAACTGGGTTCAAATCCTCACCCTACCACTTGCTGGCTATGTGATTTCAGTCAAAATAACCTTAACCGGGGCGCCTGGGTGGCTCAGTGGGTTAAGGCCTCTGCTTTTGGCTCGGGTCATGATCCCAGGGTCCTGGGATCGAGCCCTACGTCGGGCTCTCTGCTCAGCAGGGAGCCTGCTTCCTCCCTCTCTCTCTGCCTGCCTCTCTGTCTACTTGCAAGCTCTGTCAAATAAATAAATAAAATCTTAAAAAAAAAATTAACCTTAACCTCTTTGAGCCTGTTTTCTTTCTTCATTAATGAAACGGAATTCCAGGAATGAGAGGATATATAAGATAATTTAGGGAAAGTGCTCAAAAGAGCACCTGACACATAATTAAATATTGGTTGCAATTAATAATAACAAAGATGATGGTAAAAATAATCACTGCTAACTTCAGCTTTCAATTCTTATTTAAAATAATCCTAAAATATATCAATATTCATCCTTCTTTAGTAAGTGCACAGCACGTAAAATAATGTGAGCTTCCTTTCTGACAGAGGACTCTGCATGTCACCTGGGTCACCTTTCTCCTCCTCTAAAATCATTACAAGATGCAAGGAACATGAAAGCTGGAATGATTATGTCCCCAGAACAGTCCCATAAAGTTTTATTTTTAGAAAGACCTACAACACTAGATTTTCTTGTCATTTGTTTCTTCTAGAAATGGAACATAGTGGGAAATCTAGCTAATAAATCATTATAACCAACAGAGGTTTTTAAAAATTTTTGTCTAGTAACAGTCTACTGACATCACTTGGTAAATCTTAAAGATACTGAGATTAAGAGAAAGTTTAACTGAGGAACATCTCTAATCAAATGAATTACACTAATCTTCATTTTTTCCTTCAAATATATTTAGTGAGTCATTATTTTACACTGAGGCTAATGGGAAATGCCAAGGTAAGGCACCCCTGAATCAAAAAGTTTATAACCTAGGGATGCCTGAGGGGCTCAGTTAGTTAAACATCTGCCTTGGGCTCAGGCCACGATCCCAAGGTCCTGGGACTGAGTCTGCATCGGGCTCCTTGCTCAGTGGGGAGCCTGCTTCTCCCTCTGCCTGCTGCTCCCCCTGCTTGTGCTTGCTCTCTCTCTGACAAATAAATAAATCTTTTTTTTTTAAGTTTAGAACCTAATACTGTCCTAGTGTATTTCCTAATACAAGGAGATCCCTCCAAGTCTCAGAAATATTAATGTCAGCCTACCATTTTAAGTGTATTAATCAGAAAAACATTACAGAATCACAGGGGAGCATTTAAATTTCACCTGTAAAAATAAGAATTACTTATAAAACCACAAAGAGATGTATACAATCATGGAATTACTTATAAATGAGAATATTTGTTTTGTAACAAAATCAGAACATCACAGATGGTCAAAACTGCCAACATCCTCATAGCAATCACAGTGTCTCCCCCAGGAGAGTAAGGCGCTAGTCACTAGCAAAGGACAGGTGCTTTCAATTTCATACTGAGTAACTATCCCTTGCAAAAAACAAGGGCTTGAGCGAGAGGCAACACATTTAGTGGGTGTTCTGGCACTAACAAGTCAAATGGCAAAGGGCAAAGCAACAAAAGTATACTTGAGTACCCTCAAGAGAATCAGAATGTGTGTGTGTGTGTGTGTGTGTGTGTGTGTGTGTGTTTTAGGAAAATAGATCTGCTCCATCACCCCTTATGAAGAAAAGAGTTATGGGCAAATACTTCTGAAGGCACATACGAAGTCCCTAACTTTACCCCTGTAGAACAGAGATCCCAAAATCCCCAACAGGAGCAGATATCTTCTCTATTGGTATACTGTGACTTCATACAATGAGGAATCTGTAGGATTCACTCAACAAGTATTATCCAATACCAGTTCTCATAGAGAATTCCAAGAAGTCTGCCCTGGGAAGTGTGCCTTCCACCTACCATGACATGTATTTGAAGACTTAGGCTGTAAGTTCCAAAAGGACAGGAGACACACCACCACATCCCTTCTCGCAACAAGCATCTTACCCAAGGCAAAAATTCAGTAACAGTTGCTGTCTGACTTCCAAAGACTATATAATTTTGTTGTAGAGATAAGTCATCTATGAATATGTCATATATAGTCTGATTATAAAGAAAGGATTGCTTTTCCATTAATACAGATACAAGAGACTCTCTTCAATGTGCCTTTCAAAACTGTCACCTTGGGGGACATCTGGGTGGCTCAGTTGGTTAAGTGTCTGCCTTCAGCTCAGGTCATGACCCCAGGGTACTGGGATCGAGCCTTTCTAACAAACAAATAAAATCCTTAAAAACAAAACAAAACAAAACCAGACCTGTCACGTTGGGACACCGTCAACTTACCCCAACACTACATTTCAGAACCAAAATCACTTTAAGAGCAGCGAATTATCATTTGAAGGTAGATTTGATTTCTAAGACAAAGATATTCCAAACACAGATGAAAACAAGTAATTCTCTCTAATCAGTTGTGCAAAGATCAAAGATTTTTAAAACATAACGTTGGCAGGGTTCAGAGAAATGAGTCCTCTCATGCACTGTAAAAATGAATTAAAATTGAGACTTTTTATCAAAAAGTATCATATCATATCATATCATATCATATCATATCAAAGTATGAGTACCTTCTGGGCAACCCTACTTGCAGGATTTTCCCTTAGGAGATGACTACGCAAAAATATTTATCTCAGGATTATTTATTATACTGAAAGTCTGAAAGTAACCTAAACATCCATTAGTAATGAGTATGTCACAACACATGCAAGTAACAGAATACTACACAGTCATTAAAAATAGCTGGTAGAGAATGGATAAACAAAATGTGGTATATACGTACAACAGGATGTTCTTCAGCCTTAAAAAGGAAGAAAATTCTGACACATGCCACAACATGGATGAACCCTGAGGAGATTATGCTCAATGAAATAAGTCACAAAAAAGACAAAGTATATGATTCCACTTATATGAAGCACCTAGAATAGTCAGATTCATAGAGACAGAAAGCAGAATGGCAGATGCCAGGGGCTGGAGGGAGAGGTGAATGTGGAGTATTTTTAAAGCATGTTTAAATTTGGGAAGATGAAAAAGTTCTGGAGACTGATGGTGGCGATGGTTGCACTACAATGTGAATATACTTAATGTCATTGAACTATACTCTTAAAAATGGCTAAAATGGTCAATTTTGCTATATATTATATTATATATAAAATTTATATATAAATTTTTTAAATTTTTAAAAAATGTCTAAGAAATGCCACATTAAACAAAATTAAATAAGTTTTCTTCTTGCTATTTAATTACAGACTTCCCAATGCTTTTAAATAACTAATGTATAGTGTGAATCTCTAAGAGTGAAGACATCCCAAATCCCAAATTTATCTGATCCTTAAACATTTTTTCCTACAATAACACCTATCAATGTATAAGAGATTCACAGGGGCTCAGTCAGCTAAGCGTCTGCCTTAGGATCAGGCCACGATCCCAGTATCCTGGGATCCAGCCCTGCGTCGAGCCCCTGCTGAGCAGCAAGCCTGCTTCTCCCTTTCCTTCCCGCGCCTGCTCTCTCTCACTATCTCTGTCTCTCAAATATAATAGATCTTTAAAAAAAAAAGAGAGAGAGAGAGAGATTCACAGAACATGGTTTAGAAATGCTACTTTACATTTTTAGAAATACAGTTTATTTGGGCCCTGAACATCTTCCCTGAATGTTACCAATTCTTGACTTGGAGATAACTGGTCCTTTTTATATAGCTTTAGGCTACCTAGATAAACAATTTCAGCTCCCAGGAGGTCTATTCCCCAAGATGTCCTACTTTTCACAGATTCTCCCACTTTTTAACTACAGGTTCCTTTCAAAGCATAGACATTTGTTTTACAAAAATGAAAGCAAAAGGGACATCCACACAGAGTTGGAGGACATGAGATATCCCAAAGTGACACAGCCATTTTAAATGTACTGGGTGGAGGGGCGCCTGGGTGGCTCAGTGGGTTAAGCCGCTGCCTTCGGCTCGGGTCATGATCTCGGGGTCCTGGGATCGAGCCCCGCATCAGGCTCTCTGCTCAGCAGGGAGCCTGCTTCCTCCTCTCTCTGCCTGCCTCTCTGCCTGCTTGTGATCTCTCTGTCAAATAAATAAATAAAATCTTTAAAAAAATAAATAAATAAATGTACTGGATGGGTCTCCTTTTATACTTCATTCATTCATTCAACAAATATTTATGAAGTTCCTACTATGTGCTAAGTGTTGTTCTAGGTGCAATCTAGATGTTATTACCACTTTACGTGACCATTTGTGTGCTTTAATAACCATGTAACTCGCCTCTGTTAACTTGGAACATGCCCTACACAGGGGAGTAAATTTTTAGTAAGTTTTAATGCTATCAAGTCTCAATACAAGTATATTTTTAATAATAGCTTCATACACATACATTCTCCAAACTTTGTTTGCAAAGGGTTATAGAAAAACACAAGATACAACATAGTAAAAAAGTAGATGAGAGAAGTGGCAAAGGGTAAGGAACTCTGGACAAATGTTATAAGATCTTGTACATTTGCCACAGGAAGACTGTAGAATCTCAGAAGCAAAAAGCAATTACAATAACTCACCTTATTTATTACAAAAGCTAGGCTTGCTCTTTCTTTTTTAGATGGATTAATTCACGTAATTTTCAAAATAACTCTAGGAGGTAATATTTTTATCCCCATTTTACAGAAGGAAAAACTGAAGCAAATAAAAACTTGCCCAAAGCCAAACAGTTAATAAGTCTGAGGCCTCCCCAAACAAAAAGTAACAAAGAATTATAACAGTTGTAATAAATGAGATTTTTAAAGATCCTGTTGTTGAGTTCACTGGGTTCTGGGTTCCGAGAGAAATTTCTGTAATGGGTCTTCATGGAAGACACAATACAGGAAATGTGTTACGCAGCAGACTAGACCCTTAGCCTTCCCTCGACTCATGCAACCGTGATTTGTACAATAGCAAGAAATAAGCAATGCACATAATGGTTGTCTAAAAATAAGTCACAAAATTTTACAAGAGAAAGAAACTTCAGAGATCACCTACTTGTTGACCTGAAACCACAGAGGAAAGGTTTACTTTAAATTCTGAGTTGCATGTAAGCATCTTGCATTTTTTTAAAACCCCTAGAGATTTATGCAACTTCAGTTGCAAACAAAGTCCATAACAGAGATAACCCAAGCATGAGCAAATGAGCCCTCCCTATACTTCTTCACTCCCTAAGGACCTGAGATGGGTCTTAAACATGACTTAAAATGCTCACGTCCAGCCAATGATTAAAAGGAAGTTCCCCTTCCTAGATTTTCAAACACTCTATACACCTACTTCCCTCTGCCAGACAGATTTCAAGCCCCCTTACCTGCAATCTGTGAAAACTTGTCTGAATAAGCAACAGCCTGAGGCTTCTCCAAGGTCTGCAAACTCCCAATCAAAAATTACTGCTGCCCCATCAATGTGTCATATAAATGTTGGCATGTTAATTGTGTATTTATAAGATTGTTAATGGTTAGTTAATTTACCTCCCACACTATTATTGTACTTGAAATGATTTAACGTCTGCTGAGGGAGTTAACAACATGTAACAGCAGATGTGAGATTTTTTTTTTTTTTACCTTTACTCACTGTACCCCGACTTCATGCTATTAACATCAACTTCAAGTCAGACCTGATTCCTACACAGGATTCCTTAAAAGTGTTACATTTGCACAACAAGTAATGACCACAACTTAGAAAAACAAAAGGCTTTTTATTATATACAAAATCTTTCATGTATGAAAACCAACAGACCCCTTTATTAAGATTTGGACATCTTTTGATCTAGTAAAGTTCAGAGTTCATACCTCCTGGAATTTGAAAATTATTGAAATTGACTAATAAAATAAAACATACTTTATTGTTTTTAAATCCTTTTCTAACTCTAATATAACTCTACATGAAATCTTCATTTATTTTTTAGACCAGCAAAAATTAAGTTTTTTGTTCCTTTCGAGAATTAAAATCTCCATGTGAATATGTCTAATTTCATTAAACAGTGAATAGTGAGACTCTATAGCTGGAGAGATTAATTTTTCCTTTCAGAAAAGTACTTGTTAGACCCAAAACAATAGAAAAGAAATGCTTGTATCTTCTTTTAAATAATAGGGGGATTCATTCACTAAACATCATTGCAAGTCAGGCACTGGGAATCCTACAAAAAATTAGATGAACATTGGCCTGCACCTTCCAGAGGCTTACAAACTCCAGCAGATGAGCTACACTGCATACATGTATAAACCTAACATAAGGCAATACATACTAACCATCAAATGAGACAGTAAGTCTGTTTTCCAAAAGACAAGTTACAGAGGCTTTAGGAAGGAAGAAGGTCCCAGGGATGACCGGGATTTCATTAGGCAGACATTCAAGAAGAATAATAGATGATGTTTACTGAGCTCTTATTATCAGCTGTACGTTCATGTGACAACATATTTCGTCCTTACGACCACCCTAAGGGTAGATATTAATATCATCTCCAATTTACAAATTTAAAAAACTAAGGCTTAAAGGAACTAAGTAACTTGTCCATGATCACATGGTGGGTTTCTTTTTTCTTTTCTTTTTTTTAAGATTTTATTTATTTATTTGACAGAGTGACACACACCGAGGGAGGGAACACAAGCAGGGGGAGTGGGAGAGGGAAAAGCGGGCTTCCTACAGAGCGGGGAGCCTGATGTGGGACTTGATCCCAGGACCCTGGGATCATGACCTGAGCCGAAGGCAGATGCTTAAGGACTGAGCCACCCAGGTGCCCACATGCTGGGTTTCTTAAAGGCCAGTCTTTACAGGTCCTCCTATCAAGCAGAAGAGTCTATTTCCCTACCCCTTGAATCTGGCCTCACCCTCTGATTGACTTTGACCAACAGAATGTAATGAAAGTAACTTCTAAACCTCAGCCTTAAGAGACCTTGCAAACTTCTGCTGTCACTTTCTTTGTAACATATGTGAATCACTGAAAGAAGATTGCGGGGTTGGGGGGGGGGGGGTGCATAGATTAAAAAAAAAAAAAAAAGGACCTTGGGATAACTGACCTGTAGAAAGGCTCAGTTGTCCATCATTCCAGCTATCCTGCTGAGATCTCCTGATAAGTAACTGAGGCCATCTGAGACCAGCCAGACCCCTACCAACCTACCAGGAGACCAGGTTTTCCCTCCTATAATAAAATATCTCCTTTGGACAAAGGGACCCTGACCCTTGGTTTTTCTTGTACCACTAACCTCCACCTGAAATGTCTCCGAATCTTACCATCTGCCAAGATCCAGTTAAAGGGAGCCTGGTACAGTATAGTGCCTCTCTGTCCACGAACACACCTAAAGGGCAGAGGAGAGTGACCATAAATCAAGGTTTGAAAGAAGGTTGGAGGAGCCACCTAAAGTAAGATGCTATAAGAAATTTACTTTTACAGTTCATTCATATTTTCCATTCTATAATATACTGAACCTGTATTTGTTTTAACAGGAAAAAAGTTTTACTTCTGAAAATAACACTAAAATTGATAGTCTAGGAATATGGGTCATGCTTACTTTGTGGCTTCTAGCGCTCCTTGGCATGTACTGGGGTTCTCATAAACCCAGTCTAAACAGCAAGGTCTAGTGGAGAAATATTGACTTGGATATCAGAAATACTTGATTTTGTGAAGACAAAATGGCACTTTAATCAATGGGCAATTCAAGATCTAAATTTTGTTCAATAGATGTTTCCCATGACTAGTATGAGGAACAATGGCAGGGACGCCTGACTGGCTCAGTCAGCAAAGCATGTGACTCTTGATCTTGGGGCTGAATTTCGAGCCCCACATTGAGTGTAGAGATTACTTAAAAATGAAATCTTTTTTTTTAAGATTTTATTTATTTATTTGACAGACAGAGATCACAAGTAGGCAGAGAGGCAGGCAGAGAGAGAGAGGGGGAAGCGGGCTCCCCGCTGAGCAGAAAGCCCAATGCAGGGTTCAAACCCAGGACCCTGAGATCATGACCCAAGCTGAAGGCAGAGGCTTAACCCACTGAGCCACCCAGGTGCCCCTAAAAATGAAATCTTAAAAAAAAAAAAAAACTATGACTACTAATAACACCATAAAACAATCAGTATTTTCAAAATGTTTTGAAATGTTTAATAGCTAGCAATAGATGTGAAACCTCAGACAATCTACCCACCCACCACCCTCAAAACTCCAAATATGCCAACATTTCTGGCCGTTAAAAGCAATCTGCTAGTTTGGGGTACCTGGGTGGCTCAGTCGGGTAAGCGTCTGCCTTAACTGAAGTCACGATCTTGGGGTCCTTGAATCGTGCCCTGCATCAGGCTCTGCTCAGCGGGGAGTCTGCTTCTCCCTTTCCCTCTGTGCTCTCTCTCCCTCTCTCTCAAATAAATAAGTAAAATCTTCAAAAATAAAAAAAAAAGAAAGAAATCTGCTAGTTTGCTGCAGTGTAGCCCTAAATTATTTTTCCAGTGGGTGCTGTTTCATTGACATAACAGATTTGATTGATGCTTGCATTAATAAACAAATAATTTGAGGTTTTGCTTTAATATTTCAGGTAAAAATGTTTATCGTTTTACCTAGAGTGAAGAAATGAATAATGCCAGAGAAACTAGACTGCTTCCCAACATGAAATTACCAGTATAGGAGCTAAAACCATAAACAGCACTCAACTGTCTACCAAATATTCACTGATGTCATTCATTTGACAAATATTTATAAGGCACTTACTATGTGCCAGGTGCCAGAGATACAATGCTGAGCGAGAAATGAAAAAAGACTTGGCCATTGCCTTCAAGGAGCTAAAAGTTGTATATGGTGGTCGGAATTCTAAGATGGCTCCAGAAATTGTCTCTTGATATCCATGCAATTACGTCATACCCACCCCTTTAGTGTGGATAAAACCTAGCCAACAGAGTATACAGCAAAAGTGTTGGGGGGAGGTGTAGGGAAAGTTATACCCTTGATTACTTTCTGTTATAGAAGATGCCATCCTGGGCAACCGAAAAGAGAGATTTTCCCGCTGACCTTGAAGAAGCAAACAGCCAAATTATGGAATAATATATGGCAAGAACCTGGGAATAGCCTGTAAGAGCTGAGAGTGGCTCCAGTCAACAGACAGCAAGAAAATGAGGACCTCAGTCACAGAGCCACAAGGAAATGAATTCCACCAACAAACTGAAGGAGCTTGGAAAGAGATCTTTCCCTAGTCGAACCTCCAGATGAGGCTGGAGCCAACTGACAGCTTAGTATCGTCCTGTTGAGACCCTCAGCAGAAAACCCGGATTAAGTCATGACTCCCAACCCACTAAGAGATAAGAAATCTGTAATGTTCTAAGCAAACACTAAGTTTGTAGTAATGTGTTATGTAGCAAGAAAAATGAAGATACACACTACAGGAAAACAGCCTAGACCCCTTTGCCTTCATACACATTTTCTCTCTACAACCCAGTTTTACCATCTGTCCCTTCTTCCCAGCAGGCAACTCCCAGAACTCTCTGAACACAGTCCAAATGAACATATTTGGTAATGATAATCCCCTTGAGATGTGCCCCTCTCCATTATAAACCTTATTCTTCAAAGTACAACTCAAGAACTGCATCCTCTGTGAACTCTTCTCCAATTTGCAGGGTCCCAGCTGCTATAAAAGCACTCCACTTCCACCTTCAATACAGTTAGTTGTATGAATACCATGTATAAGGAACTGCCAATTTCAAACTTCTTGATCCAATTCTAGCATCAGAAATGTGGTCACTGAATTAAGACTCCCCTTCCCTGTCATCTGTAAAGTTGTTAAAGGCAGGAATGTCTAGACCCCAACAATGCAGTGATTCTAACGTGGTGGTTCTCAACTGGAAGGCAATTTTGCTTCCTGGGACATTTGGCAATGTCTGGAGATATTTCTGGCTGTCATACTGTTAGCATCTAGTGGATAAGTGCCAAGGATCTGTTAAACATCCTACAATGCAAAGAACAGCACCCATGACAAAGAACTCTACCCCCCACAGAGGTCAGTATCACTGACGCCAAGGTAGAGAAACCCAGCTGTGATGCTATGAAGCCACTAAATTTGTGGTCATTTCCAACGCCCTTGGAACAGTTTCACTGATACTGAAACTAAACTATACAGTTTTGCTACTAAAATCTATGCTCAAATCTTCTCAGGTACTAAACAAGTTTCACTCCTAATATGTTTACTGAAATTTTAACATACCCTAAGGAAAATCAAAGCCCAAACAAAGGCAAGTCTATCTCATCAAGCTCGATCCCAAGCCTATCCACCCTTCTTCATCTGGCTACCTCCTACCGATTCTTCAAAATCCAGCTCACAATGGTCAGTTCTTCCAGGAAACCCCCTGACAAATCCCACAGACCAGGTTAGCTGCTCCCTTCTCTGCAGTCCCATTGCACTGCATTTTGTCACTACTTCCACCAAATAATTAATCTAGCACATTGTTAATAGAAGATATTATGTGTTTGTTGAATTTTTCATTGAACAAATATTGATTGAAGCCTACCATGTGCAAGGCACTATTCTAGATGCAAAGAGTTCAGCAGAAAACAAAGCAGAAAGTCCTGTTCTTGTGGAGTTCACATTCTAATGGGGAGACAGACAAAACAGAGAAGTAACATACAGGAGATTAGAAGTGCAATGGAAAAAGACCACACAAGGAAGAGAGATGGGCATGCTGAGCCAGGGCTGTAACTGTAAATAAGGTAGTCAAGGAAATGTTTTACCCAGAACCTGACGTTTGAGTTAACATCTGAAGGAGGTAAGAGAACAAGTCATGTAAACTTCTGAAGGGAAGTGCATTGCCCAGTGAGGGTAGCATGCCTAGCGCTGTTGAAGTAGCAAGGAGCTCATCGAGGAAGCAAGTAGTAGAGGATGAGGTCCGGAAGAGTGGAGCAAATATGCACAGCCTTACAAGCTATTCTAAGGACTCTTCTTTTACTCCAAGTAAAGTGGAGAACCACCAGAGGACTGTGATATGATCTAAATCACATTTAAAAAAGATCTCTCTGGCTGCTATGTTAAAGTCTGAAGGAATGAATAAATGAATGAATAAACTAATCACACTGGTTTTTTTTTTTTAAATAATTATTTATTTATATGTTGGTTTTCTTGTCTAAATGCTAAGCTCCTTAAGGACACAGTCTTATTCATCACTGTGCTGCCAGATTCTAGTAGAATGTGGCTGGCATCCAATAAGAGCTCAGCGTGGAATCAACAGATGAACAAATGGATCTTTCTTGCTCCCAAAGGGTTGTGCCATGATCTTCCAAAAAAGGACCCTTATCCATAGTGCTGGTTCAGTAGGTAAGTATCCCACTACAGCCTAAGATTTTTCTTTTACTGTCTCCTTGATGTTTGCAGTTTGCTTAAACAGAAGAATTCAAGAGAGTTATGTTTGCACCTACCTGGCTCTCAGGCTAACCACATCATCAATTAATGGAAGCAACACAGTTTACTCCAAGCACCACTCAGGAAACCTGAATTCCAATTCCCTAATTACCAGGGATCTAATTACATGGCCTTGGACAAGTCACTTCTTTAAGCCTCTTTAAACCTGTTTTACATATCAGTCCATTTCTGCATCTGTTACATGAGGAGTCTGAACTCTAAGAAGTGACTTCCAGCTGTCAAATTCTATTCCAAGCACATTCGAGAAGAAGGAGGTATGGTTGGGAGTGTACCCTAGAGTCCAACAAAAAAGTTTTGTGCTTTTGCTTCGAAGGAAAAAAGAAATCTATTGCGGATTTTACTTATATCACTGTGCCATGGTTCAGACTCTAAGAATAGAAGTTCAAGGAATTCCCTTTGACAAAGATTTGAATAGTATCAACATTTTGGCAGAAACCCATTACAAAACTGAGTGGGCTGAATGGGCTTGACTGAGTTGAATGGGCATTATGACCACCTGGTTTTTTTTAATGCTATTATGTATAGAAAATGGTTTCTAGAACTGTAACAGTAAACACATCTGGAATTTCTCGTCTCTAGCTTGCCTCAGGACTAACAATGGAATGACTTCAAGTGAGTCAGGTATCCCTGACTCTGTTTCCTCAGCAGGGAAATACCCATAATCTATGCCCTCGCTACTTCATAGGAATACTTAGAAAAAGAATATTCACAAACTCATTCAACTTCTAATGAATGAAAGACAGCAATGAGATCATCTAAACTGTCAGATAATCTCTAAACTATTTTTATGTGATTTTGAAAGGTGCTTTGTACTTTCACTTGAATGGAGCTTTCATAACCTCAGTAAATGATAATTGCTATTATTGTTATTAACAAAACTATGCTAACTGCCAGCCATTTTGTTTACAACCTTCTACTCTACATTTTTTATTTTTCTTTTTAAACCATCACTACATGAATCAAAATGAGGATAAGGCAGCAGGATTGGCTTCATTCTGCCTATGATGTTCTACAGTCAGAGGAAAAATGTTTCACAAAATACAGTTTAAGTAGTATAATCAATTCTCTGGATTCCAGAAGGTTGTTTATTTATTTAGCAAGCTCTCACACATCACTTCCAAAATTGTGAGGTAGATTCTATTATTATTTATGTTTTACAAATCAGTAAACTAAGGCATAGACTTACTCAAGGTCACAAAATTAGTAAAAGGTGGAGCCAGGATAAAGTATGTAACCTGACTCCAGACTTCCTGCTCCACACAATTACTATACGCTGCCTTAAATTTCCAATGTAAGTCCATTTCATCACACTCCTCTTAATCCTCTTCTCTCACTAATCTAAATATAGATTAAATCTATATAAATCTAATCTATATTATATATATAGATATATATATATATATAGATTATATATTGATATATAATCTATATATAATCTATAATATATATATATATTATAAATAAATCTAATAAATCTAAATATCCCTGTTCATTCAACAAGCAGAAATACCTCCTCCATGCTGGCAGTGAGGAGTATAAAGTAGTAAGTCTTATTCCCTATCCCCAGCAGGCAAGCAAGGGAGTCAAGAAAAGGAGATAAGTACATAAACAGTCACAATAAAGAGTTTACTCATAAATGGAATTTAAGAAACAAAACATGAACATAGGGGAAGGGAAGGAAAAATAAAATAAGATGAAAACAGAGAGGGAGGCAAACCATAAGAGACTTTGAACTATCAGGAACTAACTGAGAGTTGCTGGAGGGGAGGTGGGTGACGGGATGGGGGGTAACTGGGTGACGGGCATTAAGGAAAGCACATGATGTAATGACCAGTGAATGTTGTAGGCAACTGATGAATCACTGAATTCTACCTCTGAAACTAACAATACAGTATATGTTAATTAAACTGAATTTAAATAAAAAATTTTTAAAAAATAAAGAGTGAGAACAATGCTAGAGGATTCTGTAACAAAGTACTATGGAAACACAAAGGAAAATCTCTAAATAAAACTAGATATTCAGACAAGTCTTCACAGAGATAAATGACTAAGATCAGGACAATGCAAAGTGATTACTTCCAACTTAGTCTCCTTAAGAAAAGTGGGGGGAGGGGGAGGGCTGGAAATTAACTAATCTATAATGCTGCCTCCTTGATCAAAAATGTTAAAAATAAAATTTGCTCCAGATCTATCTACGGACTTCAGATTAACTTTGGGCCATGCACAGGTTACTACAGAAGCAGGATGAAGATAACTAACTTTTGAGGTGGGAGAAGCACAGAGAATCGGGTACGTTGACAAAGGGTATGTAGGAGAGATAAAGAGCAAGCAATCAAGCATCAGACTGCTTGGGTTCAAATCTGAACTTTGCTAATCATTCACTGTGGGACCTAGGCAAAGTAACAATTTCAGTGCCTCTGTTTGCACATCTGTAAACAGGAATAATTCTGGTGTCTATCTCAAAGGATTGTTGGGAGGATTTAATGAATTCTCATGCTATGTGCATATAACAGTGTCTGGCCCATGATGAACCATATACAAACGTCTACAATCACTATTGCAATTACTCCTCGCTCTAAGATGAATCTTCAAAGATGAGAAGCTGGATGGCTGGAAGAAGAGTCAAAGAGACAAACTCATCTCTTGCAAGCAGAAGAGACAACATGAGATAAGGCATTAAAACAGCAGAATGTGTATTCAGTAGCTAAGACTACACAGAGTTCTTCAGAGATGAGCACTTCAGAGAGACTGTTCTGGCAGGTGCACAGATTAATCTGATGGACAAGACATAAGATTAGTTATGAAGCTGTGACTACAGCTCAGGGAAAGATGATGAAATCTGAAGTAAGGCAGCGAAAGGTCAAAAAATTTAGGAAATAGGTAAGAAATATGAAGAAAATAAAACTGCTAGAACTGGGTGACTGGATGTGGACAGCGAAGGAGAAGGGCAGACTCTATGGCCTGCTTGAGAGCCAACAAATGAAACTGTAAACTCAAAAATAGGAACAGCTTAATAGGTAGAGGGAAAATGAGGAATTATTCAGACGCAGTGAACCTGAGATATCTATGGAGTACCCAAACAGATTCATCATGATGTAAACCTGACAGCCCAGGAATGAGGTCTGAGTGAGTTTGGGAGACTACAACATATAAGTGACACACAAAGGATATGCAAATCTGAAGCCTAGGAGAAAGATCTGAGCAAATTTGGAAGATATCAACATATATATGACAGATGAGGCTGTAGATGTGAATGAACTTATCCAGGGAAAACACGTAAAGAAAGAAGAGCACTAACTTAGAAACAAAATCCAAGGAATAGCAAGAGTCAAAGGAGGGGGCAAGAAAAAGAAATCCTAGAAGCTGTGAAAACCAAGATAATCTTTCCCTAGATTCTAAAGTTAGGATCCATGCTGTAGAAATTCACAAATTCCTAGGCAGTTACTTTCTTCACTGGCATTTCCCTCTCCCCACCATTATCTAATAAGAAGTTCCAAACACTGAATTGGGAAGTCCTTGAGAGGAAAAGACTAAAAGCCTTATTTGGTTTCCTGTCACTAATATTAGACAATATAAGGCTTGGTACATATATGCTTGGAGAATAAACCTGGTGGAAAAAGGAAAATGGAATATTTCCCATTTATCAAGACAAAGGGTTCATGAAACTCCTAGAGCCTAAGGGAGCTTCCACCCCAAACCAGAGCAACAGAGCCTGAAGAGAGCAGAAGCAAAAAGGGGACAGATCTTATACACTGCTGGTGAGAACGCAAAATTGTGCAGCCACTTTTGAAAATGGTTGGAAGTTCTTTATAAAATGTTAAGCAGAGTTACCACATGACCCAGCAATCCATTCCAAAAAGAGCAGAAAACATAGGCTCACACAAAAACTTGCACAGGAATGTTCACAGCAGTATTATTCACAATGGCCAAAGAGTGGGGAAAAAAACATATTTCCATCAACTCGTGAATGGATAAGCAAAATGTGGTATCTCCACACAATGGAATATTATTCAGCCATAAAAAGGAATGAAGTACTGCTACATGTTACAACATATTTGAACACTGAAAATATTATGCTAAGTAAAAGAAGCCAAACACAAAAGGCCACATAATGTATGACTCCATTCATATGAAGGGTTCAGTAGATTAATGGTTGCCAGGGGCTGTGGGAGGGAGGAATGAGGAGCGACTACTTGTGGGTATGGGGCTTCCTTTTGGGTGATAAAAATGTTCTTGAATTATATAGTGATGACGGTTATACAACCTTGTGAATATAAAATTGTACACTTTAAAGGGGGAAATTTTACAGCATTAAGACTTATATCCTAATTTTAAAAAGGGGGGTGGTGTAGAAACACAGGAAGGCTAGAATCCACGCTGCATCCCCGATTTCTTCTCCTTCAGAAGATTCTAACATAATGATGCCGACAAATCACTTAACTGAACAGTGGAGGAAGCTGCAACCATGACATTTTTTTTTTTTTTAAGATTTTATTCATTTCATTTGACAGACAGAGATCACAAGTAGGCAGAGAGGCAGGCAGAGAGAGAGAAGGAAGCAGGCTCCCTGCCAAGCAGAGAGCCCGATGCGGGGCTCGATCCCAGGACCCTGGGATCATGACCTGAGCCGAAAGCAGAGGCTTTAACCCACTGAGCCACCCAGGCGCCCCAACCATGACATTTTTTAAACACTTCGCAATATAGGTTGATTATACCAAAGACAGATGAAATTCTTCATGCAAAAATGGGAGCTTCCAAGTCTTTTCCAAAGGAAAAGGAGAACTTTCATATATGTTAGTAAACTTGTATGGAGGTAACTAATCTACATTTCTAGTTGAGGAAGATTAAATCCTAGCAGAATCTTGGGACTTTGCTGAAACATTCAGGTGCGGTCATAGCTTCTCCTACCAAATCACCAGGCACTTTAATCCACACTAGAGCTGGGCAGGAGAAGCCACAGAGTTAACAACACAATGCCTCTGTTGGCGACTGGTCCTTGGGGACTACTTCTCTTCTCTTTGGAATAAACAAACAGCAGGGGATAAAACCAGAAAGGCAATATGGCCCAGTAGAAAACACAGCAACTGCGTGCTCCCAATTTCACCACCCAGTAACCCAGCAACAGAAAACTGGGAAAATCGCAGTTTCTCTGGACCTCCATAAGATATTATCGCATACCCCACAAAGCTGCGGTCACAATGCAGGAACCAAAAGCGAGACTCAAATATGAGTATTCTTCCCAATTCACCTCAAAGAAAACTAGTCGGTAGTACTGTACGTGTTTTGGTCATACTGAAAAAGAAGTCTCATGACCTCTTCTCTCTGATGTACTAAAGTACATTTAAGTGTGAGAATGTCATACCGAAAATTGTAAAACAATTACAATGTCCAAATTAGAATCCTTGACTCCTTTCTTTCTGTGAAACCTACAGCCATGTAATTAATCCTATGCTCCTCTTGCTTTCGATTTCATTCCCTTTTCTTTATCTCCAGAACCTACCCAAGCCACCAGCTCTCACCTAACTTGTTTCCTAACTTGTCTTTAAAATCCTTCGGTTACTTCCCAAACTGTAATAAAACTGAACCTTGCCTACGTCTGCAGCTCCACCTTCTACTTACCCCTCTACTTCTTTTGACTCCAGCCAAACTCACGTTTCAGTTTCTTTCAAGCTTTTGAATAGCTCTGCCCAGAGCAGTTTTCTCCATCCTTCTACTGGCTCAGTTTGCTCCCTCACCCTTCAGATCCCAACTCAACTTCACTTGCCCCAGGAAGGTCTGACCTTATGAAGGTCAGAGTAGATACTCCTCCATACTCGCCTCCACTCCCATTACTAAATACTTCTCGAACTAGTCTGTACTAGACGGCAGGTCGCATGAGAGCAGAGTCAGTGTCTGGGGTTTTCATTGCTCAATACCCAGACATATGCCTAGTACCTCGCGGATACTCAGCATATACTGACCAATACGTGAATGATTATAATTAAGCAAAATCTTCACTTGCTAAAAGATTTCACATGATATTTTCTTCATATACAAATATTTTAAAATATTTCTTCATTGTAAAGAACATTATCAACAAATGCAATTCTTCCTAACAATTGCACAGAAAAGGGACTTAAGTACACATGCAGTTTCCACAACAAAGGCTCTCATTGTGATTATATCAAAAGGAGCTAAAACTACTACCACAGTGGGAATGGAGCTCCTAACACGCACTCCTAAAACTCTGAATCTCCTTAATTGGAAAGATCAGAAAAGCTACATGAAACGCAAATTATAAGCATTCCAGTCAAAGCATGTACACTGGAGTGGAAATACACGAAAATCATCATGTTGCTGGCCCCATTCCCTGTTCCCACAAAAAAAGTTTGGACACACTTGAGAGAAATGCCCCTTACTCCACACAGTTCACCAAGTGAAGGTTACTGTGAAATACTTCAAATTCCAGAAGCACTCAGGACTGCAAAGGCCATGAGAAGAGAATGTTCCAAGCACAGACTAACGGACAGAAGAAACAAAT
This sequence comes from Lutra lutra, assembly GCF_902655055.1. Lineage (NCBI taxonomy): Eukaryota > Metazoa > Chordata > Mammalia > Carnivora > Mustelidae > Lutra > Lutra lutra. The sequence goes on from NC_062290.1 coordinate 86,270,927, forward strand.
GAGATAAACCTTGATGCATGATGGCTATCTAAGAAAGTCTAAACACAAGACTGAATGCGTTTGTTCCAAAGTCATTAACCAAGCTTCAGTTTTGAAACATGTTCAAAATACTTAACATATTTTATAAGTCTCCAGTGTAAGTGACAGACGTTTGTTATTCAAGATAACTAAATAATTGCCTTCGTCTAGTTTAGGATTAATAAATCTCTATCGCATTTCAGACTTAGGTTTTGTATTTGGATTTTTTTTGTGTAACAACAATTTTATTTCTTATTATGTATTTGTTGCCTATGCAAACAAGCATAGATTCTACCAACTACCAATCTACAGATTCTACCAACTCAAGAATTTTTATTATCGTTTTGGGGATGGGACCACACTTTTAATTCTGTTCACATTTTAACTCAGCAACTTTAATCCAGTGATCAAAGCTTCATTAGCTTACAAACAAACTGTTTCTCAGGTAAACTGAATTGCCCCACATCAGGAACTTAAGCAAGTAAATAAGTTCAAAAAAGGCAGAGATTATAAATTAGGGCAGACAAATCTGTATCTAGCCCCACGCCAGTAAAGAGCATTCTATCAATATAGTGAAATGCTAATCTCCTAATTAACAACCTAATTAGGTAATTATGGCTTTGCAGAGGGATGCCGAAATGAAATATGACAACATGGTCACCTCTTTATATGGCACCTGTGGGCCTTTTCAGCTGTCACTGCATAGAGTGCAATATCAATTTGAACAGATGACAAAGTGCTGTCATTTTTCATTCTGATAATATACAGAATGCTTTGGACAGAAGCAGTTTACAAAAAGAAACATCTTGCCTGGTATTTTCCTAATTTAAATATGCTCAAATACATCATTAAAATTTCTGCATGTTTTTTATATCATATATAGGAGAATTACCATTTACGACAACAACCACAACAACAACAACCCTAACTGGCCGTCTTGCTGATATGTACATGCGGAAACTACTGCAATTTTAATTATGAAACACATGACAATGAGAAAAGCACCAATTCATCATGAGTCTATTATTCATACTTTTTAAAATACTGTTAGCATAAAAATTAAAACCTAAATTTTGACCTTTTTTCTCAGAAAAACTGAGACAGAAAATCACACTTATAATTTCCCATACCAAAAGAGCACTTTCCAATATATAAGCATTCAAGTCACATAAAAGCTCCATATACCAATGTCCAACCTCACAGAGACAGGAGTGTACTCTGAAAGACAGCTGTCACAAGGCTACCACTCTCCCACTGGCCACTAAAGAGGACACTGGTACCACCAACACAAATACAACTCTTCTTCCATGATATTGTTTTTTCTTTTTTTTTGTTTTTTTTAAGATTTTATTTATTTATTTGACAGAGAGAAACACAGCGAGAGAAGGAACACAAGCAGGGGGAGTGGGAGAGGAAGAAGCAGCCTTCCCACTAAGCAGGAAGCAGGATATGGAGCTTAATTCCAGGACCCCAAGATCATGACCTGAGCCCAAGGCAGAGGCTTAACCAACTGAGCCACCCAGGCGCCCCTCCATGATATTGTCTTAAAGAGAATTTTGGGGGAGGAGAGAAAGGCTAGCCTGGGTACCTCAACATCATTTATGTCAACATACATGAAACCATATTCTATTTTTTTTTTAAAGATTTTATTTATTTATGTGAGAGAGAGAGAGAAAGAGAGCGTGCACGCGTGCATAAGCAGGGGAATGGGGCAGAGGGTTGCTGGGAGGGAGGTGGGCAGGGGGAAGGGTTAAATGGTTAAATGGGTGACGGGGATTAAGGAAGGCACTTTTTGGTGAGCCCCAGATTTCAAATATAAGTGATGAATCACAAATTCACCTGAAACTAACCTTACACTCTATGTTAACTAACTGAATTTAAATAAAAACTTGAAAACATTTTCTAAAAATGGAATCACAAGCTCAAAAGACTTGCATGACTTATTTTTTAAGGCTTGGATAAATACTGCGAAGGTGCTCTCCAGAAAATTTTCAACAATTCTATTCCCACTAGCAATATATTTGTAACCAATCACCACCAATCTCTGCTAGCAATAACTATTATGATTAGAGTTTTATTAAATCTTTAAAATTTTGTATTATAAGGGGTGCCTGGGTGGCTCAGTGGGTTAAAGCCTCTACTTTTGCCTCAGGTCATGATCCCAGGGTCCTGGGATCGAGCCCCCATATCGGGCTCTCTGCTCGGTGGGTAGCCTGCTTCCCTTCCTCTCTCTCTGCCTGCTGCTCTGCCTACCTGTGATCTCTGTCTGTCAAATAAATAAATAAAATCTTTAAAAAAAAAAAACAAAAAACTTTGTATTATAAGATTATACCTATAACCAAACACTTATACAATATAATCAGTAACAACTTTCTGCAGGCATTAAGTTTAAAGGAGTAAGAAGAGCCATAGTTGACGACCGTCCTAAAACAAGGGCCAGCAACCACATCTAAAACAGCATGAAATAGTGACAAAACTACTGCGTTCACAGTAAAATGAAACAAAACACTTCCAAAGGTTTGAATCCCAGCTTTGTCATTATCAGCTCTCCGTCTTCAATCACTTTACTTCAAGCTTCCATTTCAGCATTTGTTAAGATGGAGACAAGGAGAGTACCACAGCCCTTGTTTTTACAACTTCAAAGGGCAGTCATGGCACACCAAAAAAAGGCCCCTCTGTTGTGGGGCCATCCTGGGTGCTGGAGGGAGTTTAGTGGTGTCCCTGGTCTCTGCCCACAGACGCCGGTACGCCTCTCTCTGAGTAGCGACAACCAAAAATGTCTTCAGACATTGCCAGGTGTCCCCTGGTGGGACCCCGCTTGAGAACCACTGATCTGTAGGAAATTTTGGCTACAAACAAACCAGCATCTCTTAGATCAGCAAGTTTGGGGCTACTAGAATCTGGACAGCTGGAGTCTGTGAATCCCAAATGAAATTCTAAGTTACCAATTTTTCTTATGTTCCAGTATTCTTAAAAAAAATTTTTAGGTGAATATGGACAGCTTTTTTTTTTTTTTTTTTTGGCAGTGCTGGCCTCAGTTTGCAGACTGTCCAGCTTACACAGTTAATAACAGAGCCAGCATTCCAATCCAGGTGTCTGGGACTCTAAAGTCCCACCTCACATGGCTTCAAGATTCAACCTCAGGTCTTCTTCGTCCTTTACATCAGCAACTATGGAAGCTCAGATTAAAAATACACTGCTTTTTTTTTTTTTTAAGATTTATTTATTTATTTGACAGACAGAGATCATAAGTAGGCAGAGAGGCAGGCAGGGCAGGGGGAGAAGCAGGCTCCCTGCTGAGCAGAGAGCCCGATGTGGGACTTGATCCCAGGACTCTGGGATCATGACCTGAGCCGGAGGCAGTGGCTTAACCCACTGAGCCACCCAGGCGCCCCAAAAATATACTGTTTTTTTAAAAAATTGCTTTAGAAAGAAAATTAGTCCTTCCAATAATTTTCTACCATTTTCTCTACTAAAGAGTACTTAGTTATAGTACCTCAAGATAAATCCACAGGGAGCTAAAAATGTTATTTTTTTAAGTTTTACATATTCAGTCCATTTGATCTGCATCAATAAAAGCATAAAATAAAAATATACCCAAACTTATAAAAATATACTCAAGTATAGGATATGAAAATCTAACAATGCATATATTTAGGAGTAAATGTGACATGAAACTCTATTTCACAAGTGATTACTATAATCTAATTCCAATAGTCATTTTAGTACCTTCTTGCTGTTCCCAGATTTTAAGTTTTGTCGTTTAAGTGGTTTCTCCCATTTTTCTCACTTTCAATTACTTAAAACTGTTTTCTTCTTTGGGTCCAAATTTTGTTTCTTCTATTAAATCCATTTCCTCTGTATACCTAGATTGCTGCTAACCAGAGATAATAAATTTTGAGTGGCTGGTCAGGATTTATTTTCTTCATTTTATATTCTATGCTATTTCCTTATACGATAGAGTATGAATGAAAACCAGTACATAGAAGAACAATATTTCTTCAATTCTCACCTTGTGGAGGCTGGGTATTAAAATAAAAATAAACCCTTGGGCTGGGAACTCCCTGGCCATATTTCTCTCACTATGCTAGGTGTCTCTATGCCCCCTTTCAATCTTGTATATATAAAGTCAACAAACCACTGTATGCATTTGGGAAGCACCTGGCCTATCAAGGTCTTTTCCCAGAATTAGTGATGAACACAGACCAGAGGGAAGAGCTGAGGAGTAGCTCCCTACCTGCCATCATGAGAGAAAGAGCAGCATTTTAGATCTGAACCATTCTCCACTGGGGTCTGCCGATAATCACTTGTGTGACTTTAAGAGTGTCATTTAGAACCAGGAAGCTTGGCATCCTGGAAAGACCTTAGCAGGACTTGAGTTGAGCTCCTCATTATTATCCAGATGGGAAAAAGATTCAAGGATTTGTAAATGACCAAAATCAAAAGGCTGTTAGTGGCATACTGAATTCAGGATTCGAGTCCCTCTCAATCTGGTGCACTTTCTACTAAACTGTCATTCACTGGGCACCAGTTTCTTCATCTCAAGAATTTATAATTACTCTCCTTGTTCATTCACTTCATGTACTACAAAGAGGACCAAAAGACAAGAATCTGGTAGCATTTAAAGTGCTAAGAACAAGGGCGCCTGCGTGACTCAGTGGGTTAAAACCTCTGCCTTCAGCTCAGGTCATGATCTCAGGGTCCTGCGAGCCCCACATCGGGTTCTCTGCTCAGTGGCGAGCCTGCTTCCCCGTCTCTCTCTGCCTGCTTATGATCTCTGTCTGTCAAATAAATAAGTAAAATCTTAAAAAAAAAAAAAAAAGTGCTAAGAACACAAAACAAAAGTATTACAAGGTCATCTCCTCATCTAAATCCTATCCCTCCTGAAAATTAGCCTGATGATATAACAAAAGTATTCACTCCGTCACTTCCCCAAACACAATCAGTATGTTAATTACAATATACCCTACTCTGGCAATTTACCAGTAGACTTCTGATCAATAATCATTACATGTGTTGTACCTCCTGTTCTGAACAGTGGGTACCAAAATTTCAGTCATCAGGTAGATGAGAGTTCATAATCAGGCAGCCTGGACTGTACATAGCTCGCAGATGTGCTTTGGTCTATACAGCAGTTTTTTAAATGGCAAATTTTTAAAATTAAATTCATTAAAATCCAGATTTTAAGCATCTCTTGAATGCCCCCTCAAGAATATTATCCTCTCCCAGCCAAAAAAAGAATATTATCCCTCATTGGGATTAAAATTAAAAATTTTTTAAATAAAATACAAATAAAAAAACCAAAAGAATATCATCCCTCAGAAGATCCAGGGACACCAGACCCCTTCCTCAGACAGCAATAAGCAACTGGAGCTGAGCAGCAACTGCGACCTTCAGACTGGTCATATGCCAGCCAGTTCACCGAGGTCTGTCCTACTCTTTTATCATGGGCACTTGAGCTGGAAGACCCTGAGATACATGCTCAAAAGAGAACTAATAAATACTTGTTTACTCTTCTTTGGCCTATTTTTTCTGGTGTTATCACTCACTAGCTATGTGAGTTGGGTAATATATTTAACCACTAAGTCTCAGGTTGCTCATGTGTTCCGTGGGGGTAACACTACCTATCTCACAGAACCACAAAGACTGACGGAAGTAAGATGCACAAAAACATTTAATGATGACTAAATATATACGTGCTCGATTGTTTTAAATTTAGCACAAGCTGAAATGTGCTAACTGTGGAGTCAAAACTTCTCTAAAACCTCAAACTCACAGAAAACACAAGGTCAGGGCACCTCCCCTGGGGAAAAAAATGCAATGTGACAGAATTCCTAGTCATATAATTTGGCATCTATTGCTGTGTCCTTAACAATAAGGCCTATATATCAGAATAAGAGATTTCCAGCAAATTCTCTTCCCCTGAAATACATACAAATCCACTGAACTGCAGATTTCTAAAGTCTTCAGTTATGAGTCAACAAATAAAACAACTCCTCCACTGCACCAAAAACTATATTATGTATTTACCATGATAGATAAGGCCACGAGCTTAGCAGCGGCCGCATTCCCTCCTCATTATCCCTGCGGTCTAGCATAGCGAAGCTCACCCAAGCTACTCCGACGCTGTGGCTCAAGGGCTAGCATCTCTGAAGTCTATTCAGAGGGTCGCCATCCACCCATCCACACCACAGTGAGTACAAACACCAAAGTCTAGCAGATAATCCCTTCTACTCACAGCTCCAACCGCTGCATACACTCAGGGAACTTCTTTAACTTCTCTGCGTTCTAGTTTCCTCGTCTGTAGAAACAGGATGCTAACAACACCTTTCTGTATGGGAATGAGACAACGCATTTAACACAATGCCAGCAGACAGTAAGTGCTCATTAGCTACCATTAGCAGTGTTCCCTCCTGTGTGCTCTACAGTACCCCGTGGAGACGGCTGGCATGGTACTTTCCTACGGTTTACCCGCGCATACTTACATCTCCCCCACTGGAATGTCAACCACCTCAGGGTGGGCGCGGGTGCTGATGCCTTTTTGCATCTCCAGGGTCTTAACACTTTCCCTGGCACTGCTGAATGAATCAGAGATCGTCAGAGCATTTATTAACTGGAAAAATTATGAGCAGAAACTGGACTTTACCTCTCTTGACTGACGCTAAAGCCCTCACTGACTCTGATGCCTATAGACCCTCCAATTTACCTCCCAGTATCCCCACTATAAGCAGCAACGGCTTGCTTTATTCAGTCTGGTCTACTTGCCACTCTAAAACCATCATAGACATCGCATCTTTGCATCTTACAGCTATCATTTCAGGGGACCTTAACCATGTATCAAGCCCTTTATCCACATTAGCTCATTAAATACTCACTACATTCCATGAGATCAATATTTTCCCTCTAATCCTACCCACACTTGAGGAAAATAATGACTGGAATTAAGAAACTTCCCAAAAGTCAAGAAGTAAGAGGAGGGACAAGGAACTGAATCCAGAGTCCATGTTACTCTCTATAGGTCTTCCATGCTCCTATTCAAAGTTGAACTGACCCACCTACCACCTTCTGACCTTGGAAGATCATAGTCTTTTCTACATTTAAAGGGCTATCTGTACCACTGATTTTGACATTCATAGTTTTTCTCATTTATAGTTTCTTCAATATATAGTTTTATATAATGTTATAGTGTGTGAGAAAGAAGGCAAAGCATATAATGAAAAAAAGCACAGATGCAGGCATCAGACAGACCTGGGTTTGAATCCTGCCTCTGTCTCATACCAGATGTAAAATTTATCCTGACTCTTCCTAATCTGTAAATTGAGGTTAAAATGATTAAATAAGAGAAAACTATATGTAGTTTCAGCACATAGTAAATAACTTAGTTAACCCCATGTTATGAAGCATTACCTGACCATAACACACCCCTCAAAACTTACTGACCCACCCCTCCTGTGCTGTTGCTGTATCACAGAAAGAACCTTCACACAGTGTAGTTATCACTCTGTCTTGGAATTATTTCCTTATCTCTTTCACGAAATAGAGCACCCTTCAGGCAAAGACTGAATCTTATTTACCCATACATTCTCAGTAAATATTTGCTAAGTGAGATTATTAGAATGAGTATTTCTAGGATCCCAGAAAAGAAAGCATTTCCAACTGGGGTTGTATCGAACTGATTGTGGGAAACCAATTTCTTCTGGGCCCCAGGTAACATCTCAGTTAAGTGGAAACAGAAAAGGAGAGGCCTAGGCAGGGATACTGTCCTACCAAAAAACAATGGACAAAGAGAAAACAAAGGTGATTTGAGGTCCTACTTACCTAGAGTAAAGAATCGGGTAGGGAATTAAGGAAGGGGGCTTTTTCAAGCATAGCTGGAGCTAGATCAAGAGGTATAATGTGAGTACTGTCTGGCATCACAGTCATTAAAAGTAGATACGACCACAACGCTAAATGACAAAGTGGCCACTAGCATGCCTCACAAGCTCCGGCAAACTTGGAAGTGTGTAAACTGAAAAAGATGAGCACAATAATCAACACTTCATCAAGAACTCTTTCAGCATTTACTAAGCACCTTGTGTGGGGTCACAAAATGAGGAATAAAAAAACAGTGCTAACGTTTCCTCTTGTACTAGGCTTTTAAATTAACAATCCTCTCCTTTTGCTTGTGAAAAATAGAATGAGAATGCTGACTTTGTTTTAACTGATGTGTGTTAAGACCTGTCTCCATCTGTTTAACCTGGGGAAGTTTTTAACTTTGCTGGTTTTGGTTTATAATGTGATGCTTTGCGCAGTGCCATGTACCCTAACGGGCTTCAAGAATTACTTGCATGCATTCCAAATAAAATTTTAACCAATTTGTGAGTCAACTTTTGGGCCTTCAGTTAAAGTAATAATCTTGTTTAAACTACTATTTTTTTTTTTTTTTTTTTTTTTAGCCTTCACCAGATTTAGAAGACTCCTTGCCATTCTCATAAAAAGCTGAATCCAAGTTCCAGCAGCACTCCAGCTAGAAAAAAGTTTTGCGAGGCTGCTTACTCCTTTGGGACCACTGGGGAGAAGGAGAGCTAAGGAAACAGGGACCACAAAGACAATGCTTTAAAAACAATTTGCATGTTATGAAGATTAGGACACCTACATGTTGCCGAGTGGTAGGGTCAGAAACTGCCGGCGGAGCCAACCCTCCCCCCACCCAGCACGACCCAGTCCACTGCCTTCTCCTCCCCCAATCACACACCCAGCTGTCAGGCTCACAGCACCCTCCAGTTCTGGAAAGGACGAAGAAACGGATGCTCAATGGAGACAAGGGCCAGGGAGGCTACCCCCCGGGGCAGCGCCCAGAGCGGAGGAGTAAGGAGGGTTGGGCTCCTCGGGTGGGCTGACGGGAGGGTGTGCGAGGGTGCTAGCGGCTGGGGCAACCTTTACCTGAAGCTGCTGCCACACTACGGGCCGGGTCGGCTCCAGGACACGCTCCTGAGGGAAGGGCCCGGCTTCCCCGCGCCTCCCGGCCCCTGACCCGAGCTCCGCACTCTCAGAATCCTCGGGAACTGGCGCTCCTCCCCGCCGGCTCAACTGCCTCTTTCCCGGCTCGCCCTCATGCCCCCACTGGTCGCCGCCGCCGGCCGGCCAAGCAGCAGCCCTGTTACCCCGAGCCGCGCCACGACCCGGAACCGCACCTCGCGCACCGGAAGTCCCCGACCGGGAAGAAGCCGCTGGCTGGGGACGTAGTGCGCAAGCCCCAGAGCCGAGAGAGCAAGGAGCGAAGCTCTCCCGGGGGGCGGGGCCGAACGGAGGCCGTACGCATGCGCTGCACTTCTGCGGTCCGGTTAAGGCCTGAGTCACAGATTGTTAGCTGGGAATCTGGCGGACGTGTCAACCCGTGTATTTGCGTCGCATAGAAATCAACATTAGGGTTCTCCTTCAAATCTCCATCTCCTTTCTCTATGGAAGAAAGTTCTCAATTCATCCAGAAATGAGTGACGAGACAGCTTTACGTCTGGGTCGCAAAAACTTGGGTTCTAATGCCAAACATAACTGGTTGTGTAGCTTCGGAAATGACCCTTCTCCTCTCTTGACTCGGTTTTCTCATCCATACAGTAGTTCCAGTTCTAGAGTATTCCTGTGAAAATGGAATGGGATGATGCTTGTAAAGCACTTCGCACTGTGCCTGACGCACAAATGCCCAGTAAATATTAGTTATTACCCTTGTTACCTTAAAATGGAAATAACTGTCTTCCTCAAGAATTGCAGAGAATTGTGTGTCAACTATACTTCAAAAAAATAAGTGAAAAAAAATTTTTTTAAAGAACTGAAGGGAGGTTTCCGTGAGATAAGAGGACTTGCACAGAAAAGGAGCTCACTGTTGGCCGTCTCTCTCCTGACAGAACCAGGGGAAGACAGCGTGAAAGGGAAAGGACGACTCAAGTAGTGCAGTGATAGGATCTCTCTTCTGAGAGATAGCCCAGAAAACTTCTAAAAAATGCACCTTAGCAAAAGGAAAACAAACAAACAAAAAAGGCTGAATTTCAACCCTGGCGCATCATTACACAATATTAAAGTCACCAACAAACACACCATGTATCCTCCCTCTTGTTTTCAAATACGTGACTGATCTCTTAGCTCATACATGGGAAAAAAAGAACCTTGACACCCGGGGCGCCTGGGTGGCTCAATGGGTTAAGCTGCTGCCTTCGGCTCAGGTCGTGCTCTCCGAGTCCTGGGATCGAGCCCCCCATCGGGCTCTCTGCTCAGCGGGGAGCCTGCTTCCTCCTCTCTCTGCCTGCCTCTCTGCCTGCTTGTGATCTCTCTGTCAAATAAATAAATAAAATCTTTAAAAAAAAAAAAAAAGAACCTTGACACCCAAATGCTTTCTTGCACACACAACACCACAGTTCCACTGGGGACCTGTTGGAGGTGCTCTGCTAAACCAAAGTGGTGTGAACACGATTTGAAAATCCTGTTTGCCAAGGTCACCAGGCTAGCTGTCCCCTCCTAAATATTAATCTTCATTTTCACTTTCCTCTTGAACTCCAGTCTGAAGCAGAGCTGCTGTTTGTCCCTCTGACATATAAAACTCGAACTATCTAAAACTGAAATCAGCTGGACCCTCTAAGCTTGTACAGGTTCTAAGGAACTGTACCTTTCACTAGTTTTGTGACTTCATACTTCAAGTACCCCTATAAATTTCCTTCTCTGTAAAATGGGAATGACAAGTCCTAACTAACCTCACTGGGTTGTCATGAGGATTAAATGAGTTCATACATACAACTTGCATAGAAAAGAGCCTGGCACATAGCTGACATTTGCTAACATTTACATAATATGCTTACATTATGACTACACCTCTGTCAGTGAACAGATACTGATCGAGTGCATATGTATTAAGTTTATCCTGGGCACTGGAGATTCAGTGGTGAAAAAATGAGACAGGGACTCCGCCCTCATGAAACTCACAGTCAAGTTTGATTGAATTTGAATTAGTGGGCAAGTTGGAGTACAGGGAAATATGAAAAGATTTCAAGGACAATGTTGGGCACTCCACTGAGAATGGAAACTCTGGATTTATGATGATACTAATGTAACGGTTTGTGTGATTTTTCTAAAACTGTTAGTTTCAAAGGTCAAGATACAGGTACACAAAGAGTAAGAAATTGGTTTAATCATAAGAAACAGGTTTACCAGCAGGTGTGATGGGGTCAAGGAGGACCTTGAAAAGCTAAGGACCTTAGCTTTTTAGAGTACTTTTTATTTATTTATTTTTAATATTTTATTTATTTACTTGACAGAGAGAGATCACAAGTAGGCAGAGAGGCAGGCAGAGAGAGAGGAGAGGAAACAGGCTCCCTACTGAGCAGAGGGCCCAATGCGGGCTCCATTCCAGGACCCTGGGATCATGACCCGAGCCGAAGGCAAAGGCTTTAACGCACTGAGCCACCCAGGCCCCCTAGAGTACTTTTTAAAGGGCCACAGAATGGATGCTGGCTAGGTGTATATAAGAGGATTCCAGAAAGGCTCATGTCACTAGCCTGTAGGTCCCAGAACATATGTGATAAAGTTCACTAGTGAAGTAAGGCAGGAAGATGGAGGTTATCCTCAGAGATGATGTCTTCATAACCTCAGATAAAGAGCCATGTGAGAGTGAGGTCCTGACTGAAGTAGAATGGAGGGAAACATTATTGAAAGTGAGACAGGGGCACCTGGGTGGCTCAGTTGGTTAAGCACTGGGCTCTTGTTTTCAGCTTGGGTCGTGATTTCAGGGTTGTGAGATTGAGCCCCACATGAGGCTCCATGTTCAGTGCGGAGTCTGCTTGGGAAAATCCCCTCTGCCCCTCTCCTGGCTCTCTCTCTCTCTCAAATGAATACAATCTAAAACAAAAGAGAGAGAGAGAGAGACAGTCAAGGAACTGAGATGCCATGAGGACCTCAAAGACTCCCAGGATGATGGATAGACATAGGGTGAAAAGGAAACCAACTGGAACGGTGTTAGGAAGGTAGGCAGATGAGGAAGAGAGTAAACAGACCAATTGCAAGGAGGAGACCATAGTAGAGAATGGAGGTTCCTTTTCTTCTGGTCTCCAGGACTAGAACAGGGGCAATGGACAAAGGTTCAAAGACACCCATTAGCTGTGTGCCTCCAGTAAGTTATTTGTTTTCTCTGTATCTCAGTTCCTTTACCTACTTTGTTGTGAGGATTCAATGAGATACTGTGTGGAGACTTCTTAGAACATTGTCTGGCATACAGGAAGTGTTCTGTAAATGTCAGGTCTTATTGGTCTAGTACACCAAGATAAGCAGCAAGAAGCAGGGCCTTATGCATTTGCTTTCCACAATTCCTGTGCAAACTTCAGTTGTCCTATCCCTTTCTACTCAGTCAACTTCCATTCGTGCACCTCCTCCTCCTCTACTCCTCCTCTTCCTTCTTCCCCTCCTCCTTCTTCTTTTTTAATTTATTTTTCCTTAAGATTTTATGTGTTGGTGGGCAGTTCTCTGCCGGTCTTCCCTCTCAGTCGATGGCAGCCAGACGGTTGGAAGTTCTAAGATGGCTAGAGTGGCCACCAGGACACCTGGTGGCCTCTCTAGTGGCAATCTTAGGTTTCTATACAACATGTGGCAGTATTATAAAAGGATAAGCCCCAGTGTGCTTTTTTAAAAATATATATTTATTTATTTTTAGTGGGGAAGGGTCAGAGGGAGACAGAGTCCTGAGCAGACTCTATACTGAGTGCAGAGCCCAACACGGGGCTCAATCTCACTTAAATCTCAGTATCAGTTGAAGAACACCACTTGAGCCAAAAACAAGAGCCAGCTGCCCAACTGACTACGCCATTCAGGTGCCCCAACCCCCAAGTGCTTTTTTTTTTTTTTTTCTTAAAGATTTTATTTATTTATTTGACAGAGAGAAATCACAAGTAGGCAGAGAGGCAGGCAGAGAGAGAGGAGGAAGCAGGCTCCCTGCTGAGCAGAAAGCCCGATGTGGGGCTCGAACCCAGGACCTGGGATCATGACCTGAGCCGAAGGCAGCAGCTTAACCCACTGAGCCACCCAGGCGCCCCCCCCCCCCAAGTGCTTTTAATACACGTGTGTGTGCATGGCATTGTAGCCAATTCTAAGTATATTCCATTCATTCTTGAAGACCCAATTCATATACTGCTTCCTCCAGGAAGCTTTCCCAGAACACCTCTCCCTATTAGACCACATGAAGACCTTCATTTTCTGTGTTCAACATTTATCACATTTTCTGTTCTTTGAACATGTATCTGTCTCCTTCACAGGCCATAAGGAAAGGAACGTCTGTTATTTCTTTTGATACTAAAATCTTAAAACACCATAAATACTTGGTAAAATGTGTGTTAAAGGAAAAGATGCTCAAAATGTGCACATGAATGAAGCAATTGGAAATCTTATTTTGTATAAGCAGAATTTACACACGGAAAATACTACTTAGCTAAGCCTATGACAACAAGCTGAGAGTAAACATAACAGGATGAAAGTAATGCTCTTTCAAGCCCTGCCAGAGCTGTGGGAAAACAGAAGCACCTTCTAGTTTCTCTGCAAATGTGTGCTCTTAATATTTTATATATGTGAATATGTTTCCCTGCTATTCCCCCAATTTTGGTTTCCTCTCCTTTTGAAATAGATTTTTTGTTTCCAGAGGGAAAACATAAGCATTTGCACTCCTATGGTACAAAGCAATTTCAGGACAACAGTAAATTAGTCAAATATCCATTCAAACTATTTTAAGGAAGCCCCCAGGAAGTACACAATCTCAGAGCAATATAGTATTTTTTCAAATTAAAATAACATTGAATGGGAAGAAATTTTTTTTTAAGATTTTATTTATTTATTTAACCGACAGAGATCACAAGTAGGCAGAGAGGCAGGCAAAGAGAAAGGAAGGGAAGCAGGCTCCCTGCTGAGCAGAGAGCCTGATGCGATGCGGGGCTTGATCCCAAGACCCTGAGATCATGACCTGAGTGGAAGGCAGAGGCTTTAACCCACTGAGCCACCCATGCTCCCCAAATGTGAAGAAATTTTTTAAGCAAATGTATTGTTTCTAATAAGGTGAGTTTGGTGGGTGGTCGGGAAGCACAGCATTAACCAACCAGAAAATCTTAAACCAATGCTTTGGTTTACAGATCAGTTCTGGGGGCTCTACGGAGATTCACTGAGCTTTGTTCTAGTGTGTTTTGTGTTGAATATTATTTCTGGTGAGGATCCCTTTTTAGATACTTGGGGTGAAAATGAAACATCTGGCTGGCATTAGATAGCATCTCTCTGGCTACATTTATATATAATTGGAGTCTTTTCCCCAAACCCAGGCCCTGTAACCAGCTGCTAATAGTATCTTTTCTTGCTCTAAAGGTTAGCTAGTACTGTGAGTGCCAACTCCTAAATTAATTGATGTTAACAGGACTTAGGATATAAAAAAACAGACTCGTATGTTTTGTCAAATGCAACTTCTAAGAATGCATAATTAACAGTGTCTCCATTAATATACAGTATGTTCAACAGTGAGACACCACTATCATAAATAAAGGTAGACATGGATAAATTTATAATTAAAAATGCATTAGAAATTACAAGCGTAATTTATTTACTAATGTGCACTGGAATAAATTTTATGTGTAATATTTTAAAACAGGGCATTAATAAATAATAGTGAACATAAAATGTTTTTGCAGCTAAAAATATTTCAATAAATATTAGTAAGTTAAATGTGCTGCAGAGTTATAATTGCTATGAAGTCAAGTTTATAGAATACAGTCACAATGTAGAGAACTGTTTCTTGGGTGTATTCAAAATATCAGAAACAAATGTCTTTCTTTGAAGCTGACAAGGAGGGTATTCAAAGTAGTGCCTGCAAATGTTTTAAAAATAAAAGCTTAGGACATCCAAATAGTGAATAACTGCTCATTGCTTGTGACAGCTAAGATCCTTCTGAACAATGCATTCAAAACTTTATCCACCTGTTTGTTTGATGCACACTAATTTGCAGCAATTTCTCCCACCGGAGAACCCATATAGGTCTTTTTTGAAACTTTCACTTAAAAATTGACCTTAGTTTGCACTATGGTTTTGTTCTGTCAAGGGCAAACAATTCCTAGGTGGCAGGCACTGTTCCAAGTGCTCACACATTTTATTGACTCCATGCTCTTAACCACTTCACTCTACTGACGCTATTATTTTAATCTTATTTTATTTCACTTTCTGAGTGTTCACAACATGTATTTTCGACGAGACTGTAAGTCTCACAATATACACAGTAATTGTTGGTTTGATGTCTCTGAAAAGACAGCTTATGTTTATGTGTAGAATGGTGGTGTGATTTTTTTCCCCCCATGTAGGACCAGCATTGATTAATAGCAATGAATAATCCATCATTGGTTGCCCCTTATTTTGTACTGGCACAGATATTCTTAACGCCTTTTTAATCCTCACAACAACCCAATAAATAAATAAATACTGTTATTATCCCCATTTAATAAATCAAATAACTGACCCTCAGAAAGTTGAAATCACTTTCTTGAGATCATATAGCTAGTAATTGGCTGACTTGGAGGCCCCAAGTTCTGCACTTCCCCAATAATAATCAGCAGCCCTTGTTCCTAAAATAACCATGTCCTTTCTCAAAATCATGTTGCCTTCCACCATCTTATAATCCTTTTGGGTAGGTTCCTTCCCATTGATTGATAAGTCCCTCCTGTTCTTGTTTAAGATAATTCCCTCTTGTCCTGCCCTGAGTAGACAAGAACTTATGTTTAAAACACGTGAGTGATATCTCCTTAGATATTTGAAGATGGCTATTTTGTCCACACCTTTCTTTTCTCCATGATATAGTATAAGCAACCTCAATTCCTTAGTCTTCTCTCACATGGACTCTTTCTAAAGCATTCCACCCCCTGAACCACATCCCTAGAGAGAGGTTTCAGATTTTCCTTATCTCAAGTCATCATCCTCACCTTCAATGAGCATTTATTAAGCACCTACCTGTGCATGCGATCTGTGCTGGACTTATACAATCCAGGGAAACTAAAGTTGCCCCTGTACTAAGAAGATGTCTAGGTCTTTCCTCTAACTCTATCATTTGCTCAGCTCCCCTGACTCATTGAGAGCCAATCTTCTAACTAGAAGGAACCTGGACAGAGACGTATTTCAGTCATCATAGCATCCTTTGTGACTGGCACAGAAGGAACAAAGTCATTGATGCTCAGTAAATATTTATATGGCAGTGAATAAGGATTATCAGTCAATGATCTGTCCTAGGCTAACACATTCCTCCACATATGTTGAGTGACACCACCCCCCCCCCCCGAGAATACTTATCTCTGCATCAGTGATCCACGACAACTGTATTATGTACTCAATAATATTTCCTGAGGGGCACCTGGCTGGCTCAGTAGGTTAAGCGTCTGGCTCTGGATTTCTGCTCAGGTCATGATCTTGGGGTTGTGGGGTCCAGCCCTGCATGAGGCTTCTTGCTTAGTGGGGAGCTGCTTCTCCCTCCCCCCTCCCTCTGCCCCTACACGCATGCGTGCGAGAGTTAGAGAGGGAGAGAGCGCGCATGCAGGTGCAGGGGGAGAGGCAGAGAGAAAGGGACAAAGAAGATCCTCAAGCAGGCCCCCCAGTGAGCACAGAGCCCCCACGAAGGCTGGATCCCAGGGCCCTGAGATCATGACCCCAGCCAAAGTCAGATACTTAACCAACTGAGCCATTCAGGCACCCTAGATAAATTAATCTCAAAAAAAAAAAAAAAAAAAAAAATCCTGAATGAAAAATAAATGAGGTAAGCGATTGTTGAAACAATATGTGAATATTGTCACCCAAATGACTTTGAGCAAAAACAGTGCCTACAACAATGATGAAACAAAGGCAAGCTCAGAATTAAAAACAAACAAAAACAAAATAGAAAAGCAAACAAAAAAACAAGCTAAACAAACAAACAAACAAACAAAAGCCCTGGTAGCTTGAAAGCTGAAACCAGCCCACACAGTCTTGGCCAGCTGAGGGCTTTTCTGCTTCTCCTGGAAAATTGGGAAAGGTGTGGCAACTCCAGGTCCACAGCCCACTTGTCAGGAATCAGGTGAGTAGGGCTGCCTTCCGGCTGGGTACTGAGTGTGGTGAAGGCCAAGTAGCAACCACCATTCATCAAGACTTTTGTGCTGTAGCTTGTTGCATTCATTGGCAAAAGCTGCCTGGCCCTATGGTTCTTGAGACTGAGTGCCTGGTTTAGCTTTAGGAAATCACCTAAGAACTGATTCCTGCTTTTATATATTGATATTGTATATAGCAGTATTGATTATGAGGGGAAAGAGTTAAGGGGCAAGTCTCAGAACATGCTTCATCTGGAGGAACTTGTTCTGTCTGATGAATGTGTACAATTTCTAGCAAAATCTGGAGATGATGTTGTTTTGAATGGAATAAACTAATTCTAGCTTCAGCTCAGCTGTGTGCCCCTGATAGAAAGAGTCAAGTCACTTCTCTCTGCCTTGGTTTTCCCATTTAGGAGGTGGAATTGATCACATCTACCCTGTAGGGTCATGTAATGCCATTACATGAATTCTAAAATGTCCTATATATATAGGCTGCAAAAGTTGAATATTTTTTCCAGTAAAGTAAATAATAATTTTTTTTTTTAAAGATTTTTATTCATTTGACAGAGAGAAATCACAAGCAGGCAGAGAGGCAGGCAGAGAGAGAGGAGGAAGCAGGCTCCCCGCTGAGCGGAAAGCCCGATTCGGGGCTTGAACCCAGGACCTGGGATCATGACCTGAGCCGAAAGCAGCGGCTTAACCCACTGAGCCACCCAGGCACCCCAGTAAATAATAAATTTTTGAAATACATGTTTGTCCTTTGGACTCAATGATAGCAATTTTGAATTAGTAATTTTCATTTTGAATAAAGTAGAAAGTCTATAGGCATTTTTATTCTTCCTAGAAAAATAAATTTGCTGGCCATAAGAACACACCTAGTGCCAAGATGTTGGTTTCCTATACCATTTTTCAGGGAAAGGTACCAGGGCTCCTTGGAGAAATGACAGATTCTAGGGCTGGAGCAGAAAATAGCCAAGATGAACCTGAAGCATCATGTAGTACCAGAAAGTAAGAAATTAGTTGGAAAAAAAAACCAACAACAACTCCACTGATGGAAGTATCTCAAATGGAAGACAGAAGCCAACTGAAAGCCAGTGATCAAAGCTGAAAAATTTGAGCAACAAAATAAATAAAGTATTACTGGATTATAACTCAAAGTGTAAAATAAATATCCATTACCTCAATCAAGTGATCAAAGATAATATCAACAGTATTAAGTCATGTTGCAAGTATGTACTCTTGATATGATATGATGAAAATGACCCTTTACCTCAGGGGTCTACCTCCCCAAAACCCACAGCTACTGTCTCATCGTGAGGAAAAGATCAGATAAATCCCAAGTGAGGGGGGCACCTGGGTGGCTCAGTGGGTTAAGCCGCTGCCTTCGGCTCAGGTCATGATCCCAGAGTCCTGGGATCGAGTCCCGCATCGGGCTCGCTGCTCAGCAGGAAGCCTGCTTCCCTTCCTCTCTCTCTGCCTGCCT
Organism: Lutra lutra; assembly: GCF_902655055.1. Taxonomy (NCBI): domain Eukaryota; kingdom Metazoa; phylum Chordata; class Mammalia; order Carnivora; family Mustelidae; genus Lutra; species Lutra lutra. The sequence goes on from NC_062290.1 coordinate 86,289,515, forward strand.
GTCTGCCTACTTGTGATCTCTCTCTGTCAAATAAATAAATAAAATCTTTAAAAAAAAAAAAATCCCAAGTGAGGGGCATGCTAAAAGAGAATGGACCAGCAGTCCTCAAACAGTTAAGATCATTATGAACCAGAGAAAGTCCAAGAAGATATTCTGGGGGACGCCTGGGTGGCTCAGTTGGTTGGACGACTGCCTTCAGCTCAGGTCATGATCCTGGAGTCCCAGGATCGAGTCCCACATCCGGCTCCCAGCTCCACGGGGAGTCTGCTTCTCCCTCTGACCTTCTCCTCGCTCATGCTCTCTCTCACTGTCTGTCTCTCAAATAAATAAAATCTTTAAAAAAAAAAAGATATTCTGGTCAAGAGGAGCTTAAGGAGACCTACTATTGAATGTAATGTACTGTCCTAGGTGGAATCCTGGAACAGAAAAAGACAATTACCACAGGAAATCTGAATGAACTATGGACTTCAGTTTATAAACTGGACCATTTACTAATAAGCTAAACTCAACTAAACCCAACTTTAGTTGGTTCATTAATTTTTACAAATGTACTATAGCAATGCAAGATGTTCTAACAGCAGATTCTGGGTACAGGGCATATGGGAGCTCTTTCATCTTCTCACTTTCTCTACAAATCTAGAAGTATTCTAAAAAATCCCTATTAAAAATTATTTTTAAAAATACTTTATTTATTTCTTTGACACAGAGAGAGATCACAAGTAGGCAGAGAGGCAGGCAGAGAGAAAGGGGGAAGCAGGCTCCCCGCTGAGCAGAGAGCCTGATGCGGGGCTCGATCCCAGGACCCTGGGACCATGACCTGGGCCGAAGGCAGAGGCTTTAACCCACTGAGCCACCCAGGTGCCCCTAAAAATTATTTTTGAAATTCCTCATCATTAACTTAAAAACTCCTGCTGCCATTACAAACTGGGGTAGATTGGGGCACCTAGGGGCTTCCCCCCCTCTCCCTCTCTGCCTGCCTCTCTGCCTACTTGTGGATCTCTGAGTGTCAAATAAATAAATAAAATCTTAAAAAAAAAAAACTGAGGTAGATCTTCAGGAAGTTAAACAAAAGGATATAAAACACATATGACAGGGTGATAAAAGGTATTTGAAAAGTAGCATATAGAGTATGATTGTATTTATATTTTTAAAAATATGCACACATACATCTGTACATATAGATATACATACCTTTCTACACCTCTACAAATGCTTTGGTTGAGGCCTACAGACATTCCCGAGCAACTGCAGTGACTCTCCCAAGGGAAGGATTGGTGCTATGGAGGTAATTGTATTTTTTGGATAATATTTCAAAGCCCAATGTTACTTGCATATCATAAAATAGATTAAGAACATAAACTTTTAAAATGAAAATCTGCTGCCCTCCTCAGTCAAACAAATAGTTCCTGACCCCAAGATGGATTCCAGACTTGGTGCCTCAGTCTCCCCTCCCAGGATCAGTTCAATAGACAGGTCCCTTCCCTACCTCAGATCTCAGCCAGTCACGGCTTCCCTCCGTCCTATTTAATCTTTGCCTTAAAGATTCCAGGACGTTTTGTGTGATTGATGTGGCAGATCAGATATGAAAACTCCACCAAGTACCCAGTGAAAATTTTACAAGTGATTACCTACCTAAACTTTTTTTTTTTTTCCTACCTAAACTTTTTTATATTTGCCTTCCCCTATTTTCCCAGTTCAAGGGGTTGTCAAGAGTTTCTGACCCTGGCATTGTAATAATAATGTTGGCCAAAACTTATTTATTTGGCAACTAAATTTATTAACACCTGGCAAGACACTGTCTAGGTGCTAGGGATAGAATCAGTGACCAGAACAGACGAAAACCCTCCCCTCGTGGAACTTACGTTCTAATGGAGGGAGAATAACAGTACTGAAAATATTTATAAGTAACACTTAAAACAAGTGAGGGTTATGAGCTACGGAGAAAGATAAAACAGGAAGTCCTGGGATGAGTTACGATTTGAAGCAGATAAATTGGTCAGAATTGGCTCACGGATCGGTAACGTTTCAGCAGAAACACAGCTGTCTAGAGAATGATACCTATTTAGTGAAGTACTGTTTAAGTATGATGTCTTTGAATCCTCAGAAATGCCCTATGAATTAAGTATACAAATGATTCCCATTTTACAGATGGGAATCTAAACTAAGAGTTCTAATGACTCCCATCTTACATCACAGCAGTGAGGAGGAAGCTGAGGTTTGGAGTAATGTGTGAGAAAACACTCCTGGTAAGGGCAAAGCTGGATTTGAACCCTCAGAGTGTGGGCTCTTCGCCACCACTCTATGCTGTAATAGATGAGCTGCTTTTCTCTAATGGGGCGGTGGTTTAGATCCCATCTCCCCACTCTTCTGGCCCATTAAATGAACACTTCCTGCCCTCCAGCTGGTGCTTTGCAAGCTGAGATGGGCAAGTACGGCCCGGGGTCAGGAACCCCAAGGCAGACCCATCTTTCTGGTTTGCTCTTTCTCTACCGCCATTTGAAGAAAATGGCAACCCCTTTTCAACTTGTTCTTCTAGTTTCTCTCTGCCTTCCAACCTCACACATAAAAATCTCAGCCCTAGCCAGACCTCTCTGCAGTCCCACGAGAATCACTCGAGCCTGGCCTGCCTCTCCTTCCTGGTGGGGATGAGAGTCAGGGAATCCAGAAACTCAGCTGTATCAACCTAGGGACAATTCAGTTTAATGTTTTAATGCCTATTTAAAAGCAAGTCAGTTCTCTTAACTGGCAAGGTCATTAAGAACTAAAAAAGCTGGGGCGCCTGGGTGGCTCAGTGGGTTAAAGCCTCTGCTTTCAGCTCAGGTCATGATCCCAGGATCCTGGGATCAAGCCCTGCATCGGGCTCTCTGCTCAGCAGGCTCTCTGCTCAGCAGGGAGCCTGCTTCCCCCCTGCCTCTCTGCCTACTTGTGATCTCTGTCAAATAAATAAATAAAATCTTAAAAAAAAAAACTAAATTAACAACAACAACAAAAAAAGAACTAAAAAAGCATGAACACTTTTGGGGTTAATTTTTCCATGTTGTCGGTTCTGGATAAAACGTTGTTCATGCTGGCCATTGTGAATGACCTTTCAGGAGGCAGAAAGCAGATGGGAGAAACATGCTGCTCAGAGGACAAAAGGAAACAATGCCTAGAGAGAACAGTGGAAGGAAGAAGTGGAATAAAGATCAGAACTTCAGGGGTGCCTGGGTAGCTCAGTGGGTTAAGCCTCTGCCTTCAGCTCAGGTCATGATCTCGGGTCCTGGGATCAAGCCCTGCATCGGGCTCTCTGCTCAGCAGAGAGCCTACTTTCCCCCTCCCCTCTCTGCCTGCCTTTCTGCCTACTTGTGATCTCTCTCTGTGTCAAATAAATAAATAAGATCTTAAAAAAAAAAGGAAAATCAAGGATAAGGACACTTCCTTTAAAAAAAAAGATCAGAACTTCATTATCACAAAGAAAATGGTGTGGTTTGCATGTGCTGCATACAACATGCTATAAAAACAGAAAAGGAGTTTAAAAGAACAGAATGTCCCCCTCATGTTTATGGAATACTTAAATCATTTTTTTGCATGTACCATCTCCTTTAATGCTGACACTAACCCTAACCAGTAGCTACAGTAATTATACCCACTTTAGAGATGAGGCACTGAGGCTTAGAGAAGTAAATTGTTCAGCATTACCTGCAGAGCAGGGATTTAAACTTGGGTTTAAATCCAACCCTCAGCCACCGTGTGCCAGTCTGTCCCACATGAAGACCTCATGAAGACCAGGTGGGAAAGTTGGTTAAATGGAGGCAAGTTGTACTAATCACTTTATATTAAACATCCCTTGGAAACATGGGCTTTCTTGGGTGTAAATAGTCATCTCCACTCTCCCCACCTTTTCAGGGCCTTAAAAGAATACCCAGAGAGTAAAATGGTTTCTAACTGGAAGGGACTGGTGGTAAACCACAAAACATTTAAGCATCGTTAACAAGTTTTCCTATGGGGTGCCTGGGTGGCTCAGTGGGTTAAAGCCTCTGCCTTCAGCTCAGGTCATGGTCCCGGGGTCCTGGGATGGAGCCCCACATCGGGCTCTCTGCTTGGCAGGGAGCCTGCTTCCTCCTCTCTCTCCGCCTGCCTCTCTACCTACTTGTGATCTCTGTCTGTCAAATAAATAAATAAAATCTTAAAATAAAAACAACAACAAAAAAACAAGTTTTCCTATGCTATATTTTATTTTGTTTCAATTTTTCTCATTTGATGTAGATTACCCTATTATTTTATTTTTAAATTAAAATTTTGTTTTTCTCAAAGTAATTGTACGCAGAGATTAAAAGCTTATAAAAAAAAGCTCTCACGTTGTGTTTTCTGTTACTTTCTTCGTGATTCTGATCCTCGAGGAATATGATACGGCTACTAAGCGGTGAGATGTTTTCTAAAGGACCTCTTTACTCCCTTTCTATTTGTTTTGGGGTTTTTGTGTGTATTTTCAGTGAAAATTGTGACAGTTCACTCTATAGCATTTCAGATGAATAATTGCTGCCAGAGAAATCGGAAAAGGCACTATCTCAACCCGGCATGTCTCTCTTTTTTGGAAATTAAAATTTGATTTTTTTTTTTACCAAAGTAATACACAAGATTTGTTTAATAAGCCAAAATAGTTCTAGCTCCAAGTCTGGTATCTGCTACCTCACAGCAGATCTGTCCTCAATAAATGAGGGAAAATCGCAACCATTTTGCACTGACGGGAAGACCCCGTGGTGCGTGATGGCTCAGCAGCATCTGCTTCTTCCCCTCTTGGATACAAAGCGGGCAGAGTCAACTTTATAAATCCTATTACAAAAATGGGCATTCTTTCCCCCAAAGTGTGCATAAGAATGCATGCTTTCTTAGAACATCTGAGATAAGTGATGAAATACCGAACGAGGCACATTTTTTATTTCTTGCAGTTTGAATAGGGTTTAAGAATGCATTTCCTTTTTAGCAGGATCCTAGGACGGGCCAAATACCTAACTACGGAAATGCTCACACATCCCACAATGCAAGTTGACATGAAAGACTTCGCTTCCTCCTGAACAAGAAACCCCCAAAGCCTTTCGTTGCCTGATTGAAGGTGCCAGGGCTCTTCGGTCACTGGATAATATGTGGTGTTTTGCATCGCGAGGGCTGTACGGGATGCACGCGTGGTCTGCGCGGTGCAAAATCACCCTGGCTACCCAAGAGGATCTTCCTAATCTGGACACGTTTGAACCGACAATGCCACCGTTTTCAGTGATTGGGCTATTGTTCTAACTAAAATGCTGAAGCTCTTTAAGGTGATTTTCGTTCCTCTGATTTTATGGCCTGAATATTCTTTTTTAGTTTTATCTAAGTATAGACGATATGGTATAAGATCTGAATCTTTTTGAAATTAATTGCATTGTAAATCAAACATATTTCTGTAGAATGCACTTACTAATCATTAGCATACGAGAGTTTCCAGTAAAATATCTTTAGTATTATTTTTATTATTAACATATTTACACTGTCACTCCAGCCCAGCACCCTTTGTGAATCTGTTTTTAAAATAAATATGACCTGATACCAGAGTGATTGGTGCAATAAAAATGCATGATGTGAAATTAATCAAATATGGTCGGGTTCAATTTATAAGGGACACATTAAGAAAAATTATTTCTTGTTCGGGTATGCCACTCTAGTGAATCAAACAGAGCTGTGTATATTTCAGCAAGATACATGTAAAATCTATTCATTCAACAAACATTTATTATGCATTTACTGTGTGCATCACGGGGGATGAAAATCAAGCTGAGCCAACAAGAAATTCATACATGAAACAACTGAAGACCGTAAGCAACAGCAAAATTGTGGAAAAATGTTGAATATCCCAGGATTCCAGAAACAAAAGCTTAAGTAGCCGCGGTGTAGTGCCCCTGTTAAAGGTGTGGGCTTCTGGATTTATTTAAGTTTTTTTCAGGAAGTGGTCATTAATTTTTGTGTGAAAAAATGAGAGCAGAGAGGCATAATTCATTGTGAAGATAGATTTTATATTCTGTATATGTGAAGGAAATAAATTTCTAACACAATAAAATAAAGAGGACAGAAAAAAGAAAAAAAAAAAAACCTGGCTTGGTCTTCAGAGTCTGACAGATAGGAGTTCAAAGCCCAGCTCTGCTACTTATTAGCTGGGTAACCTTGGGCAAGTTCTTTCATTTTGTCGAGCCTTGTTTTTCTTATCTATAATATGGAGATGATAACATTTTCCTCATAGAATTGTTGAGAGAATTAAGTGAGACAATGTCCTCATTCAGCCTTCATGAAATGTGTTGTCATAGTAGGGCTGGAGACAGTCTTCGAGCCATCTTTAGAACTGTTATTGTCAAAGTTGTTGGCAAGGATGAATTGTTGGAAATTACATTCCAGGTGAAGGAGAGCGTATAGACGAAGGTAAGAAATTGGGCTGGAAACCAAGCATTCTACCTATTCCTAGGGGTCAGGTTCTGCTTTCTTCCTACTAGAGCCAGCTGGGTAGAGACAAGCCAAGTATTTGCCAGAGAAGCAGATGAGAGGGCTTAAGGATGATATCTCTGTTCTTAAGGTAGCTTCAAGATGAAGAATTTCTAGACAAATAAGCAGGAAACGTCCGTGAAGAACATCTATGATCACCAAGCCTTAGCGGAATGGAATGCAGGACCCAAATTGTGAAAATCTTGGGGCACCTGGGTGGCTCGGCTGGTTAAGCATCTGACTTAGGCTCAGGTCATGGTCTCAGTGCCCTGGGATCGAGCCCCTCATGGGATTTCCTGCTCTACGGGAGCCTATTTCTCCCTACATCCCCACTTGTGCTCTCTCTCTTACTCTCACTCAAATAAATAAATAAAATCTTGAAAACATACAAAACAAGGGGCGCCTGGGTGGCTCAGTGGGTTGAAGCCTCTGCCTTCAGCTCGAGTCATGGTCCCAGGGTCCTGGGATCGAGCCCCGCATCAGGCTCTCTGCTCAGCAGGGAGCCTGCTTCCCCCTCTCTCCCTCTCTGCCTGCCTCTCTGCCTACTTGTGATCTCTGTCTGTCAAATAAATAAATAAAATAAAATAAAATAAAAAACATACAAAACAAAACAAAACAAAAACAAACTTGGAGCGTCTTGAAAGCTGGGACTTCCCCGACTTCTTTGGCACCATAACTTACAGAGCCTTGTCCAAGGGAAGCTATCAATAACCACTTGATGAATGAATGAATGAACCCCTATGTTGTATAAAATATAAGCTATCATTTATCTGCTAGCAGTGTAACCTGAATCCCCGTGTTTCCATTTCCTCAACTGTAAAACAGGATAAAAGTACCTATTGACCTCACAGTGCTGTCATGAACATCAAATCCATTAATATTTGTGAAGTGCTAAAAACAGTGCCTGGCACATGGTCAGTTTCATATCAGTATTTATTAAATAAAAAAAAATCACTGTTAAAGGGTAGTATGAAGATTAAAAAAGAAAATACTTGAAGAAAACAAGCATTTGTGGGAGGAAGTAGAAAAAGAAGAACCTGTCGGATGACGTAATAAGCCTACCCGAAACAGGCTCAGAAGTACCCAGTCCCGGACCCAACAGGATATGATGAATCTAGGATTTGAGCCAGCATACAGAGGACCTGGGGGAACCCTGGACCTCCTTGTCCTCCTGCTGTCATCTGTTTCCCAAACCCACTGGTACCAGATTACACCCTTAGTCCAAGACTCTGACTGACCTGGGCCGCACCCTGCCAGCCCTGCCAGCCCACGCTACTCCAGGATTTTATATGGCCATAACCTACCTTAATACTCATAGCCAATAGCTGAAGTCTTATTTCCATTGAGACAAAATATCTCCCCATCCCTTCGAATGCTCTTTCTCCTTCCTTCTCAGAATGAACAACGCTGCTTCCTTTTGTAGATCACTGCTTCCCAGAATCCTGTTGCCCTCCCTGCCAGAGAAGACCTCTTGGCTGTCAGCTCAAGATGAGTTGGACCAGGGTGGTGCCTGGGTGGCTCAGCCAGTTAAGTGTCCAACTCTTGATTTCAGCTCAGGTCATGATCTCAGGGTCATGGGATTGAGCCCAGTGGGGGTGCGGAGCCTGCTTGGGATTCTCTCTCTCCTTCTTCGCCCCACCCCCCACCCCACCCCTGTTCACAGTTTCTCTCTCTCTCTCTCTCTAAAAAAAAAAAGATGGGCTGGAGCAGGGCTCACCATGCCCATTGGACATTATTGTTCAGATGGTTGCTGACCCTCCTTGGCACTAGCCTCCAGATTCGTCAGCCCACTGAGCCCAAGTTTTGACAACTCACTAATTCATTCATCTATTCATAAATTAATTCACATATTCATTTAACTAATGGTAACTCAGTGCCTCCTCTATGCCCAGCACATAGGGCCTTGGAGGCAGAGATCATTCACGTAGTGTCCCTGCACTCAGAGAACTCATAGCCTAATCAGAGAAAGAGATAACTTACAACATGGGGGTAATTAAGTGCAAAAAAGAGAAATACACACAAGATAGGAGAGAGAAGGAAGAGATTTACTCTTATCTGGGGGCAATCAGAGAAGCATTCCCAGAAAAGAGACATCTGAGATGGATTCTGAAGGAAGAACCAGGTAAAATAGAATCGTGTCAGCCTGAGGGGTGGAAAGGCAACAGAAAGATCAGAGTTGGGAGCAGGGCTGAACTATAAGGCGGGGAGAAGGCTGGAGTGGAGGGCAGATGCCAGACAATGGTGGGAGTTGAACATGGGGCCAAGGAACTTAAACTTTGTATTTTTGGTAAAAGAGAGGAGTGGGGAGATCCTATGTTGTACCCCCAACCTCCCCCCAATGCATTCCTTCTTCACTGAAGTGTTTGTAGCCCTGATTGTAGGGAGTGCCACCTAGAGGCAGTCTTCAGCCAGGGACCTTCTGACAGGTCCCTTTAGGAATTGCCTCAGCTATGGAGAACCACCTCACTCAAGGTCATGCCCTCCCCTGGCAGGGAAGCTGGCATCCTGTGACTGGTGGGTGCCACAATGTAAAGGCCCAAGTCTCTTGACCTAACTCAGGACAACTCTGCAGAGCCATTCCAGTTCCCATGGGGTCCACCAAGACTCTCATTAGTTCAACACTGAAGCTCAGCTTCCCCCTGGGCTCCCTCCTGCTTTTTCCCCTTCTCTCCCTTAGGAGCTGCTACCAAGGGCAGCATCACCCTGGGCATGAACCCCATCCTCTCTACTTTCTCAGAGCTTTATTCATCAGGGCCCACCTCTCCTACTACAAGCTCTACTTCTGAGGCATTTAAACATTTTTCAGTCTCTTTCAGATCCCCTAAAAGTCACCAACTCCACGTTGCCCTCCAGCTCCTGCCCTTTCTCTCCTCTGCTTGACAGCTGAATTTCTATGAAGAGCTGTCTACTGCTACATCTGCATTTCTCTCACCATTCATTCCTCTGATCCCATCAAGCTTCTGCCACACCCCCCAACTCCACGAAGACAGTTCTCACTAGGGTGCCAATGCTCACGTCATTAAATCCAGGGAACACCTCAGGGACTTTAACTCAGTTGATCTATCAACCTCTCTCTCCTTAAAACACTCTCGATTTCTGAGGCGCTCTGCTTTCCTAGAATCTCTCTCACCACGTAGTGTCCTACTGGGCTCCTTTGTTCTCCATGTATCCTTAAGTTATTGGTGCTCTGTCACAGACCCTCATTTTTCTCACTGCTCACAATCTCCCTGTGTGATCTCATGAACTGTCACAACTGCTAATTCCACTGAGATGTTAATAATTCCTAAACCTCTCTTTCTAGTCCACACCACTCTTTTGAGCTTTATGTACCCACTGTACATCACCCTGGTTCTTCTGTAGCCTCCACAGACTCCATGTGCCCCACTGAACTCATCCTCCTCTCCTCAAACCTCCTGCCTTCCTCAATGTCTCTGCCTTTCCCCTGTTCTTCTCAGCCAGATTACCTAGGCCCCCCTGATCACATCTCACCTAGCTCCATCTTGAAGTTGGACACTCCTCCTTAACACCTGATGCAGATGGACACACAATTAAAAATTAAACCATCTGCCAGGATCCAGGTGGTAATGGTCCAATCAAGACCACAGGACTCTTGAATGACTCCCAGACACCATGAGAACCAGAAACTGGAAAGCCTTCAGAACCTTGGGAAAGGTCCAGCTCCCTGCCCACCCTCTCCCCAACTACCCCCCCTTTCCAGGCCACACTCTTTTTTCTTTCCCTGCATGTTCTGTTTACCAGTGGATTTCTCTACTTCTCCCCATGCTGTTAACTCAACATGACTGACCCAGAGGTCTGGAGGTTACATCCCCAGTTCAAACAAATCAGGGTCTTCCAGATGCAAAGGCAAGTCCCCAGAAGAGAGGCTCATTGGTTTAGCTCAGGGCAAGTGCTCATCCCTGGTCCAATAAGCTAAGGCCAAGAGGGTTGGGACCTGGGGTAGGAAATGTGGGTTTGGAGACTCATGGGGGTACGTGTGAGGCTCAAGAGGAAGTGAGGTCTTGGGGCACCTGGGTGGCTCAGTGGGTTAAGCCTCTGCCTTCAGCTCAGGTCATGATCTCAGGGTCCTGGGATTGAGCCCCGCATTGGGCTCTCTGCTCAGAAGGGAGCCTGCTTCCCCCTCTCTCTCTGCCAGCCTCTCTGCCTACTTGCGATCTCTCTCAGTCAAATAAATAAATAAAATCTTAAAAAAAAAAAAGAGGAAGAGAGGTCTTATGTTAGGCAACTATCTAAGACGTGATTTTTACTGTCCTGAATAATCACAGGTGTCCAAAATTCCTGGCATCACAAAATTTCATCTTAGGCAAATATCTAACCTATTCTGCCTGTACGGCTATCTTATGGTTTGGTGAAGCATCATTCATGTATTTCACCTCTTCTCTTGTTTCCACCTTATTGTACTAATGAGCAATAACATAGTAGGAAGAACGTTATAAGGAAAATAATCCATGAGCTCATTTCTAAAAAATAAAATCTTACATACACACTTGAATAGTACTGTCCCCTGTAACACAAAATTATTACTTGTAGTAATAAAATAAAAGGCCTTATAAGTCCATTTTAATTGTTTCTGCTTTAAAATCTGACCTAGACATTCAAAACGGATGATAATCAAAAATATCTAGTTGCTTCTGACAGAAGCAAGTTTACAACCTGTGTAAAAGTTCTTAGAAAATAATATCACCAGAAAATCTTTGATGGCCCCCTTATGGGTAAAAAAAATAATAATTTTGGAAAATTTATTTTCAGATCAGCATATTGGAGCATAATTCTTAAAGAAACTTTTACTTTAAATCAGTTTTATTGTAAGTCTAGAAAAGAAACAGGACTAGGAGATGAACCTAGTGTTGACAAGAAGCTGGTGAGAGAAAAAGAAATATACTGTGGGACCACTTGTTTTTAAGAAATGAAACTCTGGATTTATGAACCAGTTTCAGAGAATCTCTCTAGGCACACTGTTCAGAAGCTATGCAGATCGTGTCTGAAGTTTTTAGCATGTTTCAAATACAAGCAGATTCCTTGTTTCAAGATAGTGATTTTTTTGATACTCTATTCATTCATTAATTTAACAAAATATTTTCCAAGCATCATTTATAAGGTAGTTATCAATTATGAGGTATTGCTCAGGTTTTGAATTTGCAAAGATCTTTTCTTCAAGGAACAGAGTAGAAGTCATATTAAAAGGTACATACTACTGCACATCAAGAGGTCCCCGGTTTGTATCTCGGTGCCCCCTCTTAAACAAACAAACAAACAAATAAATGGTACATATTTACCCTTATGCACTGTTGGTTGGACTGTAAAATGGTACAATCAATCTCTGTGGAAAACAGTAAGGCAGTTCTTAAAAACTATAAAAATAGAATTACTATATGACGCAGCAATTCCACTTCTGGGTATATACCTGAAATGACTGAAAGCAAGAATTCAAACACTTGGATACAAATGTTCATGGCAACATTATTCACAATTGCTAAAATGTGGAAGCACCCCAAGTGTCCATCGATGGATGAATGAATAAACAAAATGTGGTACATACACATGAAGAAATACTATTCACCCTTAAAAAGGAAAGGGATTCTGACACAGGCTAGAGCATGGATGAAACTTGAAGACTAAGGGAAATAAGCCAGACAAAAAGGAACAAATGCTGTATGATTCTACATGTATGAGGTACCCAGAGCCGTCAGAGTCACAGAAAGAAAATAGAATGGTGGTTTCCAGGGACTGGGGAAGGAGGGGGATTTGGTATTTAATGGGGACAGAGTTGCAGCTTGGGAAGATGGTTACATACCATTGTGAATGTGCTTAATACCACTGAGCAGTTAAAAGGGTTAAACTGATAAGTTATTCATATTTTATCACAATGTAAAAGAAGGTAACATTTATAAGAACCCAAGTGATATTAGGGACTCAAAAAGGACGGATTTACTTCCTTAGGGGGCTTGTAAGAGACTTCCTTGAGGTGACATTAGAGCAGAGAGGCAACATATGTGGTAGAAAAGGTCAGGAGTCTCCAGTCCCAATTCTTCTGTCACTTAATAATGGTGTGACCTTGGACAAGTGACATAACCCCTCAAAGGGCAGTGTGACATGTAGGTTATTTGCAAGGATGCTGAGCCAGAGGACCTATTTGAATACTAGTTCATTTACCCGCCGTGTGAACTCGGTCAAACTATTTGACATCCCTAGCTTCTTCCCAGCCAGGTGGGGAGGTTAATGTCCAACTCACAGTGTCGTGAAGGTTTTACTAGATGAAGTAGGAGAAATTATTAGCATGGGGCAACTGCAAACTAACTGCTCATTTAAGTGTAAGCCGCTATTACTTTCTGAGCCTTACCTATAGAATGGGGTTAATATCACTTGTCTTAAAATATTTGAGTTATTCTGAAAATCAGTAAAACACAGGATGTAAAAGAAGTTGAACAGCATTTTTGAAGATAGGTAAGATTTGGGCATGCATTCCGCCTAAAGGGAACAGCATGACCAAAAGACAGGAGGCCAGAAAGTGTGGGGTAATAGGGGTGATGATAACAGCGAATGTCTGAAAAAGAATAGTGGGAAATCAGACTGGAGGGATAGAACTAGGGTAGCTTATGGAGGACCTTGAAGGCCTGGCCAAGAATCACATTGCAAAGGTAGATCCCATGGAATGTAAGTGAGAGAAAGAGGGCAAGGATCACACCATGATTTGATTTGGCATTGAGAATTAAACTTGGAGGATGTGTTAGACTCCCTTCAAGATGCCCATCTTTGCCTGTATGAGTTCTCCACCTCCACACACAAGATGCCTGTCTCAGGTTGGGCTACGATAACAAAATACCATAAACCGGGTGGTTTACACAGCAGACATTTATTTCTCCTAGTTCTGGAGGCTGGGAAGTCTGAGCTCAGGGTACCAGCACAGTCAGGCTCTGGTAAGGGCCCTCTATGTGGCTTGCAGATGACTGCTTTCTCACTCTATTCTCACGTGGCAGAGAGAGGAGGCTCTAGTGTCTCTTCCTCCTTTTATAAGAGCACTAATCCCATCATGAGGTCTCCCCATTCATGATCTCATTGGCACCCCAATGATACACCTCTTAATGTTATCACATTGATGATACGTCTTCAATTTATGAATCTGGAGAGAAGCTCAAGCATTCAGTCCGTAACAGTTCCCAGTGACCCTTCTCTCCTGATATTCACATTCTGTTTAATCTTCTCTCCCCTGGAGCATGGTTTGGATCTAGTACCTTGCTTCTACTAGAGAACACAGCAAAAGTGTCAGGAGATTGGGTCACAAAAAAGACCAACCTCCACCTTGCTTGTTCTCTCTTGTGCTCTGGCTTTCTCGCTCTTTTCAGAGCCAGCTGGTATGTTGTGAGCCGTGATCCCATGGGTCGTGGAACTGATGTCTCTGGCCAATGGTCATTGAGCATTTGAGACCTGCTAACAGCCATGTGAGTGAGCTGGGAAGTGGCCCTTCCCCCTGAACAGCCTTGAGGTCCCTACAGCCCTGGCTGTCCCCTTTGATGGCAGCCTCGTGAAAGGCCCAAAGCCAGCGGCACCGAGCTAAGCTGTGTCCAAATTCTTAACACACAGAAACTTAGTCTAAGATAATGAATGTTTGTTGTTTTAAGCCAACAAGTTTTGGGGTAATTTATGATGCAGCAATAGATAATCAATGCAGAGCCCGATAAGATTGCCCTCCGTTCAGATGCCAGCCAAAGTTCAAGGTTCCCCAGACTACCCACACTTCTCAACTGGCTACAAACCTGGGTATTCTCGTGACCTCCTTAGGTTCAATAACTCACTAAATGACAAATAACTCTGAAATGATTATAGTTTTATTACAAAGGATAAAAATCAGAACCAGTCAAATGAAGAGACATGTAGGTCATAGTCTTTTTTTTTTTTTTTTTTTAAGATTTTATTTATTTATTTGTCAGAGAGAGAGAGGGAGAGAGAGCGAGCACAGGCAGACAGAATGGCAGGCAGAGGCAGAGGGAGAAGCAGGCTCCCTGCCGAGCAAGGAGCCCGATGTGGGACTCCATCTCAGGATGCTGGGATCATGACCTGGGCTGAAGGCAGCTGCTCAACCAACTGAGCCACCCAGGCGTCCCACATAGGTCATAGTCTTAGTGGGTCCCAAATACAGAGCTTCCATGCTCTCTCCCCGTGTTGTCAGAGCACATTTTTTCTGGTACATCAATGTGTTCCCCAACCAAGAAGCTCCACTGAGCTTTGGTGTCCAGAGTTTTTTTTTTTTTTTTTTAAAGATTTTATTTATTTATTTGACAGACAGAGATCACAAGTAGGCAGAGAGACAGGCAGAGAGAGAGAGGGAAGCAGGCTCCCCGCCGAGCAAAGAGCCCGATGTGGGGCTTGATCCTAGAACCCTGGGATCATGACCTGGGCCGAAGGCAGAGGCTTTAACCCACTGAGCCACCCAGGTGCCCCGGTGTCCAGAGTTTTTATTAGGGTTTCATTACATAGGAGTCATTGGTTGGTTCATTGCTCACATGACTGAACTCAATCTCCAGCTTCCTGGCCATCCTGGGAGAATGAAGTAGCTCAAAGCCCCAACCCTCTAATTACATGGTTGGTCTTTCTGGTGATCAGTCTATCTTGAGTCTTCTTGTTAGCATAAACTCAGGCATGATCCAAAGGGCTCAGGAGTAACAGTGATACTCCTCTCATTTGGGAAATTACAAAGGTTTTAGAAGTTAACCTCCTAAGAACCAAGGGCAAAGATCAGGCAAATTTTTTTTATTAGATAACATCTTCTAACCTGTAAGTGCTCCTGCTATGTACCAGTTACTATGTGAGGCTATTCTTCCCTCCATCATTCCTTTATGTAATTATACTGCTAGATCAGCTTTTCTGCAAGTAGCAGAAAACTCAAACCAATAGGAATTTAAAAATAGGAATTAAATTTTCTCACATAACTAGAAACCTGGGAGTAAGCTATTACTGGTTGTGTTCAGATAGTCAACAATATCTGCAGACACCTAGGATTTTCCTGTCTTTCTGCCCCACTTACCATGTTTATTTTTGTTTTTAATAAATGCTTTGTTTTGCAATATTTATAGAGAAATTAGTAGTACAGAGTTCTCTAATACCTCCCACCCTGTTTCCCTATTATTAACATCTTAGGTTTATATGGTGCATTTGTTACAATTAATGAACCAATAGTGATACATTATTATTAACTAAAGTCTATAGATTACTCAGATTTCTACAGTTGCTACCTAATTCTCTTTTTCTGTTCCAGAATCCAATCCAGGATTGGAGCACAGGTTAACTTCTAAAACCTTTGTAATTTCCCAAATACCACTTGTAGTCGTCGTATCTCCTTAGGCTCTTCTTGGTTATGATGGTTTATCAGACGTTCATTGTTTTTGGTGATCTTGACAGTTTTGAGGAGTACTAGTCAGGAATTTTACAGAATATCCCTCAATTGAAATTTGTTTAATGTTTTTCTCATGATTAGACTGGAATTATGGATTTGGAGGAGGGAGACCACAGAGAGAAACCACCAAACTCTGTTGATTTTTATCCTCATATTGTCACTCAGTATCACAAGATGGCTGCCATTGCTGCTCCAGAATCAGAATCACATTCAAAGGTGGAAAGAGGCAGAAGGAAGGAGAAAAGAGCCATGTCTGTCCCTTATTTTTTAATAGGAAAGTCATCCCATCATCCCTGTGCCTTGACAAGCTCAGAAGGCTGGGGATAGGATGTTCATAATTGACTTAGTTCTGAACTGAGACTGAACACATTGCCATGGGAATAAAATCACAGTTCTATCAGCATGGAAGGAAGTGGGCAAGCAACTGACAGTCTCAGGTCCAAGTGCCTAATGTGTATGCAATAGCATTGTACTAGGTGCTGTGAGGGATGAAAGGACAGAGAGATGGGGTTTTCCATCAAACTTTCCAGAAATTCTGTATTTCAATAAATATTCTCTTTTAAGGCCCTCATCGTAGAAGGGTACACTGTTATCCCACTGATTCTTTGGTCGCTCAAAGAGAGCCTCAGAAGATGAAGATTTGTCACATGTCACATGTGCTAGCAACTGTAAAGACCATTTCTAAAGAGTCATTTCTATAGTGACAGAACAATGATATGTTTAGGAATAAGTATCTAGTCAGTTTCTCCAAAGTGACATCTTTCTTAGATGTCCACGTTTTGTTGTTGTTGATTTTTTTTTAAGTCAAATCAACCATGTTATAGTCACACCTCAAAATATCTTGCCTTTAACATGTTTATGAACTAGATGAGAAAACTAACAGGTGAATTGAGAGCAAACAACACATGACTATTTAGTGTGGTAGCCAATTACATATTTCAGGCACTATGCTTTGAGAGTTCAGAACAGATGAAGATCAGCAAAGGTAGGCATGGCAGGAAAGGTGGGCAGCAAGGCAAAATCCTAGGTGGCCATGGAGGATGGCCTGACTGGCTTTCAGCCTGCATTTCCCTCCTCCATTGCCATGAAAGCCAGATTCCTCTAAAAGAGTTGCTTATCTTCTTTTTATTAAGTATGAATCACTTTTCATTAATTTACGGTTCACCTGTCAAGGTCTTGTGATTTTTACTTAGTAACCTTGATAAAGGGACTTTTAAAATAATTTTTAAAAGGATATTTATTTATTTATTTATTTGACAGAGAGAGAGAGAGAGAGAGAGAGAGAGAGAACAAGCAGGGCAGCAGAGGGAGAGGGAGAAGCAGGCTTCCCATTGAGCAAGGAGCCGGATTCGGGACTTGATCCCAGGAGCCTGGGATTGTGACCTTAGCCAAAGGCAGATGCTTAACCAATTGAACCACCCAGGCACCCTTAAATGATGTTTTTTTTGCACAGTGTTTTATAGAGTGGGCTTTGCAGCCACACAGATCAAGATTTAAATCCAAGGTCTAGGACTTACTGGCTTTGTGGTCTTATATCAGTTCCTTACCCTCTCTCATTCTGTTTCCTTGTTTAATAATAACCTGACTTAGGGCTGTTGTAAGACTGAAATAAGATGAAATAAGGGGAACACAGAGTACAGTGTCCCACCCGGAGAGAGTGCTTGATAATGGCATCTGCTGTGATGGTCACCACATTGATGACAGAGGCAATGGTGATATTAATATAAACCTATGGAAAGGGATGGATATGAGAGAGCCCCTACTTGGTTTTCACCATTTTGTCACTGTTAACTTTACATGAATGTACACTCACCAAGAGTAAATTACATTTCCCTTGACTTTTTAATAATCACTGCCTTAGAGAGAGCAAAGATGGATTTAGGTACTTAGGGAGGTTCTATTCTATTATCTGTGAAGGCACCAAACCACGTGACTCCGATTGCTGAGCGGAGACAAGAGGCAACATCTTACACGAGAATCTGGCAAAGGCACAAGAGATCTTGGAACATGTGCAATTAATTGACACTGTTTATTGGGGCTTGGAACCTAATCTAAAAGAATTTACATGTTAGGGCACCTGGGTGGCTCAGTGGGTTAAAGCCTCTGCCTTCAGCTCAGGTCATGATCCCAGGGTCCTGGGATCGAGCCCCGCATTGGGCTCTCTGCTCAGTGGGGAGCCTGCTTCCTCCTCTCTCTCTGCCTGCCTCTCTGCCTACTTGTGATCTCTGTCTAATAAATAAACAAAATCTTAAAAAAAAAAAAGAATTTACATGTTAAATCGATGGTAACTGTCGATGAGCCTATGAGGGAATCCTTGCTAGGACCCTCTGGCTTTTACAGCAACTCCTAGTGATAATAACAAAAAGAGAAACCTCCCAAGCAGAAGGTCAATCTAATCCAATCACTTAATGCAGAGTTATGATACCAAATTTCCACATCACTGAATGACCATGGGTTTAGAGGTGTATGCCATAAAGTAACTGCGGGTGTTAGACATTTAACAAGTTGTTTTATTCCTAATTGCTGGCATTTGCTTAACTGTTTTCTTAATTCTAATTTATGTTTTTTATGTTCCAGTTTGTTTACATAGCCCATAGTTCCCAATTGCCTTTATTTGCTTAAGTGTTTCTTTAATTTTATTTACATTTTTATATATGTTGCTTTGCTTACATAACTCATTGTTTTGGAGTGGGCTAGAAATAACCATAAATCCCCATTGCTAATTAGCTTCATCATCATGACTGATTAGTCAAGATTATGAGCCTAGGAGAAGGGCAGGAAGGTGGCCTGATAGTTAGTCAGAGGATCCACGAATTTTAGAGCTGGAAGGAATTTAGAGCTTAAGGCATCCTTCAGAAAGAATTCCGTGGTTTTACGTCTTCCCTATTAAAGAATTGTGAGAAAGACTGGGTGCTTGCTCTTGCTCCTTCATGCAAAAATGTACAAGAATTTGGTGACAGCTTTGAAAAACAAGTTAAGAATAAAGACAAAGGCCAATCAACGATGACTATGAGTAACCCATAATGGGGGCTTGAAAGAAGAATCAGAAACTTGACATATGAATGGGCTATAGAAGAGCAGGGAATATTAATGAACATGAGGGGGCTTCTTTGGAAGTAAGCAGAGTGGATTGTTTGGAACTCTGTCTCCAGCAGCTGTGCAGTTTGTAAAGATTTTAGCTTGCCTAACTGTAAGGTTAGCTATTAGCTTTGCAGTGGGGAGTATTTAAAAGTACACACAACATATGAAGGAAAGAACCTGGAACCGAGTAGCCTGCTTCATTCCAAGAATCCATCTGGCATGTAAAGAACTGCTTGTCCTACATTAAACCCTGCAGAGTAAGAGCCATTTTTCATATCTCATACCCCTATTTTTGGTTTCAAATAAGACAGCTTACTGAGTTTGGGGAAGGAACAAGACTTTTCAGAACCACCCAACCAAAGGATCCATCTAGAAGGAGCTCTGTGAATCTCAAATGGAGAAAACATGTCGAAGCTGTTTGGGAAATCGGATTAAGAGAAACCTCAAGCGTCCACAAAAGCCCGAAGTCCAGATCCCTAAACAATGTGAGCCTTTAGTCATTTGTAGACAGAGAACAGCGGAAGAGGAGGTGTTAGGGATATGAAAATCTGTGGCTGGGGTCCCCAACATTAAATGACTCATGGTGACAGGGTAAGTTGGTAAGTGAAAGCCAGTCTATTCTTAAGCAAACGTTATCTTTGTTAATAAAGAGCTCGTTTTTGCAGCTTTGGTCCATCTGGAGGCAGCTAAAAGCAAACCCTGCCAAAGGAGTAATCCCTAGATTACCAAGAATTGAGGAGTGCGTGAAGTATTGTTAAGGCTGGAATTGGTCCTGGATGTCAGGCCCTTTCCCTCCTCCTGAAGCCCTTCCCTCTGACACATTTTCTTACGCTCCCCTTTCAAGAGAAAGTGTATGGCAATCAGATCCGCCCAGAGCAGACATGAAGCATGCGGGACAACGGGCTCCCACCTTACCCGGTCCCCTCTTGAGGGACAGCGCAAGGCCTGAGCGCCGGCGCCAACTCCGAGCAGCGCCCTCTCGGTTACTATGGTGATCCCCGGAGGGGGCGGGGCCACCATCCGCCGCTTCCCCGCCTCTGCCCAGACATTTCGAACGCTCCAATTGGGACAGCGCTTTCTTGCCTCTGTCCCGCCCCGTTCGGCTCCTAGTGCAATACAATTGGCCTGGGACGGGCAGCCGGAACCCGGAGGGTACCACCTCCTGACGGGAAGAGCGGGAAAATATGCCAGGCGCTGTGTTAGGCGTGAAGCTCGCGGCGCTGCGGGGAAGCACATGGGTGGCTTTGGAAACGACCTGCCCCGTGTCCCATACACAACTCCTCGCACCAGTAACTGTTAACACTAGGGATCAAGAGCCGGGGGCGCAGCGTTTGCGGGCCCCGTCGGCCCGTCCTGCGGGCCGAGGACGCGACCAGGCGTGAGGATCCTGGGGCGCGCTCTCGGGCGGTGAGGATCCGAGGCCAGAGAGGGCGGGCCGCAGCTCGGGGGCGGTGCCAGTGGCGGCGGCGGGAGGCGTAAAGCCCAATGAGCGCGCGCACCGCCCTCGGGGGCGGAGCGTGCCGAGCGCTCCCCGCCCTCCCTTTCGCCCCCGCCCCTCCCCCCGGGCGCCGGGGCCGCAGTGAGTGAGTGGCACTGGCAGCCTGTCAATCCCTCAGCCAAGCGGCCTTCGAGCCCGGTCCGCGGCGGCTGCTGGCAGGGTGTGCGGCTCCGGCAGTGGCGGCGGCGACTTCTCCCGCCCCATCAATCTGCTGTCCGCCCGGCGCGCGGCCCGCCGGGGCCCTCCATCGGGCTCCGCGCCCCGCTGCGCCGGCCCGCCCGCTCCCAAACTTTCCTCCTCCGCCCCCTTCGCTCCCCTCGGCCCTCCCGCCGGCCTTCTTCGCCGCCGCCCGCCGCCGCCGCTCCCTCCCCCGGGGTCGCCGGGGCTCGGATCCCGCCCGGCCGAGGCGGCGGAGGCGGCGGCGGCGGCGGCCGAGGGAGGGGAGTGCGCAGGCTGGCGCTGGGGGCGGCGAGCGTCCCGGCAACTCGGCGGGCGCTGAGGAGCAAGTTGCGCGGGGCCGCCCGGCGGGGCGCGCGGCGGCGCGGAGGCGGCGCGGCGGCCGCGTGAGGGCAGCGGGCGCCGCTGCCTCCGCCTCCGCCACCGCCGCGGAGCCCGGCGCTTCCGCCCGGCGCTTCTCCTGAGCCTCGGCGGAGGCGGAAGCCGAAGCCCGGCGCCGGTCCGCACCGCCTCAGCCGCGGGCCCCGCTGGCCGGGCCGCCCCCTCCCCGCGCGGGCGGGGAGCGCGCGGCCGCCTCCCCCTCCCCCTCCCCCCCTTTCTTCTCCTCCCTCGTCGCCGCCGCCGCCGCTGCCGCCGCCGCCTCAGCCTTCGCCTCAGCCGCCGCCGCCGCCCGCTCCCGCCCGCGCGCGGCGGGATGGACGATCAATCCAGGATGCTGCAGACTCTGGCCGGGGTGAACCTGGCCGGCCACTCGGTGCAGGGGGGCATGGCCCTGCCGCCTCCCCCGCACGGCCACGAAGGGGCGGACGGCGACGGCAGGAAGCAGGACATCGGCGACATCCTCCACCAGATCATGACCATCACCGACCAGAGCCTGGACGAGGCGCAAGCAAAGTTGGTGTCGTCTCATTAAGCATCTTTTGTGTGTGTGCGAGAGCCGGGCCCGCGGCCGAGTCGGGGCCAGGGGTGGCGCCCGGGGCAGGGGCCTCAGCCCTGGGCAGGGAACTTTCTCCGCAAACCGGCAGCTTGCCCGGGCCTCGGGGGGACTTGCCCGCACCCCTCGACGCGGGCGGGAGTCGGCAAAGTTGCTCTTGGGGCTCGGGACAGACTTGGTGCCACGCGGATTTTGTGGTTTTCTCGCCCTCCCCCGTCCGGCCCTGTAGCAGCCCGGCCCCCTCCCACGGATTCAAACCTCCCGCCTGGACCCTGTGCACGCCGCCCCGAGAGGGCCCCGGGCCGTTCTTGCGGGAAGTGCAACTTTCTCCTCCGGCCCGGAGTCGCCTCGCGGGGCTCCACTTGGCCGCGGGACGACCTCGTCGTGCGGGCTGCCGCCCCAGCCGGGAGGGCGCGGGGCGATGGGCGGTTCCCTGGCGATCCGGGTGCGGGTGGCCAAGTTCTCGGGGAAGGGAGGGCCGTCTCGCAAACTTTGCCGAGCTGTCACCGCCCGCTGGCCGCAGTCGGCCGGTCGCAGGCGCCGCGCCCGCTCCCCCTGCGGAGGGTGGACGCCGGAGCCCCTCCGCGCCGTCCCCTCCCCCGGGTCGCCGTCGTCTGCCCCGCTATCTAGGCTCCCCGTGCGGGTTCGCGCCCTGCGGTCGCCGAGGCAGCTGCCTGCCGGGCAGATGGGTCGCGCCTCGTTCGGGCTGGAGCTTCAGCCGCCGGAGCTCGCGGGCTGTCGCTAACTAGTCAACTTGAGTTTCTGTTGACTTGCCATGGTTTCAAGGAGCCTTCCAAAATAGAAGGCCGGAATTAAATCTTGGGTCTAACTTAAAGGAAGACGCCATATTATTCCATAGGTGATGCTAATACCTTTGTGTTTTGCTATTTGTTTTTTAGGAAACATGCCCTGAACTGTCACAGAATGAAACCCGCGCTCTTCAGCGTCCTGTGTGAGATCAAAGAGAAAACAGGTAAGAGGCTGCGCCCCGTAGTGGGCCTGGAGACCCCCGAGGTGGGGTCAGAGCTACTCCTTCCACTCTCCAGTTGAGAGCTGCTGCTTTTGGGCACCGCCATCTTTGATCATCCTCTCCTTCCCACCTCCTGATCTTGAGAAAAAACTGCAATAAATCTGGAGTCGATTTCTCAGTTCCGCTCCCGGTATAAAATGAAGTGTAGATGCGGACGGGGCTGGGTCGCTGTCCCCAGGCGGCCGCCCCTGGCTGCAAGCAGGGAGGGGGCCCGGAGCGCCGGCCGCCCTCTCTGGCCGCCCTCTCCCGCTCCTTTTCCCCTTGTTTGTATGTCAGTTTTTAAAAAGGAGCGACGGGAGACTGGATGCCAGGGACTGAGTCCCAGGGAGAAGCATCGCCTGAACTTTGTTTTACTTAGACAGTTCTAAGCTTCAGCTCCACAGATAGAAGAATAGATGCAATTGAACCGACTCCAGTTGGATGTTTGAATTAGTGTTTTAGTTGGGAAGGCTACTTTTGAGAAGCAAGAAAGGGTAATGGTGTGTTTAGGCATATACAATGTATTACATCTATTACTACTTTCATTGAATTTTATGTTTGAAGTCATTACATTGTAAATATGTTTAATATATTTTATAAAGTAGATAAAGGTTCACATTAGCAGGTTAAACAATTTTTGAAGTGTTTAAGGCAGGGAACATATGAGAAGACAGGTTTTACAGAAGTGCTGGAATAAAAACTACACAAACAGACATTCCTGGCAATTCATTTCAATTTAATTTTCTTGTTAGACTTTTTAAAATTAAAGGTATTTTAGCCTTGAGGTGACAGTAGGAACTCAAGTGGAATTAGAAATTTAATTTAGATGCTTTAGTTCAGATTTGGCATTATCTGTCCTGTATATGGCAAACAAGTGCCTTAAACAAGCTTTACTGTTGATATGTGTGTGTGTGTGTGTGTGTGTGTGTGCGCGCACGCGCGCGTGCGCTAGCTATAAGGTATTATAAAGTTGCTGTTTTTTAAGTTGAGGCAAAGAAGAGAAAGTTAAAGTCCAGGATATAGCAATATCCAATATCCAAGTAATGCTTTTTTAAAAGATTAAAAGTCATTGTGTTTAAACTGAGTGCACAAATGATAGCACACTGAATATACATGTTGGTAGAGGAATTGTCCTCCTTTTAAACATATTTTTCACTCTGCAATGCTATTCTGATTCTAAAGGTAATCAAGAGAAGATGATGGGTTGTTGCTACCTATTAAAATATATGCTAAAACCATAATTAACAGAAAATATTGAGATCCTTAAAGAGTAGTTTTCCTGCTTTTCATTCACGTAGTATTCATGGTTTGTAAATGTTGAGTGATTCTTTTAAAGATAGATTTTACATTTTGAAAACCACAGGCATTTTAAATGACTAACTTACTCTGTGTTGATTTTTAGCTCCCTTTAGGACACCTTGTGATTTAAAATGGTAGATAATTTTTATCTGACTATGAAATAAAACATCAAGCATTACATCTTGAAGATTCTTAGTTTAGAAGCCTAAAAGTGTACAGTTCTCAGTAAATTATGTTGCTTAATGTCCAAGGATTTTCTTGCTATCAGGGCTCCACTTCAGTTTCTGCTGACAGCTAAGCACTGGGGTATTGACTATGTTGTGAATATTAAGATTGATTCAACTTACACGGCATTATATTACTGGGGAGACGGGATTGATATTCTTCCCCTATCACCCGTTTCTTGTTATTTGTATTTATTTTTTTGCCATTTTAAAGTTTTGGCCTAGCCAGCTTGAGAACCAAACCCAGCAAACTGCTTTTCTTGTTTAGACATTTAGCAGCAGGCAGAATTCAATTAGGAGGCATAAGTCCTCTAGTTGCTTATTTGCACAAGACTTAGTTACACCATTCTGAAAGGAAAGTATAGTCAGCCTCATGTCAAAGGTGAGTTACGAAAAAGAAACAAGTCTTTTCAGAGTCTGGGATTACTGGCACAGAGAGCTTTGCTAGGGCTCTTGCTATTTAAGAAACAAGAGGTAGCTGACAAAGGAAATTTTTGTGTTTTGAAAATTGTTTCTGAGGCTTTCAGCGATAACTTGTAAATTAGACCCTCTTTTTATGCTTTGGCCGGCAGATTCAAGTTTGCATGTTATCTCTTTTGTAAAAAGGCAACGGCCGACAAAGAGTAAAGGCGGCTGTCTGGGCAGAGGCATCTTCTTGCCTGCCTCTCTAAGCTTGAGAGGGACGGGGATTTAAGTACCAAGTGATTGATTGGGGTGAAGCTCTTTCTCTCCTCTCCTTTCTCCCCTACTACCCAGAGCTCCACCTCACCCTCCAAAACTAGTCTTAGAAGGAGACAGGGACGCTGGATCTAGTATCCTTAATTTGAAATAAAACATCTGTGTAGATGTTAGTGTTACTAAGGCAAAGAAAGCAGGGCAGCAAATTCCAGGCCTCCCCTCTTCCTCCCGTCTGTTCCCACAGTTCTGCTTTCGAAACATCATGAACTTATAAAATAAGCATTGTAGAATATCTGTATATTGCATAATGGTTTTTCTTTAGGTCATTTTATTTAGCCTAATAATATAGTATCTAAAGATTAATTCTCTGCAATCTAGAGAAAGTTTACCTAGTCATTTGTAACAGAAATCGGAACATTATGTGATGACTCTATTCTGCATAATGGAGGGGTAGGGGGTTGACTAGTGGGAAGGTGGAGGGGGGAAACTGTCACTTCAATGGATAATGTCATTTCAGTTGTGCTTCTCCTAAAATAAGACAAAATCATTAAAAAAATTTCTGTATTTATAGATCTGCCAGTAGATTTTGAGGTTTCTGATTAGGCAGTGAACACAGCCAGTTCTGATGCACATGAGGGATTTAGTTTGGAAAACGTCTTTTTTCTCTCCTACCAAATATGAAAAGGTATTTTTCCCTTCTGACAGATAAATGGGTGATCTACCACAATTATATTATTTTCTTGTTCAGAGGTAGGGAAAGTATACTTTTCTTATGAGGTGCTTGATTTTCTTGAAAATGTATTCTTTTGTAAAATTCATTGTACGATTATTTTGGGGTAGAAACGTCATCTCTAGTTGAATTGTGATATTTATGCATTTTGAAAGCAACTGAAGAGTTACAGGCTTTGAAGTCAACATATTTGTCTATTTTAAACTAAGCAACCAGCGAGATATTTGTTGATATGTGAAGATTTTCCTCTTAATTACTTTTTAGTGATATTTTACCATCAATCTCTTATTAAATATCCCTGATGCTTCGAGGTCTCCTCATCTACATACTTATTTTGGTGCATTCCCTCACATCTTTTTGGCCATCTTAATCTGATTGTTGAAGTACTTTTCTTTGTGAAATATTCCATCCTCATAAATCTGCCTTCTTTCCAAAGCCTTTAATTATGAGAGTTCTTTTTTGAGAAATAAATGTATTTTTAAAAATTCTAATGAAAATCTAACATTTTTATATATAATCTGAATCATATTGTGAAAAAATATTTTGTATTTCAAAAAAAAATCAACACCGCCTTTTCCTTTCTAAATGGTAGGTTAAAATACTCTATGTTGATAGCTGCCAACCAAACTCTGATTTATTGCCACCACAAACCCTAAATAGCGTTCATTTACTAGTAATGTCTAATGGCATACATGATGGTTTGCCAGATTTGTGGCCTTTGTGAGGCTTATAAGCAGGACTGACTTGGGAAGATCATAAAACTTAATGAACTTCTCTACTGCAGGAGGTGTCCGCAGGGGAAGAGAAAGGGCTGCTTGGCTGGTTGGGCTGGTTGAAGTATTTTTTATGTTTAAGGAGAAGAAAATGACTATTAAAAATGCTTTACTTTTAAAGGACCCTCTTCTCCCCCTAACAAGTCATAACAATTTTAGATATCAAAACTGGATCAAGAATGTAGCTTGTTATGTGAGTTTTTATATGCATTTAGAATGTGATATATATGATTAAACCTTTTATCTTTAGTGCTATCAGTATGACTAGATTTCAGAGGGACAGAGCAGTGCTCTCAATGAACACCTCTATTTAATTCTGACCCTACAGGCTTAGAGACTCAATGGAGTCTTCTTTTTCTCTTTTCTTTTTATGCTTCAATTTTAAAATTTGTTTTTTTTTTTCCTTTGTACAGTGCCGTGTAATTCTTTAATTCCCAGCGTATAAAAACCAGATATTCCGTGAAGTGAAAATTTAGCGGGAAAGATGAAAACCATTATATATGAGACTAAATGCAGTTATGTATATTGCATGTTTTCTTTTAAGTTGCTCTTGAAATTATTTCCGATGTAATGATCATTATTTGTCCCAGACTTTTGAAAGCAAATGCACTGTTCCATACATGATTCATTGTTGTGTTTTAATGAACTTACTTTCTAGTTTTTAAAAACTTTTTATTATGGACAACTGGAAACATAAAAAACATGTAGAGAGAGGAGAAACTTGAACCCCCATGAACTAATTCCCCACTTTCAGCAGCTAGCAACACTTGGCCAATCTTGTTTTCTCTGTAACTCGCACCCTTTCAAAATTATTTTGAAGCGAATTTTAATGGACTTTTAGCACTTTAAATTTCATATCAGTTTTAGACACATTATGTCTTGTTTACATTGAAAATATTAAATAAACAGGAAAAAGTCAGTCTATCTCAGAAATGTCGTAAATTATATTGCTTTATCACAGATTTTTCCTTAAAGCAATTTAAGAATATTTTTATTGACTTTTTTCCTATTTTTTATAGATTTGTATCACTCACTATAGCTTTTTAATGAGGTATTGAGGGAAGATGTAGAAGAGTGGTGTTTTGCTAACTTTCTTACCTTCCTCTCATTCTTTCAGACAGTAGATGCAATATATTCATAAAAAAATCTAGAAAAAAACCCTCCTACCATACGGTTTAGAACTTTATGATCCACAGTATCAAGTATTATATTATCTTAAAAATATGGGGGATATCTTAAAACCCTTTTTTTTTCCT
This sequence comes from Lutra lutra, assembly GCF_902655055.1. Taxonomy (NCBI): domain Eukaryota; kingdom Metazoa; phylum Chordata; class Mammalia; order Carnivora; family Mustelidae; genus Lutra; species Lutra lutra. Next base: position 86,317,069 of record NC_062290.1, read on the forward strand.
TCCTGATAAAAATATATTGAACCTCTTGTCAGTACTAATTTGATCTGTGCAAGTAATTCTTTCATGCCTTAGTTTTAGTGGAGTTCATGTTATTACAGATTTATGTAGTTTTTGTCCTTTACTTGGGACTTTTCTATGTTATTTTATTAATTTACATAATTTTATTCCTAATTAGAAGTATATTAATACAGTGGTGAAGGAAGCCCTGATTTGCCCTGAAGAGCGTAGTGTTTCATCGGCTTTCATAAAATATATCTGTGTACATCTTTCAAACCATAATCCTTTTCCCTTTTAATTAATTTCACTTGTACTTTTAGATTTCAGTTTGTAAGTTTTGTCAAAGATTTCTTTCAAGACAGATTTAAGTTTAACATCTCACTTGGATTATTTATATTTTGATACTTTATGGTGGCATTGTACAAGGTGAAGTTCTGTTGTATGAAGTGTGGTCATAAAGAATTGAAACCGCATATCATGAACCACGCCCTAAATCTGTCACCACTTTATTTTATGTTCATACCATTGAGGTATCTATTCAGAATAAATACCTAAAATATCAGCATAAACACATAAAGCTAAATGAAGATTTTAGACTATTTTTCCTCTATTCAGGTACATGTGGACATCTTCAGGTATTTATTATTTCGGTATTGACACTATGAGAATAATGTTTTATTTGTTTTCTCAGCAGGGTTGTGTTTTAGCCATTTATCAGTGTGATCAGCATGATTTAGGTAGTTACTAACAAAGCTTGCACACCCTCCACCCCCTCAAGTTGACCTTTTCAAGCGTTTGCTCTACTTCAGTAGGCCGTTGGAGTCTTTAAATATGAGGAGAGTAAGTAATTTACATCACTATGTAGTTTAAGTTGGTGGAAGTTTTCCAGACCTGGCTATCAGATTTTTTTACAAAGTTATAGAAGTTAAACAAATTGCTATCACAGCAAGGTTATAGTGTTGTTACATTTAGCAAATGAATTAATAAGGAATGCTTGAACAAGTCACTGAAAAAATAAAGCATCTTTTTATGCCCTTCAGACACAGAACATGTTCAAATAAATTTCAGTAATCTTCAAACTTAATTCTAATTATTGACTTTGTAGGTAGAATACTTATCAGAATCTCTTATTTTTTATAGATGTATTCTGTAAATATAATATGTTTGTAGTTTTTGATGGTAATGGTAGTTTGCTTTGGTACTACATTTGAGAGTATCTCTAGCAAAAAAATGGTGTGATAGAATGTGTTAAGTTCAACTGGCATGGTTTTTTTTTTGGGTGGGGGACTGACTGCGTGATAGTAGCTGATTAGGACCGAAGACAATTAAAATTAATTATGGATAAAAGTAATTGTTAAAAGTTTTGTACTTTTTTTCTTGAGTGTAACTGCTTTAAAAAAGCTATTTTGAACAATAACCCTTTTTGTGTGATCATATTAATGAGGACTTCATATACAATGTAATCCTTTTAATGCTGATGATTCCTCACAATGTTTAAACCATTATTTGGGAGACTCGACATATGTTATGGCAAAATGATTTTTTTGTGTGTTTGTTTTGTTTTATGTGATACATCAGTTTTCAAAGCACATTTCTTAGGCATCAGAGTCCAGCAGGTGGCTTTTTACATTAAAAAATTCATAAATTTTAAAATCCCATAAAATTTTATTTCAAATTCAAATTAACTAATTGAGAATGTCAACATTTCCACTGTCTCTATATTAACATTTATAATAGAACAAATGGTTGCATATAGAAATTATCTGCAACATAATCTAAATTAAGATTCTAAACAGGCATTACAGATGCTGGTAACTTTGGCAATTATCATTTTGTTTGGTGAACAGTAGTAAAACAGTGTGCGGTAAAAGTGTTTAGAGAGAGAGGATAAATAAATTGAACAGTTTTGCAATGCAAAGTGGTTTGTGGTGTTTTTGAGGATTTCTTGGCTCTCTCTTAACTGCTATTGTGAGCCTGGAGCAGATTTCCCCATTGCTAATGCCCTAGAAGTATTAATTCACTTTGATATGCTAATTAGAGGGCATTATGCAAGAAATGAGATTAAGTGGCAGCATGAAGCCATTTGCCTGTCAGTAAATTGAGAGCTTTAGCATCAGGAGGAGCTTTGTTTTTTTTGTTGTTGTTGTGTGTGTTTTTTTTTTTTTTTTTTTTTTTTTTTTAGTTTCTCTTGGTTTTGCATATAAATAAAATTGATTGAAAGGTCTAGAGAAGCTTCTAGAACATTGCTGTATTTTTTCCCCTCTTATGATTATAGAAACGTGGTGTTACAGAATTTTTCTGACTATTAATTGTCCTAATTGGAGATATAAATAGGAAGTTTTTATTGTACTCTCTCTTACATGAGAGTATACTAAAAATTTTGTGTTGTCTAGTCTTTTTTTCTAAAGCCTAATTTCAGTAACATGGCTAGTAAACTGTTAGCACCTCTTTTCAGAGTGTAAACTTGTGTGTGTGTTTGTGCAGTAATGTCTTCACTAAACTGAACTTCACAAGAATATTTTCTTCACTAAGGAAAGAAGGAGTAAGCTGTTGACTTGGGCTTTAGGAAACTATATTAAATGAGCAGTAAGACTGACTTCAATACCTAGAAGCAGGAACAATTAAAATTAGTGGTTATACTCTGTACTTTACACACCTGTGGAATTTACATTTCAGCATGTATGTGTTGTATAAGATCACTGCATTTTTTGATTTTTATGTTGAAGATTGAGTTTCATACTTGACTCTGATTTTGCTGACTGTGGTGGTTTAAGCCAGACTTTTGATTTTTCTCTCTGTAAAGCTACTATGTGATTTTCTATATTTTGTGGGGAAATGCATGAATGAATACTGGGATTGGAGTGGTGGACTGGGAGGAAGACAGAACTTCTCTGGGCCCATGAAGAATTTAAGATTTGCTCAAACATGGAACTTTTTTTTTTTTTTTTTTTTTAAACCTCTATAAACCTTTGCTAGAGGTAGAATTGTAAACAACTGCCCTAACTGCTACCAGGCTGTGGTTAGATAGGAGAGAGTTTGAATAAAGCATTTGTATTGAGGCTTGCTTCTAGTGCCTGAATTCCACCACTGTGGCTGTGACTTTAGACCTAGTAAACCATAACTTCTCTTCAGAGCCATATGGATTATTTAGTCACCACAGCTGCCATGCATACACACTACCAAGGCTGGCATCTCCTCCGTGTGCATGTGTGGTGCCTGTTAATGTTAATAGGAGTTAGGAATGTGCACACAGAGAGGGCAATGGGAGTCTCTCCTGAGACAAAAGTCCTGATTACATTTCTCAATAAAGAGGACTTAGTGTACCTGCATATTAGCCGGTCTTCTAAATGAAATAACTTGTTTACTTTAAATTCTCATTCCCTTCTCAGACTCCCTGAACTAGTTAAAATCAATGAATCCTCATTAGTCTATGATTACTTGCAAAATTTCATTTAAAGCATATGAAGTTATTTTTGATTGAAATGGGAACAAAAAGCTTTTGAAATTGCATATTATTATTTTTTAAATAAAAGGTTTTTACAGGCTTTCAAATGTAGAAAAGCCTTGCATATAAGAATTTATACAGAAATTATCAAGAGGGACTCCTGAAATATTTGATTGGCATTTGATGGGGGGAAATCACTGCATTTAAAAGAATATATGTAAGTGAAATGGCAAGTTTATACATGATATTATGTGGGAACCTTTACTATCTTAGTGTCCTCAAATGAAGAAGAATTGACTCAGGTGGTCTCATAAGTTTCTTTTTCCCCATACTTCTTTCAAAAAAAAAAAAAAAACACTAAGGATGAAGGTAGTTGGAATTCATAGTCAGATATATCATTTTCAACTTGGAATAGGAACTAGAACAGGAAATTGATTTTATATTTATTATGAAAGCAAGAACTCTGCCACCAACTGACAGCTATCCATGTTTTAGTTTTGTGATAATTGTTCACAGACATTACTCTGCAGTTGGCCCAGATTATTTGTAATGTTGATCGGGAAGCCTTTGTCCATTAAAAGGTAGGTGTATAATGAATATCTTTAATTAAACCAAGTAATATTGGAATATTTTATTTTTCTTTTACATTGGATCTTAGGTTTAGGATTAACTGTCAGAATGGTAAGAATAAGTTTCAATAGATTGTGCAATGATTTCTCTGGCTTCATGGATGTATTTATTACCATTTTTGAACAAATTATACTAACATGAAAAGTTGTGTTTGAAATGATTGTGTGCTAGATAAGGCGATACATTACAGGAATGGTTGGGTTTATGGAGCTTTATGTAGAGGTTTTCCCAGAAATTATAGCACAGGGCTGTCACTATAAAACCCAGTGATACAGTTGGTAATAACATACAGTGAAGATATTTTTAGATTTTCACTTGTTATTCAAATAAGTGAGAACCCTCCAGTTTGTCTCCTCATATTTCTTGGTTGGAATCAGTAGAGGAAAAAAATGAAGGAAATTCTTTTAACTGTGTAAGGGGTGTGGGTGTTTGACGTGACTGAATTTCCTCTTGCTCACCACTTGTTAGAGCAGTGATGTGATATTGAGGACATCCTTAGGAACTTATTGACTTCTTGGTTCCTGACCTTTTAACTGTGATCACGTACAGAAATGGAATGCCTGAAAATGAAATGATGGACTCTATAAACATAAATTCTATTCTGTTAGGTAGTACATGAACTGATTTTGAGTTACCTAAATAAATGACAATTTGTATTCAATGAAGGAAACATTTCTTCCTTTTGGTATAATCAGGCTAATAATGTTATAGTTTCTAATATTCAACCAATTCTTTTTTTGACTGATTATCATTATGGCTTTTAGTTACTGTGATTATTATGTCGCTTTTAAATTTCTAATATTTTACAAAATATTGGGTTAATATGTAAGAGTGTTTTCTAGAACTAAACTACACTCTCTGTGTACTTTGTTTTAACTTGAGTATTAGGAGTTTAAAGTTTATACTCAGTTGACTGTTGTTCAGTGAGTAAATTATTTTAGAAATACACACATTTTTCCATTTGGAAAAGTAGCTGTCAACCATTGTAATGTGAGAAAAAAGATAAGTTTGCTCCTATAAAGTTTTCCTTTTCGATTTTAAATGTTAGAATTAGTGGCCAAACCATGGAATTTCTAAATCTGTTCATCCTTAAACAATTATCATCTGCTGAATTTAGCAAAGTGGAAAGGCAAGGCTCTCCCCTCCAGAAGATTCCATTCATTTTATGATGATAACAATAAAAAC